>NC_092521.1:8075119-8382063 GCF_037038585.1 Patagioenas fasciata | reverse complement strand
AATGTAAATAATGTTAACCTCTCCTTAGGTTTGGTATAAATTTAGCTTGTTATATACCAAACTACAGTCTTTCCCTGGATAAATTCTGCATTCCTCTTCTATCTTGACCTTTGAAAATCTTCCCCATGACTATCAATCAAAACACTCCATACGTCAGAAATTCTTTCAGGTCTTGCTGGAAGTTTAACCAATCTGTATTCCAAAATATGCATTGGAGGGTCTTTTAGTTAGTTAATTTCCCCAAATCACATTCGAATAGTGTATGTGTAATAAAAATTGGCAGAAATAATTAGTGGCAGTATCCTACATTTACCATTGAAGAGGACATGAATACTTCCTTATCAAAGATATTCATTCACCAAGTGTACTTTCTGCTTCCTAAGCTAGATCCAACAAGCAGCTCCTATGCCTGGAAGCTAATATATGACATTTAGAGGTCTGATTCCCCCTAGGCAGAATCCAGAGCTCTTTGCTGAGTGTCTGGACTCTGGGTATGAGACACAGAGGATAACATACCAGAAAATGAGACTCAGGGCAGCTACTGTGCTGAACAGAAAGCTGACAAGAGTATTTATGCTCAGAGTGCAGCCGTCTAGGTGTTGTCAATAAAAAACATTGTTGGGATAACTCTAGACACAGTTTTAAAGCAGTTTTAAAACACCTCTGCTCCAGCTCCTTACACAATCTACTTTATTTTCAGGAATGTTGCGAATCCAAAGGTAATTCAGACACAAGAGCAGACAGGTTTAAGAAAGGGCTGTTAAGCTTTACCCACCAGTCCTCCCAGAGTGCACTGGCAATTAGCACAGACCAACTCCAAACAACTTGCCAAATTCATCCCAATAATATGGGATGAAGGTACATGTGTGTGTTTGCAGAGAGTGTTCACGCTGATCTCAAGACCCTGCTCCTTGATCTGTTCTCTGATAGAAGGTAGAAAGGTAATTGGATAAGAAATGATAAAAAAGAGGACTCTTGGATTTGCTACTCTGATGTGATGCACCTACTCACACAGGGGCACACAGGTCCTGTGGTTGCTATTCCCACGAGTTTAATTTATTCTTTCTATTGAACGAGAAAAAGCTCTGAATCTAAGCAGAGGAAGCCCAGTCTTTAATGGTAGGGTCATGTAGGTGGTCACCTCTTAATGTCTGCATGTTCCCCTACAAAGTTTTTAATTTGCCTGTACATCAAAGATTCATCATATAATTATGTTTACAATACTTCCTTCTTGAAAAGTACTAGCAGGATTGTTTGAGATGAAAAACACTTAAGAAACACATTAGTGAGCATTGCAATAAAGGGATTTATCATTCTGCCCCTCTAATTCACTCTGGTGAGACCCCACCTGGAGTACTGCGTCCAACTCTGGAGCCCTCAGCACAGGACAGACATGGACCTGTTGGAGAGGGGACAGAGGAGGCCACCAAGATGATCAGAGGGCTGGAACAGCTCTGCTGTGAGGACAGGCTGAGAGAGTTGGGTTTGTTCAGCCTGGAGAAGTGAAGGCTCTGGGGAGACCTTATTGTGGTCTTTCAGTACTTAAAAGGGGCCAGTAAGGAAGATGGGGACAGGGCATGCTATGACAGAACAAGGGGTGATGGTTTTAAACTAAAGGAGGGGAGATTCAGGCCAGATATGAGGAAGAAATTTTTTACAATGAGGGTGGTGAGAGCCTGGCCCAGGTTGCCCAGAGAGGTGGTGGATGCCCCATCCCTGGAGACATCCCAGGCCAGGCTGGACGGGGCTCTGAGCAATCTGATCTGGGTGAAGATGTCCCTGCTCATGGCAGGGGGGTTGGATTAGATGAGATTTGAAGGTTCCTTCCAACCCAAACTGTTCTGTGATTCTGTAATTTACAGACTGTACAAATAATATAGTCTTAGTAGCTTTTCCTAACTTTATGTTTGTGCTCCCACTAATAGATATATCTCTTGGGATTCTTCACCACCAGATGGGTGACCATATGGATAAGGACACTTGTTTATAAACCCTCTTATTTATGCACATACAAGGCTACCTAGGGAAAATAAACTTCCCCTAGATTTTATTAGGGAGACAGACATGAAAGCATTGTCATTCCAGAATGGTAGGAATTACGTTTTTCTTGTAGCTTTTCCATAGAAACTAGACAAAAGCTTAGGTTTTGGTTGTGTGAGGTTTTCTAATAACTTCTAGAAGGAAGTGAGGACTTCAATCAGTAGCAAGGTAAAAAACTATTAACTGTGCAACTGCATCACTTTTTCTTTTCCAAAGAAAGAGCACACGATGGTAAAAGCGGAAAAAAAGATCTCTGGCAACAAGACTGACTCTGATAAAGAACAGTGGGATTTGCTGTTGTAGAGCATACCTGAAATACCAGCCGCAACAACAGCAAATGAAATTTGAACTTTAAGTCCCATCAAGCAGGAGGAGGGATCCAGATTTTGGTCTATTATTTTAGTAAATGTTCAGAAAAAGTTTAGTAACTCTAATTCAACACTATAATTGAAACCTTAGCCTGGAAACTGTAGTAAAACTAATAATATTAGAATAACACTTCAGACTAATGATAATTTACATTACTTAATTTACCATTTAATCAACCAGAAAAATTAATTCACTTGTAAAAGACCTTTTATATCCCGTTGACTTCAGTGGATGTTGGATAAACCCTTATGAGCTCACAGCCATTTTCAAAAGGAAATGCAGATAAACAGCAGATAGTTTTAATATTGTTCAATAGAGACAGTACAAGCAAGGAATACTATGAAACCATCTATAACAAATCAGTTTTACACACTTCCTGAAAATCAGCAAAATAGTTTTTCCTAACATGAAATTGTGTTAATGTATTAATGTATTACAATGTATTAATGACACATAGAAGAAATGCCATTGCATTGAAGTCCAAAACATTTTGCACTCTGTGTGTGGGCCATCAATTCGCTATTGATACACCAGATGAGTAAAACCAGCAAAACCATCAGTCCCTGCAACAAACACATCTACTTTTATTTTCTTGTAAGCATTAAACGTAGTCTGACACCAGCGTTGAACTAAAGGTACAAGCAATGAAATACAGAACTGTCTCTTTCTATTTCTAACAGGGCTTTTATGTGCATCCCTAGGCGTCATTGTCCAGCCTCCAAGGACCCATCCACTTTTTCCAGCCTCCTGATCCTCCAGGTTGGGAACTTTACTGGGCCCTGTTGGGGCCCTGTTCGCATTCCCAGCTCATGGATGAAGGGAAGAATGAGAGGATGTCTGGGTTTTGTTGGGACATGAAGTCAAATGTGAGCAGGGCCTGAAAATGGATACAGGAGCCTGGAAACACAACTCATATTATTGGGGGTTTTTTTGCTTCTGTTCTGGGTTTTGATTTTTTTGTTTGTTTGTTTTCAGATATATCTCAAGAAATGGCTCGATTTGAGTTTAGCCTCTACAGCCACTTAAAAGATAGGTTTGCATTTTCAAACTGTTGGTTTCAGCAACACAGCACTGCAGGGAGTTTTCACAAAGCAGCTCACCCTCAAAGCCCAGAGTGCAGGAATGGCTTGTAATCCTTTTGAAGGCCTATAAGGGAAATAACAAATGGTAGAAATAGGGGAAATATTCCCCTGCACTGCAATTCTCCACTTATTTTGTCTGAAATTCTGACTTACTTTGATATAAATTAACTCAGCTATAAGGTGCAATTTAAGGTTTGCATTGGCACTTCTTCCTATTTCCAACAATCCCCCAGTAATATTCACAGCAGCAGGTTGGCTACCCAAGTACTGATTTCTCACAAAAAATCCACACTTCCCGTGACAAAAGTAGCATAGAAAGTGTTCTCTAAGGTCAAAGTTTTCTTCCAATTTACCTAATAGCCACATTCATGTAGCTTTCACATAGAATTTATGGCTGTGTCTATTCAGTACATTAAGCAGTGCCAGCGAACATTCCTGGACACAGGAATTCAATTGTCTGTGTTGTTAAATCATTCAGAGGGTCCCTGGTGCTGTTTTGGACAATGCCAACCAGCACTCCCCTGAACAATGTCCAAGGATGGTTTGGGAGTTAGCACAGGCCAGTGATCACTATTAGGAGGAAATTTGGATGTAACAACCCTATTTTGGAAGCAAAAAATCTCCAGTGGTGTGGACACCAGCCACTAGCTTGTGGGGTAGATGAGAGTCTTTGTTACATTTGACTTGTTAGAATAAGAGTGGTCTCTGATTTTGTCGTACGAAAATGTACACGCCAAGAAAGAGATGCTTACAAAAGGGTGAAATTTATCATAGATCTATCATAGATCATAAAAATCACATTTCCATTGCAGCAGCCAGCACTGCATGTTATTAAGGCTGTTCATGAAAACAGTGGATACAGAAGATGAAGACAATTCCAGAGAAGATGGATCCAACAGGTACAATGTACTGTGAGGGTGATGAAGCACTGAAACAGGTTGCTCAGTGAGGCTATAACCTTGGATATATTCAAAAGTTTTTTTGATGTGGTTCTGGGCAACTGGCTCCAGGTAGCTCTGCTTAACCCCCAGAGGTTCCTTTAACCTCAACCATTCTGTGATTCTAATGAAGAAAAATAGTTTTAAATTCTTCTGTTTTTATAGTATCAAAGGCCACAGAGACGATGAAGGAAAATGTCCCTCCTTCTGAACTGTTTTGTAACACAATTGATTGTCTTGGTGTGACTCAGGCACCAGTGAGATTTATTCATGAAAACACTCTGTTCCTTGGTGTGCTCATATACCAGAGTGTGCAGGAAAGTGGGAAAGAGACTGGTGAATAGGTGAGATAAGAGAGGTGAACAAAGAAGAAAATATATCTCTGCCACCTTTCCCTTGTAGTAATAAAACATCAAACCCTAGTACTGACTAACTCAAGTTGGAATGCAACTTTTACCTTTAAAGGCAGAATGCATTTCTCACAAAAGGTGATGAATTGTCCAGCTTTGGCACAGTATAGGAAAAGTACAGGGAATAAAAAAGAAAACACCTTTGTCATGGATTGACAAGCACGTTACTAACACTATTTATTCTGCAAATATGCCTCCGGAACAAGTAAGATGTCATCCCGTCATCTGAAAGAATGGTAGAGGCCTACAATATAGGTCACTAAGTGGACATCTGGCCACTGGAAACAGGGTTGAGACCACTGCACTCACTTTTGATCACAGGCCGCAGGATGAAAGGTCCCACAACACATAATTCATCAGACTTAGCAAGTCAGAAATATGGCCACATCTGTGGTCCGATTTAGTGAATATGCTTGAGCGTTAAAACACCAATAAATCAATTTTCAGATAAAATCTACAAAGGAAACATTTCAGATGTCTCTTTAATATTTCACAGCTTGAAGAGGGTTATTGCCCCCTTACCTCTCACTTCTCAGAGGGCTGAGAGTTTGAAAGGCATGTCTATGCTGCCTCCTTCTCATATCAACTGCACCACGTTATTCCCTCTAAATAACTTACGTTCTGGATTAGATTAATCAAATGTTTCTTGATAAATAAGTAGAAAGGCTTTGATCCTATTAGTAAAATATATATTTCATTATTTTTAAGAAACTGCAGCAGACTGTGCTAGCTGGGGAAGACGATTCCTGTCCCTGTTGCTGGTTAGGATGATGTTTGAAGAGATAGGTGTAAGTTCTTTGAAACCACTGTGGCTGAGAAAGGCCTTGGGCTAAGGTATTACTTCGTGGGCAAGAGTTCTAATCACTTGCCCTGAAGGTAAAAGAGTGACAATAACACTGTTTCTCCTTCCTCTTCAAAAAGACAAGAGTAAATTGTCATCATATAGCTCTTTGAGAGAACAATTACAGGTGCTTATCCTAAAGAGAGGACTTTGGGCTCTAGTTTCCAAATAGCTAGGTAAATCTCTCTGGAAGACCTTTGTTGAGACCCCTCTGTAAGGGGGTCAGGGCTGCAAATACACCCCTATGCTTAGCAAATCCTATGGATTACAGGGAGACAGCTCTGAAATGTTTTTGATCTAATAGTTCATGATAATCAGAGGGGCAGCCTACTTATGGTTATACGCTCTCCTTGCATCTCACATTCATGACAGACCATGCAATTCACCAATTCACAAGAAAACTGTTGCCTCTTTCTTCCTAGGGCAGTTATCTTCTAGTTTAAGCAAGGGAACAAATAAAAAGGAGGGAAAAGAAAACTATACTTCTGGCTCAGTTTAGTGTTTTTCAGGAAACCCCACCCTCAGGGTGTAAATTTTTAACTTGCTTTTCCTGCCTAAATCTTCCTGTGCACCTGACAGAAAGTTAGGCCTCTGAGATATGGATGTGACCCTAGGCATCAGGGAACTCCACTTGAAGGTACTTAAGTCTTATATTGAATTAATTCAGCAACAGTCAATAGGTTACTGCTCAAAAAATCTCAAGGCCTGGTAACCACAGCTCAAACCGCAGTCAACAAATTGGAGCTCTGTTGCACCTTCCTAATGACCTAATTTAACTCTGGTTGAGTTAAACTATCCTCTTCTTCATTGCTCAAAGATGGTCAGCAATATGAAGTAAGCAATATTTCTTAGCACGTGCAAAATACTTCAGGAATCCCACAAGAAACAGATATTTTATTGTATATGTGAAAAACTATTTGCGCCATCATTTTAAAAATAGGTCCTGTGTAAATCTGCAATAAGAAAATCAATGCATGACCACCTCATGAAAACAGAGGTTACGATGGATAATTTAACACTTTAGTAGCTCAGATATTTTCCATTTTTATTCTTGTTATTAATAATCTTTGCACAATTATTAATCCAGGATCTTATTTACTTTTGTGTAATTAGGATTAAGTCAGTCCGGAATTCAATATTTTTAATATATATTAAATGATAGTTGGTGCTCTTATGAAGGTAATTCCTAATGGACAAGCCCTCAAAACACACTGACTAATGGAACAGATTGCAGAACTAAAGGAGGTAAAGAAGCAGAAAGAGGAAGTGGAGGAAGTTATTTTAAAACAACATATGATTTCACTATTAGTCATCAATAAGCATCATTTAGAGTTAATCAATAGTGGTAATTACAACTTCTCACTGACCTAACCATTATCAGACGGCAATATTATATAAATATTCATGTTATTGGAATAGATTACCATTATTATTCACAGCTTTATTAATTTTTCTAGTGGCATAATGATCAAAATCCTTTTCATCCATGTGTGGCATATTAAAATTTTCGTTTTGGTAGAAAGAAATCTGCTCCATCCATCTTAGTACAGTTTGGCTGCTAATGAATTTCCTGATTACTTAACCCCAAAGAAATATTCCTGCTAAACTGCCATTTTCTCTCCTCTCACCACAATCTACATTTCGAAATAGCAGGACAAACTCTGGGAGGGGTTAAGCATCTGTAATTTGACTTCTGTGAGAGATACAGATGCTTGATACTTTTCAGGTCATGAACCAACATCTGCTTCTCTAGCTACTGAAAGACTGATGCTGTCCACTGTAATTTGAGTTCACTTTCAAATCATGGATTTGATTGTCAATTGCTGGAGTTAATGGCAGTCTTGCCATTCATCGCATGTGGGCAAGAGAGAGATGCACACAAAGAATAAAAGAGATTTATTTCTCATGATTGCACTGAGTATTCTGTGAGGGAACTAAGTAATAGTAAAACTGTATTTCTAGAGGAGATTTTATACACGAGTCATAAAAGTACTCTACAAATAGCATAGCCCTATGCTTCATGTCCAGCTCTCCCGGCAATTCAAATAAACCCTTGTGGTAAGATCTGGTTAGCCTTTACTCCAAGTTTTATCTTTCTATCAGCAAAACTGAAGAAAACACTTCTGGAAATAATTATTTAATTTATTTATCCTGTAAAACAAGCCATGTAAACATGAAGTTTGGTTTTTTATATTTTATACTTAAATAATCAAATGTCAATAAGGCATACAAATAAGACAAAAATCTGAAAAGAGATAAATAAATTATTCATATGCTGACATATGACCATGTATTTCTGTGCCTAGAAATTAGATCGTGTGTTTGGAGAGGGCCACATCACCACGTCACCACGTCAGTCAGTCACCTCTGGGGTCTATAGTACTTCTGGTAAGTATTTTCTAGGCAGAAATGCAGTTACACTGATGCTTCAGCATGAGTAAGACCTGCTTCACAGATTTGTCCAGCTGATCTATGTTTGCACAAAGGTTCTGAAATATCCCAAATGGGCTGATCATCCAAGGACCGAAGGTTTTGAGTCCTCCTGTGTCTGCATGGACTCTGAACACATTGCAGTTGCACAGAATTGTGCAAAACCTTCAAATTCCACTCAAACTAAACTTTCAGACAGAAAAAAAGATGTGACTGAGAAAGCATCGACATACGGTATCCATAAACCACAGGGCTCTGCAAAGTGGAGAAACAAAGCAGAAGAAAGGTAAACTACATGTCTTGCAAGACGCTGCAAATTGAAAATAATTCCATTAAAAGTTGAGCATTAAAAAATATCACCAGTGGGGTAACAATGACAGTGTACCACTCTAAAGATCTCTGCAAGTTCACAGCTCTCTATTTATTGCTTTCTTTTGAAGGATTTTGATCTTGAGAGAACTTCATCACTTATAAATGAACCAGTCATTAGTAGTCTTTTATGTATCTCCAGAGAGCTATCACAGCTCTCATTAACCGCTATATCTAAACAACTGAAATCTCCTTTTCCAAAGGCATGTTTTTTCAAGTCTGAATCTTTACCCGTTACCATGTCCTGTCTTACAGAAGCAGAATAAAGCCTGAATTAGGGTAAATGACAAATCTTTCTGCACTGCCTAAGTTAGTGTTTAGGATGTGCACAAGATATATTGAACTTAATATTTCAGTCTCAAAGACTTTTACAAGAAAACGAGGAGAATGTAAAGGACTGTCACAAAATATTTCTTGTGAACTGACAGAACTGTTATTTTCCAACAATTGTTGGAAAAAATTATATCATTAATATCATTAATAAAATTTATATCATTAATATGGTATCTATGCTATGAATGCAATTGTCTAGGTCAGAAACGAAACCTGTAATAAGAAGGTTTTTATGCAAAACAGTTTGGACAGTTATTGAATCCTATCAAGAAAAGCAGTTTGGGTTGCTCATTCTTTTTTGATACAGCTCTCCAGAGTGGGAAAAAACAACAACAAAACACAAAACCAGAACAGAAATTAGTTGTCACGTAATTCACAGCTTCCACCCTGTCTTTTGTATGGTTCTTTGTCTAAGACTGTGTAAAAACATTGTATGAACTTAATTTATGAAATAATTTTCTTCTCTCAGTCTTTCTACTATCCTTTATTTTAGCTAGAAATACAAAACGTATCCCTACTGAATTGGAGAAAAGGTCCATCTTACTGAGTCCTGTCTGTGACAGCGACCAGTAACTGCTGTTCATAGAAAGATATAAAATCAGACAAGGATCCAGCAGCACTTTCCCTCATCCACCCTACCAGCTTCCAACAAAAATGTAATAGGTTGCTTTGTACTCATCTTTCCACCCAATTTCTTCCCTTCCTGTGAACTTGAAGGATTTTATGAAGCACTCTAACTACACAATCACTGTCCTCTTTTATGGGCACAGACAACATTTCCCTTCACCCCACTCTTTTATTACATTTATAGTCTTTGCCTGCCAAGATACTTTTATGGAGGTGGGAATGATTGCCTCACTCTTGATAAAGTCTGGAGTCTCCCTTGGTGCTCCATATAACTTGTCACAATATCCTTAACAACAGCTCATTGTGTTTTCCTGAGCGACTGACGCTTGCTACCATCTCCCCTGATGTGCTTTCCGACACTGCTAAAAAATGTTCTTTACTGCATTTCCCATACAGTGCTGTGCACCAGATCCCACTCTCGGTGTCTTCACTTAACTCCAGGGGCTTTGCCTTTGGAGACAATGAAAATTTATAGATTTGCATTGTGCAGTAACTACACGAACAATTTGAAGTAAAACATTTCATTTGCTGCTCCACATTTCTGTTGAGAGTGCTGTGTGTGTTCCTGCAAGGGGTATATTCCCAATGCTTTTTTTTCCTCACTGTAAGTGGAAACCAGACATGTTTACCTCAAGGTATCTCGTGGAGAACAGATCGCATTGCTATAAACTCTTGGATTTCCATTCAGCTCAGCCTTGCTGCTGGTTCGTCTGCATTTCCAGCTCACAGAAGATTACACATCTACTTTCTGTACTGAAATTTGTGACCTAAAGGGAATAGAAGACCAAGAAATAGTATAGATTTGGTTCTTCTTCAGAGACCTAAAAGGGAAAGAATTATTGGAGATACTGTTACGGCCCCTTGCTGAATCATCAAACTATTTTGCAGTGGTAATTGAGGCAGTGTATAAATACTGCATAGGTATCTCTTCAGGCTCTCTTCATAGAGCAGTTATATTCCATTAAAGTGCTTTTCTTGTACGGGTTGATCTCTCAGAATAAAAGTGGAAAATACAGCAACAAAACAGGATGATATTTTCACTACTCAATAAACCTCTCTTCCCTTGTCTGTAAATAAATGATTCCCAGAGGCAACCCCTCCAGGGCTTCTGAAGACCGAAAAGGGCAATGAAAGGAATTAAAAAATACCATAGCCTGCTCCGACACATTCGTGGTATTTATTAAGAACAAACAAACAAAACAGCACATCACAAGCTGTCCTGCTTTATATTTCATGAACCCGCACTGTTCTACATGTTATGCAAGTTAAATCAGATTTGGTCCCAGCCTGACTATAGGAATACGCAACTTCTACCCTCATTGACTGAAAAAAAGGTGAAAAGAACCTCCAAGTTGACACAAAGCAGAAAAGCTGCTTTTATGAGAAATCACAATGGTAAATCAAGCTTGGCGATTGAGAAAAATCCAAAGTGTGAAAGAAGGAGCAGAGCAAGCTGCAATATCACCTCTTGTAATTTCTTGTACATCCCTCACTTTCTTCTTTTCTTATCCTGTGAGGGTTTTTTTTAGTACCAGGATTATATCTACAACAACTAAACAGCACCTGATATATTTTGGATACTATGATAGTGCAACTACCAGTGATAAAAATATGTTCTTGTTGTAGCTGCACACACAGGAAAGCATTTCAATGATCAGTGTTGGGTGGTTTTCACATTATAAATTAAAAAAATACAACTGTCTCCCTTAAGATAAGTCCTACAATGTCTAGATTCCAGTTTCAGAGTACTTACATAGATTGCATGTTTTTTATAATGTATCTAATTATATACTATCTGCCATTCTGTTTTGTCACCTCTGTCCTTCTCTTCCTGTCTCAAACTGTTGTATAATGGTATTGGATATTTTGCCAGACAATTGTCTCTTGCCCAAGTGGTGCTCACATCTTCTTCATGGGCCTTGAACATCCTCTCAAAAAAGGGTATTAAAAGGAGTTCATAAAAAGCTTTGGGATCTTTGGAGAATGAAAGGCACCATATAAGTCTCAGTTATTACTATTAAAAGAGCACTGAGTGAGTTGTCTACAGGCAGCTCCAGTATGTGGTTTGACTCTTTATCGATAAATCATAGAAACCTGCATTACTGGTCTGCTTTACTGTATATGAAACAAGTGTTGGATGACACCTTGTATTTCACCAGCTGCTTTCCTGCAATTTCTCAAAGAAAGTAACACAATATATGGTTCACCTGCTGTGAGAACATCTGAAATACCACAGACAGTAAAAAGCCTTTGAGTAAAGTTCTTCCAGAGCGTCTTTTGTTGATATGCTCTATGGCCCTTACTCAGTTTTCAGACACTATGTCTAGTTTTCCATGGAAAAGAACTGTGCTTATATCACTGTTTATTTTTTTTTATTTAAGTGAGAATTTTATGAGAATATGAAAAAACAAAACAAAACAAAACATTTTTTTTTCCTTTTGTTTTAGGCTTCTGCTTTTTCTTTGGTGGTGGCGGTTTTTTTGTTTGCTTTTGGTTTTGATTTTGATTTTTTAATTTCCATTTATGTCTGCACAAACGATCAATCAGCCCATGATTAACTCATTGCTACCAAGTACAGATTTAGCTCCTGCAAGAGTCCTAACAAAAGACTAATCTTATATCCTTCACTTAAGCAAGTAAATTGTCAGATGTTAGTGGAACAAATAACGAGTACCTTGCTTTCTGCTTCCATCAGGACTTCAAGTCCACGTACATCACTGCCTTTCAATAACATCTTTATTCCAGATGTGGATTTAAAAATCAGTGTCTTCTTTGAAGAGTGTGAAAAAGCTTCAGAAGCATTATTTCTTGCAGGGACCTGGAAGGGGGCTGGAGCCACCCTACAGACAGGTAAATTGACTCGTAGCAAGGCTAGGTGGCTCGTCAGCGACTGAGCCACATTTTCATAACTCACACATTTCTCATCATTAAATTCCACTCGAATCCCTGCAAGCACTCTGTGCCTTTGATTTATATTCATTTCCTCCAGACCCACAAAGCAGCCACTAATTGTACTCTATATACACAGTGGAATGGGACCTTAAGGGATAAGTTTTTAGTAACTCTGATGACACCTTTCTAGTTAGTGCGGTGTAGCAGTATCCTCTTTAAGATTGCTTTGTTTAATTATTTAAGAGCCATTATGGTAACTGGATATACTCAACTGTAATTTATTAACTCATACACTTGAATTATCCAAGTCTCTACATTCACTTTACAGAACTACAGAGGAGCTAGAATCAGGTAATGGTATCCAAATGCTATAGAATATTCCCTCTGCTGAGTACAGAAGCTCTCGTATCTCCCATAGCAGAGTTCACAAGCTTTTTCAAACTATGAACCAAGACCACAAGAATAATTTTATACCAGCAGCAGCTGTTCATATAGACAGTATTAAGAAAATATGTGCATTTTATATGCAAGTATATGTATGTATAAGTAAATAGTTACATGCATATATGCATTCATAGATAAATCTTCAATGTAATACTACAATTCACTTCCTTTTTTTTGTGTAAAAAATGGTACTGCATCCATCTGTTCATTCCTCTTTCTCTGCTCCTCTGAATATGCTTCTTCACATGCTGATCATTGTCTCTTTTTGTACTCTTATGCATTCTTGTTGTCTGCTTATTTTGCCTAAGCTAGGTTGCCATCTCAAATGGTTCCTTTCTCATTGGAAATACTGCCCGCTCCCTTGAATCCCTCCTCACCATCATCCTCCGCACACACCAGCCGTCTGCCTCCCCCCTGCCACATGGGACATCTTTTTTCTCTGGAAAACAACTGGTTTGGGAGCAGCACCTTGAAAGTAGCTCTTCCTTGCTCCAATGTAGTGTTTGTTCTTGCCATTAGCAGCTATCTTCTCTTCTTGCCATTTGGGCACTTTTACACATCTTTTACACGTTGTTTGCAAAAAGAATAGAGACACGTGAGCAGCAGATGAAGAAAAAGAAAAATCTAGATTAAATCATGTGAGCAACGACCTCCCTGAAAGCCACAGCAAGCACTCACAGACCATCTCAGTGCCATAAATTCATTTGGAACTGCTTAGAAAGGAAAACTTTTAGCACTCAAGATTCTCACTTACAGCAGTCTCTTCAACAGAACGTTGCTTTAGTTACACCATGTATCTTTCTTAACCCAAGATGCTCACCAGAACTCTGTTGTGCTCCAGACAATATGTCATAAACATCCTGAATGTGCAGAGCTGTTACAAGTCCCAGATCCTGGGCTGCAGCATCCCTGCTGTTCAAATAGACTGTCACAGAACAGAAAACTGATAACAGCAATTCTACAAAGCTTTTGAGCCAGGAGGAGAAGAGGATTGCAACCAAATACTGCCTCGGAGGCTCAGATGTTCTAAAGCAAAAAGAGGGAAAACTCATAATTTACCTGAACTGCCCATTCTTGCAAAAAAAGGTAATTTGCTTTATTCTAAGATCTTCCCAAAAACTAAAAGTTAGGCCTGAGAAAGATTATTAGAAGATACAGAATTCTTTCCCCCACAAACAGAATTGTGTAGTCACTAATGCACAACATCCCTCTTACACTTAACCTTTCTGTGCTACCAAAGCACAGCGTCAAGATTGTCCTTCCAGCACATGTTTGTAACAGAAAGCTTTTAATATCCTCCTTCCAGCTCCCTCAAAGCCAAGTTATCAGAAACACAAGAAGATTTTACCACTTATTAAACAGCACGATCTTGTCAGGCAATATGTTATTTTCTGCAGGGCACTAGTGGACTGAATGTGTAAGAGAGACAGAGTGTCTAACAAAGGAGTTGCTTCATAACAAGGATTGCTTCTCGTCTCCCAAGGAATTCGACCAGCAAGGAAACCTCCTCACGGAGTAGAAAACAAAACAATCCAATGACAGGAAATAAGGTAATGAAAAATCACACAAATAAACGTTTCCAAAAGGACCGGTGGATGTGAATTTTGCATCTTTTTTTTTTTTTGGTAAATGACACTTCAGTAATAACAAGAATAATAATAACTCAGAACCTAATTGCTTTGATGACCCATCTCATGATGAACTTACACCTCCCTTCTCTTTTTTTGCAAAGTGGAGTTGGATAAAACAACTCTGTCATGTTTTACGTCACCATTACACAAATATTACACACAGGAAGCCCAGTAGAGAAAGCAGCTGAGAATCTGGCCTTGTGACAGGCACTCAGAAGCTTAAAAACACAAACTAAAAATCATCATATCACAATGGGAATTTAGCACTGCAGGAAAGCTGTCGATGGGGATTGCTCCACTGAAATAAAATACAACAAATAATATCTCTCCCTTGGCAATATTAACACATCTTTATTGCACAGTATAAACGCATGAATATATATTGACATAGAGAGGTCAGAATCAGCCTATATCCAGCTTTACTGCCCCACAACTTCAACATATCAACACCAGTGCAAACAGTTCAGGACTCTGACATGTCTATGTCAGTAACTCCTTTCTTGAGTCTCACCAGCTCACATTTGTTTCCTGTCTTTAATGCTACATCTAAATCCATAATTACCGGTTGATGTACAGTCACGAGTCACATATACAAAAGTCATCGGCACTTCCGCGCTCTTCAGTTTCTAAAATCCAACATGAGACACGGTGCATCTGGAATATTGTGTCCAGTTGTGGCCCCTCAGTTCCAGAAGGACAGGGAACTGCTGGAGAGAGTCCAGCGCAGGGCAACAAAGATGCTGAAGGGAGTGGAGCATCTCCCGTGTGAGGAAAGGCTGAGGGAGCTGGGGCTCTGGAGCTGGAGAAGAGGAGACTGAGGGGTGACCTCATTAACATTGATAAATGTGTAAAGGGTGAGTGTCAGAAGGATGGAGCCAGGCTCTTCTCAGTGACAACCAATGATAGGACAAGGGGTAATGGGTACAAACTGGAACACAGGAGGTTCCACTTAAATATGAGAAGAAACTACTTCTCAGTGAGGGTGCCAGAACCTGGACCAGGCTGCCCAGGGGCATAATGGAGTCTCCTTCTCTGAAGACATTCAAACCCACCTGGACACCTTCCTGTGTAACCTCATCTGGGTGTTCCTGCTCCAGCAGGGGGATTGGACTGGATGAGCTTTTGAGGTCCCTTTCAAACCCTGACATTCTGTGATTCTGTGTGTTTCTGTGACAACCTAACATCTCTACTTGATGCTGTAGTTCTCTTTTAATTGAAGGACATGAGGTCTTGGCCATGCAAGATCTCCCCGGAGCCTTCTCTTCTCCAGACTGAACAACCCCAGCTCTCACAGCCTGTCCTCACAGCAGAGCTGTTCCATCCCCCTGATCATTTTTTGTGGCCTTCTGTGGCCCTTCTCCAACAGGTCCATGTCTTTCCTGTACTGAGGGCTTCAGAGCTGGACACAGGACTCCAGGTGGGTTTCACCAGAGCAAAACAGAGGGACAGAATCACCTCCCTGGACCATGCTTTTGATGCAGCCCAGGATACATTTAGCTTTCTGGGCTGCAAGTGTACAGTCAGTTCATGGTCAGCTTTTCACCCACCAGGAACTGTTCACCATCATTAAACATTTTTAAAACGTAGACTTCAACTTTTAGAGGGCCTGGGACATCCAGTGAAGCTGCTCTCATGTGTCGAGATGGGATTGCAAGCACAGTTCTAAGGTGAGTAAGAAAAAAACCACAGAGCCACCCCCAAAACTACACCTCCAAATACAGCGTGATTTCAACAGCAAGCTAAAATATTAATATAAAACCTCAAAATTAACTATACAGCCATAATGTTAAATTCACACAGTTGATTTAGTTTTGTTGTTTATTTCACCTTTAAAAAATGGAATTGTTTTCTGCTCAGTAAAACAGACATTTAATTAGACTTTGTAATTCACATATAATTGAAGAAAATACATGGAAAAGGGCATATCCATCTCAACTCGCTTTATACCATTATACAACATGCCTCAATAAACAGAGGCTATAGCCTGACAAAACATTGTTTTTCAATGAAACATTAAAAGCAAGGATACTTGCAAATTGTTGCATATTGGATGGTGTAAGCCTCTTTTCTCCTTCCCACATGTAGTATGAAGGCAAATGCTAGCAGAAACTTCTGTATCACCCTTTGTAGAGCGTTAAGTTTTCCATTCAACCTGTGCCAGGTAAAGCCTCTGAGACAAGCTCCTGGAAATGATCTGAAATACCAGTGATCTTCTTAAACTTCAAAATCTCACTCTCTAGGGGTTACAAAGAAAGCTCCCCTACATGCTAATTTTGTCCTGTGCATAACTGTAGCTACGTCTTAACTCAAGATATAAAAATATACATGGTGCATGTCTGTAATTTGATCATGTTTTAAGATCTTCAGCTATTTAGTACATGAAGTGTTAAAAAAGCAGCCGGCTATGAATGTGACAGTCGGAGTCAATGCCCAAAACTTTAGAAAGGCTGATCCTTTTGTTTAACAGTGACTTTCAGCTTTCACAAAGCGACTCACCTCTCTGAGGTCTGTGTGATTCTATAATCCCTATGCAGACAGGTCAAGTGGACCTGGGTGTTATCAGAAAGACATAAGCAACACAAAAAAGCTAATGCATATGATTAAGTTAAAGGATACAGACTCATTAAATCATGAATAAAGCCTACATTCTGTACAATGATGAGAAGTTGCCAGCAATTAGATTGCTCAGTTTGCTGCATAAAAAATTGCTTTGGATCCAAATTTGACTTAAGGAATATAATGCTTTGTGCATCTTCCTAAATAATCTTGCCAAACCAGAACAAGAAGAAAACAATGTGTTGGGGTTCTCATTCTGAGTCTCAGATGCCGCAACTGTAGTAGAATAATCAGATGAAAAAGACAGAAAAAAGATCCTGCAAATCTGTGTATGTCAAAAAAAAGGAGCGTACTTACTTGTGTGCACTTGGCATCTAAACACAAAAGGAACGACATGATTTATTTCAGCCAAAAAAGAAGAGAGCTTTAAAATAAAGGCATGAAGAATGAAGGACCGAGGGAGCCACCGGGAGGCACTGTTGTCACTTGGCAAGTCCATGATCAAAGTCTGTCCCTGGCCACAGCCCTGGGAATAGCCTGGGGTGCAGGTCAACCTCCCACCACCAGCATCAGCACAGAGAACACAGCACGCAGAGATGTTTAGAGCCTGATGCATTTGTACCTACCTTGAATAGTACTGAAAGTATTTGCAATAAAAGGGATGTGCGAGTTTTGCTGGTTTGGATATTTTCTATTGTGGTACAGCATCATCTACCTTTATCCTGAACAACCGTGGTACAACAAAAAACAGGAGGCGACGATGACCAAACCAAAATTTTACATGCTTATGAAAGAGCTTCTATGTACATCAGAAATCAAGGAATATCTCCAGAAGGAATACTCACCTTTCAAAACTGCAAACTGCTTTGCAAAAGAAGAAACTGAAAGTGGTGATTTAATATAACTCTCTCCTCAGCTGACAAAACCCCTTAAATTTGTATGTTACTAATTTTCTACTGTATCAACCCCCTTGATTATAACCTCACAACAAGAAACAAAGCTGTGTGTGGCACAGAAGCCGCAGAAGCATGAGAGACATCCTGTTCTTGTACTGTTTCTCATCAGCATGAAAGGCCACAAAATTGAACTTTTTTTTTTTCCAGATACACCTAAGTATTTTTTTTTCATGTAATTAACAGTTTTTTTGCAATTTGAAGAATATCATGATTCTGAAGCAACTTCATAAAAATCACAGTTCTTACTTACATAGTATCACAGTCAGAAAAGGCTTTACTTAATATTCTTGTTCTATACGTTTATTATATTACTAAATATTGCCATAAACTTGGAAAGATACAGTATTATTTGGGCTTTTTTATATATTTTAGAATGAAAATAACATATGAAAACTACTATTTCCAGTAATGCTTGATGATCTCTATTGGTCCATAAATAAAAGAGCTTAATTCCTAAAGTTGATCATATATAAACCATTTTCCTTTTCTGCTGTTACCCACAATATTTCATCTGCAGGATATTTGCCCCTTTTCACCTGAAGATAGAAAGACACACACCTCTAATTATTGATAAATGTGCTATCACGTCCCTTCACTGCCCAAGAACAATTAACCCAGAAATATTTGCAGATAGCATAAAGTATAGAAATGCTTATAAAAAAAAAAAAACTAAGAGGAAAATTTTAAGGCACACTATACTTTGAATTATTTAGCTAATATTATTGTTTAGCTATTATTATTATTATTATTATTTAGCGATTATTATTTAGCAATGATGATGATGATGATGGTTATTATTACTATTATTATTTAGCTAATAATTATTAAAATTATTATTTAAATGTAAGTCAGCTCCAGGTTTGACAGCTGCGAGAGTGTCACCCAAAATGATGGACACAAGCAGAAACCTGAGACAACGACATAAAATAGGTCTGGTTTTAGAGCTGCCCTGCGCTCCGCTGTGCTCCAACACAGGCAGAATCAGCCCAGGTCAGATCATGAAGGTAGACCAGGGCATAAAAGAAAGATGGTTTGTGTGGGGGGTCCCAGCCAAAATCTAATCCGCCACTCTGTTATATCTTTGGACAATTTTCTGTGCTTTGGATCTTCATCTGCAAAAGATTAATTCTCTAATTATCACGGTATTGTAGAGATATATAAATTAATGACTGTCATGCACTTTGATACGGTTGTGTTGAGGCTCATATAAAATACTTCAGAGTGATCCTCAGAACTGTTGTCTACACAAGTGCAGTGGTTGGACAGCAAGAGTTTACACATCTCAAGCACGAGATACCCAGCAGCTTCAGGAAGAGGAAAAAAGCATGTTCATTTGATGTATTTATTTATTTCTTAGTGCTGGACAAAGGGAACAAAGAGCAATCATTTAGTTCTACTCCCAAGAGAGAGAAATCATGCAAAGTTCAACCAATATTCTGGCTGTTTACTTCTACTTTTATTAAAAACAACTTGTGAAATTCAAATGTCAAGTTCAGACTGACTTGTGATTCACACAGTCGCTGGTTACAAAGTAGTTCTGTCCTCACACCTGCGTGACACGGGTGTGTGTTGCCACCCCTGTATTAATGAAAGCTAACGATAACACAGAGAAAGTTCATTTCTAAAAGTTGCCGTTTCCAACCTTGATGTCAGAGGTAACCTGCAGGTAAGAAATAATTTCACTGATGTTATTAAACAACTTAGTTGTTCACTTAGGCTCAAACTTCAGTGATTATGGGCAATCAGAACAGGTTTCTTGAACCATCTTCACCCAGTAGTTCATCAGAGAGAATATAACAGATTATATTTCCAATGTTGTTCCTACAAATTAAGCCATCCAGGAGAAATATTTCAAGAGAAATACAGAATTTGACCAAGTGAAACTCACTTTCATTATTAGGAACATGAATTTGTATAGGACTGACTGTGGTGGTTTGGTTTGGTTTGGGTTGGGTTGGGTTGGTTTGGTTTGGTTTGGTTTGGTTTGGTTTGGTTTGGTTTGGTTTGGTTTGGTTTGGTTTGGTTTGGTTTGGGTTGGGTTGGGTTGGGTTGGGTTGGTTTGGTTTGGGTTGGTTTGGTGTGGGTTGGTTTGAGTTGGGGTGGTTTGGGCTTTTTTTTCTCCCTAAAAGAACAATAATGTTTCTACAAGTTGATGGGACTGGAAACCTGTAAACAATTGTTCATTCGTTATGAATTACAACCCTCTTGCAGCTGTACAAAGTAATAATTATAATTAATAACTTAGTGACATTTTGTACAATGTCATGACTTTGGAGAAGGCCTTTCATCTATAATTATACTCCTCATTTTGGATAGATATTTTACAAAAATAACAATGACAGTATTTCTCCTGATCTATTTAACTGCTAACATTAGTCTAATTTCATTCACAGTGCAATTTTGTTTCTGTTTTGCTCCAATGAAAACAAAATCAGAGGCATAATTCCCGGAAATTACCTTAAAACTAGCTAAAGTTTTGCTTGCTTTTACCAAGGTTGAGAAATACTTTTTCCATATAAAAATAAGATGTGAAAATATGCATTTATTTACCTTTACTGTCTAGAAGTTGCTGTCAGTTTCTTCTATTCGATAATCCAGTAGCTGTGGAACTAAAAGATAGACTGGGAGGACATTTGTTTTAAAATTTATTCTTTAGAGAGCTATTGGATTTATATGGTTTATTACAGAAAAGCGCAAAATAACAACAATAGTCAAAACTAGAATGCATAAATAGACCACGTACCTGGTTATGTACTATAAATCATGTAGATGGGTGTTTTTAACCGGGGAAAGCAATATAAGAACAATGAAGAAATGTAGCTGTTTCTAAACCCTATTGTGATGATATTCTGTTGTTCTAGAGACACTAGAAATGCACATATATGCACAGGCTTATAGAGCTTTGTTTCCTTCTCAAAGGGAATTG
Source organism: Patagioenas fasciata (assembly GCF_037038585.1). Classification (NCBI taxonomy): domain Eukaryota; kingdom Metazoa; phylum Chordata; class Aves; order Columbiformes; family Columbidae; genus Patagioenas; species Patagioenas fasciata. The sequence continues at coordinate 8,361,219 of NC_092521.1, read as the reverse complement.
ATAAATGGGGGAAGACATCCCAAGGGGTTCCCTTCATTTAACAAAAACAAAAGTACTTTTCAGTACATCGCTTTTTCCTCACATCTTCCCTCAAATAAAATGAATTTGGCACGCAGGTTGTTTATACTGCTTGTGTGCTGTAGAATTTCTGTTGTAATAAACAGGGCTCAGAAGACTTCTCTGTAAGTGCTTTTCCTGTTTATTTACGTGATTTTTATCACTAAAAAAGCTTATCTCAACCCCAACATTTTATGTCCCATCCCCCAAAAAAAAACAACCCAAAGACATTATTAATTTGGAGATGCTGAGATGTAAGTTGTCTCTCTGCATCTTTCCATCTGCAGAGCAAACACAATAGGAAAGATTACCTTGCTGCAGGACGGATTGTGAGATTTTTTGCATTTCTTTCATACTTAGAAAATGGATTTGGTAGGTGTTTAAGCTAATTTTATAACTAAATTAGCTGTAGGATTTAGTAATAATCATGCACAATTAAAAAGAAAGGTGTATATAAATAAGTACCTGAGTATATTTTGATGGTAACTATTCTGTACACTAATATGGTAGGTTTAGTTCTGCCTTCTTCCCTATAGCCCAAATCATGAGCTGTGACAGGATCCAGAAAATACATAGAACAATGCCTAACTTTTCAGACATCCAGTCTGAAATATGTCTTCTGAGAGTGGTGGGGATACATACTCAACAGGACAAATGTGCCAAAATGCACTTGTACCTTCTTTCTTTATAAAACCCAGCTGCAACAGTATCTGTTATGATAATAGCCCAGCAGTGGCAATATTTGCCCAGAAACTGTGGAGAACTGACTTGTACACTTGGGCAAGACCCTCCCCTCCCAGAAAGCTACTCAGGTCGGTTAGCAGTTAGCAGTTCAATCTTTCACATCCTTTCTCCTCCTGCCATATGAATCTTTCCTCCTTTTCAACACAGGCGAATATTTTGAATGTACCTACAGGCCCCTATGCTTTGTATTCAACAGCCAACGGATTTAAAAAATCAATAATCTCGAGGGCAAGTTGCGACTCCAGGACTCCACACTCAGAGTCATCAGGCATTAGTGCAAAAGAATTTCTGATTTAGTGTTAAAAATGGTAGTTTATTTTGTACCAGGAGGGCATCACAAGGTTTCCAGCACAAGATTTTTTTCCATTCTTTCAGATGAGGCATCTTCCTTCATGAATCAGTTTTGATTGAAGCACAGGAGTTTCCATCTGAATATGAGGAGAAAGTTCTTTCTTTTGAGGTGCCAGAGCCCTGGACCAGGCTGCCCAGAGAGGTTGTGGAGTCTCCTTCTCTGGAGACATTCAAACCCACCTGGACATCTTCCTGTGTGATCTACTTTGGTGAACCTGCTTTAGCAGGTGGGTTGGACTGGATGATCATCAGAGGTCCCTTCCAACCCCAACCATTCTGTGACTCTGAATTCTGAGAAGGATGTGTAGCATCTCCTTTGTGGAACTGACTGTGGTGCCTGAAATGCACAAAGGACACAAAAATCAGAATTAGTAACTGTTAAGGTATTAGCAGTGTGAATCTGAGGGTCTTTGGATTGTCTCCCCAAGAGAACTAGTCCTCCCCACAGCACTGAAGAGAAAGCATATGGTAGGCTTTCACTTCCATTTTTTAGGACCAGCCACCAGAAAAATAACCATTGCAAAAAAGTCACTGTAGTTCTTTATCCATTTGTTTTTAGTGGTGATGTGAGACAATTTTACTCTAAGTTGCTACTACCGAAGGAGTCTTACTTCACTGAAGTACTGTCACAGAAAACAGCCGACAGGTAACCTGGAGAAACTGGCTGCTCATGGATTGGACAGGTGTACTCTTCACTGGGTGAAGAACTGGCTGGAGCGTCAGGCCCAAAGAGTTGTGGTGAATGGAGTCAAATCCAGTTGGTGTCCCATTACAGGTGGTGTTCCCCAGGAGTCAGTATTGGGTCCAGTTTATCAATCTCTTTATCAATGATCTGGATGAGGGGATTGAGTGCACCCTCAGTAAGTTTGCAGATGACACCAAACTGGGAGGGAGTGTTGATCTGCTGGAGGGTAGGAAGGCCATATGAGGGGTCGTGACCGGCTGGATCATTGGGCTGAGGTCAACTGTCTGAGGTTCAACAAGGCCAAGTGCCGGGTCCTGCACTTGAGTCACAACAACCCCAGGCAGTGCTACAGGCTCAGGGAAGAGTGGCTGGAAAGTGCCTGGGGGAAAACGACTTGGGGGTGTTGGTGACGACGGCTGACCATGAGCCAGTGTGTGCCCGAGTGGCTGGAAAGGCCAACAGCATCCTGGCTTGTATCAGGAATAGTGTGGCCAGCAGGACCAGAGAAGTGATTGTGCCACTGTACTGAGCACTTATGAGTCCCCACCTCGAATCCTGTTTTCAGTTTTGGGTCTCTCACTACATTGAGGTTCTAGAGCAGGTCCAAAGGAGGGTGACAAAGCTCTTGAGAGCTCTAGGTAACAAGTCTGATGAGGAGCAGCTGAGGGAATGAGGGCTGTCCAGCCTGGAGAAAAGGAGGCTGAGGGGACCTTATTGCTGTTTACTACTACCTGAAAGGAGGTTGTAGCATGGAGGGGTTGGTCTTTTCTGCCAGGTAACAAGCGATAGGACAAGACGAAACCGCCTCAGGTTGCGCCAGAGGAGGTTTAGACTGGATATTAGGAGAAAATTCTTCCCTGAAAGGGTTGTCAGGCATTGGCACAGGCTGCCCAGGGAAGTGGTTGAGTCACCATCCCTGGAGGTGTTCAAATGATGTGGCGCTTAGGAACATGGTTTAGTTGTTGACTTGGCAGTGTTAGGTTAATGGTTGGACTTGATAACTTTAGAGGTCTTTTCCAATGTAAATGACTCTATGATTCTATTATTCAAAGCAGACAAGCTGTTCTTGGAGGATATCTTTGCTCACTGAAGCAGATTATATTACTACAAAGATTTATGCAAAACATGAAAAACTGAGAATATGCAGAAGGTTCATTTTGGCCAAGGTTTCCGTGGCTGCCTGTCCCCATTATATATGTGCTTATTAGAGGTCATCATAGACAGTCTGCACGTATTTTTGAAGTTAAACAGTTGCACAACCTTTGGCACAATGGGGTGATAGCTATTAGCAGTTAGATTGGTAGTTATTTTAATCTGCTCTCATGTTAACTTGTTTTCTGTATTTTAAAGAGGTTACCAAAGTGCCATAATGTCACTTTATATCATCAGGTGAAGAACTGTAATTCCTAAAGAAAACAAACAAACAAACAAACAAAAACCAAACTAGTAAAGCACCAGAGGAGCAAGCATTTTCATCCTTCAAACATTTTTATAATCACTATCTTTACAGAGTAGAGTTGGTCCACAAAAACAAATCAGCTAATGAGACATTTCATTACAGGAGGGTAACAGAACGTTGCCATTGGATACACCTCAGTCATTTACACAAGAATGAACAGTGTCTGAAGTCAATGTATGTGCTTTCTTAATTGGGATCAGAAATCCCAATCATTCCAACTATTTTTGTCTAAGAAAGACGTGACTTTCCATAAGCTATGTTATGAGAAAGAAATCCTCCAAGAATAGGATGGGCTCAATTCAGTTACCCGAGCTGAAGCATCTAGTGCTACTTGAGATTCCTTAAGGCATCATTGTACAGCGAGAGATGGTGCAGCATAGGATCTATAGGTGATTAATGTCCATCTGCAAGTGGAACTGGAGGTCAGGTGTGCTGCTCTAGGCTTGTCATGTTGCATTAGACACGTGTTTTTGGTACCTGCTGTTGGCCCAAGTGAATATTGTTTTATTTTTATGGTGAAAGAGTGCTTGGTGTGTGTTCTATGCTGAACCACAGGTGGTGGCCCTACTGTCCACCTGTAGTGATGGACAGTAATGAAAACAGAGAAGCCAGAACTATAACTACGGTTGTCAGGAATTCTAATTCACCCTCTATTGTATCTCTCTCTCCTCTAAAAGTTGTCTTAAGATCTCATTAGGAGTTAATTGGTTTTCATATACAAAATTTAAGTTAAACATTTTTATTGCTCCGACACAGTTATGCGAAATCAAGTTTATAAAACAGCTTTTTTTGTTGTTGTTGTTTAAACCTCCACCAGCAGCTTCAGAATGACAGCAAAAAGAATTCACTGAGGATTTTTAAAAGATGTCACGCAGTTCTGGGAACCCTTTTTAAAAACGTACGTGATTGTTGCTTCACAAACTAAATAGTCAGTCTCATTTTCCAAGAAATTCTTTGTCATTCTGATTCAAAGGGCTAAAAACACTCTCCAGCGGTAGAGCAACACCTACCTGCCGGATCACAACACCATCAGCATTGCAGGAAACTCTGACTTCTACAGTGTATTAAAACTATTGATTCCATCATACAGAAAACAGAGGGACATAAGCAAAAGCTTATCTGAATATTGAAATAGTGTAATCAAACTCAGGATTTCAACTAGTAAAACTACAAAAGACACCCCCTGTTGTAACAGATTTCAAGTGATGATTTATTGCATGTTTCTCACAGACCCTATAATGAAGGAAATAATGCAACCCAAAGCAAACCATCCTACATTACACTCATAAAAAGCATCTGGCTTCTTTATGGAAAGATATCAAAACACAGGCTCTAAAAATATCAAATAACCTCAACCAACGTAGCACAATCAAGTTACGGACCCTTACTACATCCTAACGCTCTCTTGCTATTGCCACGTTGTGCTTAACTGTAAGATACAGTTTTATTAAACACCACCAGCTCTTCATCCCCTTTTCCCAGCGTGTAAATAAGATCTGATGGACAAAATAACCACTTGCAGTAGAACTACATTTCCCAGGATGTTTTGCAAAGTTATTTTCCAATAGTTCTCAAGACCCACAGAACACGAAACCTCCTTCTTGAACCTTTGTCTGGGACTGGATTTTAGGACCCGGTGAAATCAGTCACTACTACTGGTACTGTAGAGTTGTTCTCAAATCAGGGTTTGCAGGTATTGGTAAACAAAGACAAAAGATTATTTTTGTATAGGGACCTTATCTTGTCTCAGCTTACTTAATTGCTTCATCTGTCACTTGTATATTATAATAACTGATTTCCTTACAATAAAATTTGAAAGGAGAACAAAATTTTCTAGGAATTTCTTCAACACAGGAGGTGCTAAGTGACACGTAGCACAATAAACATCTAGGGCTATATTGAGAACTTCAATTTGAAGGGTTTTAAAAAATGTTTAAAACCACAATTTATTTATTATAATAATAAGAGATAATATGCAAATTAGCTTTCGATTTGTTTCAAAAATTATAATATTAGAGTTGCTTTTGAGGCTCTGGAGGATCACAAATGGATTCAGAGTTCCAGGGCTGCTTCTTTCTCAATTCGGATAAAGAAACATGTTACAAATATCACCAGCTTTGTGTGAGGCTTTAGGGGTTTGTGGTTTTTAAGAGTGGAGGTTGATGGCTTTTTAAAACTCAGGTTAGAAATCACTCCGGTAAAGAATCCTGCTCTATCAGCAGATCTGGATGAAAGTAATCAGTATAAAATGATATATGGGTTTCCGTTCTTTAATAAAAAAACCCAAACAAAAAAACCCTGAAAGAAAACAAATGTTGGGAGATCAGTATAAGAAAAATCTAGCTACAATAAAGACTATATGAGCACTAAATTACCTTATAATTTATTACTTTTTTCTTCCTGTGTCTCATATGCTATTTTGAAATTACATACTCAATATAGTTTCAAGTGAATATGAGGACTAAATTTTCTTATTTTGATTAACAATAACTTATATAGTTGAATATTTTTATTCTCCTGAAGGACACAAATATTAGTTTTCTCAGTCTCAGGACAGCCATAACAAGGAAAATGTCGTAAATCCAGACCTTTTAAGTTCCTTGATATGGATGAACCATCCTGTACGATTAGGGCCACAAATATCACAATCACAGAATGGACTGGGTTGGAGAAGACCTCAGAGATCATCCAGTCCAACCCTTGGTCCAACTCCAGTCCATTGACCAGATCATGGCACTAAGTGCCATGGCCAATCTCAGTTTAAAAACCTCCAGGACTGGTGAGTCCAGCACCTCCCTGGGCAGCCATTCCAATGCCTGACCACTCTCTCTGCAAAGAATTGCTTTCTAATAGCCAGCCTAAATTTCCCCTCGCAGAGTTGAAACCCATGCCCCCTTGTCCTATTGGTGACTGCCTGGGAGAAGAGCCCAATCCCCACCTGGCTAGAACTGCCCTTCAGGTAGTTCTAGAGAGTGCTGAGCTCACCTCTAAGCCTCCTCTTCTCCAGACTAAACAAGCCCAGCTCCCTCAGCCTCTCCCCATAGGTCTTGTGTTCAACATACTCAACAGATTTTGATTTCATTCTTCAAGAATTCTCAAATTGCAGCGTTTGCTTTTCTCGTCTGATATCAAATTCCTTTAAGTTTTTCAAAGTTTACAGTAGAAAAGAAAAAATAGATGAGTAAACCTCTTTTGACTTCATTTTTTTAATTGAATTAAGATCTTTTGTCTTGCCACTACTGTAGCAATACTACTCTCTACATCTATTTTCTGGGTCCTTCCCATCTGGGGCAATTTTGAGACCGAATATTGTTTTCTGAACTTCACCCATCCCCTATTGCAGAGCGTAGCAATCTAACTAAAACGACTGAAGCATTAACATTCTAATTATGAAGATTTTATTAAGAATTTATTCTTCAGAAGCCCATAACCTTAATGCTAATCTTGCATAAGTGCCTTCCTATGGCCTTCACATTTAGTGAGACACAGAAGACCATTACTCTGCAGCAATTTTATTGCAGTAAGTTTTAGATAAAAAATAGACTAACCATTAACCTTTTCATCTAAAAAGGGGTTAATTGGGAGATACTTTTGCTAGTATTTTAATGACAGTTAAAGACTGAAATATGTTAGAACAGAGGTGTGGAAAACACATGGACTCTTTCATCTGTGATTTACTCATTCCAAATGTAAATAGATATGGTGGTGTCATAGCACAGAAAAAAGTATAGAGGGGGTAAAGTTATGCTTTTATCTGATGTTTAATATAAAAAAGGGTAACTAGGCACTTGTATAGAGACCTAGATTATAAAAACGTAACACAGCTGTTCACATTCTTTAGGGTGGGTGAATATTAACAAACAAGATGTAGTACGCATACGAGCAACCTGCACAACCTGAACAAGTGCTATAAACATTATATATGTTGTCTTACAGCTTTAGGGCAAAAGCTCAAGTCCTACAGTGAGCGCTGTGCTGGTGCACATGCATCCCGTAACACTTTACATCTTTGGTTCTGTATCACGCAGCTCACTGTAAATCTGTGTTGTCAAGAAAGAAAATTCACATTGATTTCCTTCCTGCATGTGGAGGACCACAGCATCCGCCAAAGCATCTTTTATGAAGCCGCAGCTGACCAATGGCACATTGTGGTAAGGTAATCTGAATATTCGTGTTTTCTTCCATATGAAAAATCAGCACGACTTCAACACTGCTGTAGCTAAACACCATAAATCTCAAAATGAAAGCATATGCTTCTTTCACACATTCCCACTTTTATGCTTTAATTTTTCCCAGCCTACCTGAAGTGTTTTTACTCAAACTAGATCTGTTACTAGTATAAAATTATAGCTGTGCTATTTATGTGATAAAAAATGGGTATACTTAGGATCAGATATTTTTAGGATTGCTTCCTAATCTGCTGAGAAAATCTAATGCAATATAGAACATAAGAGATCACGCTATTATCCTTATAGCTATAATATAGGCCATTACGAAGCAAAAAAAAAAAGGATACAATAATGAATACTAAAAATCCAACAATTTATGTCATTTAGAACACTGTATTTGTTTTATAATGTGAACAGGAATATGGAACATTTGCGTAATGCATTCTGTTTATTGAAAAACAAATACAAAAGGAGGTAATTTTAAGTGCATATTGTATCATATGAACGAAATATCTGTGGCAAAACATCAGAAAAAAAAAATCACAGTAATGAATGAACAAATCAGTAATTGAGAAACTTACAGCCAGGGACCTATTTGTTTTTTAGGATTGTTAATACTAATTTTCGGGACTTGCTGCAGCAGCAAAGTTGAGGTTTAGGATGAATGCATCAATTACTAGCTACTAATGCTATAAAGATATCTTTAGCTTCGCAAGGTAATTTAAAAGACCCTTTCAAGCGTTGCACTTTTACTTGAACTCTAGAAGGGATAAACTCTTCAAAAAGCCAATAAAACTTAGGAGTTTCCTTAAGAAAATAGAAGTGGTTTCCTTGGGAAGTATTATGTTCTAATTCTCTACTAATGTGAATAAGACCCAGAATCGAGGTATTAGCTCGTTGATGTATTATTTTTACAGAAGTGTGTGCTTGGATACATTTTAAGCCTTACTAAGCATTTCTTACCCAAACTTACATTCAGGGCTGTTCACTGCCAAAATTAGACAGTACATCAAAAATTCAAACTATTGATTTTTAGTAACTTGGTTTTGACAGAAATATATTTTTCGGTTTAAGTCACAGAACTGCTTTAAGTCAATATCCCAAATTATTAAGGAAAGTGATTGGGTGAAGGATGTAAACTCTATTTAATTAAAATCTTTCAGCATGAAAGCAAAGGCATATTTTTGTCTCAACATTTCACTTTATACACTGTTCTATAATGAAACAGTCCTGCTTCTCACTTTCCCTAGTTTTGCTAAAACTTAATAGGTGGCCAGAAGTACTGTGATATTTATGAACCTACGGTCAGGACTATTGTTTCCCATTTGAGTTCTAAATTAAAAATCTGAAATCAGGTCACTCTCACCCACTGAATTCTCAAGCATACTTGGTGGAAACAGGTTATTTTTTATTTCCCAGTGACTTCTCTTTCTCTTCTCACAGCCACATTTCCTTTTACCATCTCCCAAAGCAACAGTTCTCTCAAACTTTGTTATATTGCTCTATGTGTTCTGTCTTGTTTCCACAACACATTTTGGATTCACAAATCTGGGCCAACCTCTCAAATTGCTCTTTAGGTCTCAAAAGCCAATCTCCTAATATACAACTGTCAGACTGTATTCCCGGAGCGCTTTCCCCTGGGATGTAACCTCATCTGGGTGTTCCTGCTCCGGCAGGGAGATTGAACTGGATGATCTTTTGAGGTCCTTTCCAATCCCTGACATTCTGTGATTCTCTGATTATTAGTGCTCAGATATTTTTTTTAAATATAACTAGATTTGATACTTTTGTAGCCTTTTATTTTCTCGTTACACCGTACGCTCTTTGCAATTATAACCTGTCCTTCTGGATTTCTTTTTTAACATGACAGATAAAACTGATTTTCATCTCTTAAGGTGAATGTTTGAAATTATCCAACCTCTTTAAACATTTCTAAAACTACATGTAGTAAAGGAGGCTGTTAAGACAGCCAAAAAGATACCACCTGATAACTGTAAAACTAACATGAGGGGTTGTGACAACTGTTGTAATAACTCTCTCTCCCTTATCTCCGGGTAATACCTGATGCTGTGATCACTCAGCATTTAAACAATGCACGATACAAATATTGTTTTCCTCCCACAGTGACACGATTAATGGGAGGACAAATCTTGATAAACAATTTTAATTGATACTTCCATTCGGCCTACTTTATCTCAAATAGATAAGTAAGTATATGGCTATGTATTTCATCTAATTATTATCAAATATATAATCATTAGAAAGAACTCGAAATCGCTGTTCTAATGGACCATCATACTGCAGGGCAGGCTCTTAAAATTTCAATTGATATCTGATATGAACAAAAACCTAAAACTGAAATCAGACTGTTACTGAAATGCAAATTACCTCATCTATTTACTGTCTAAAGCAAGAAATGCTAAATTTAGAGAGATAATACTTAGTTTTCTTATTCAAAAAAAACCCAGGAAAAGTTAAGTAAGGAAGCATTTTATTTCAAAATGTAAGACAAACCCACAATTCTCAGAGGTTCAATTAGACCTGAATTTAAACTTCTCTTGTGACGGATTTAAAAAGTGATTTTCTTGTGAGACAAAATTCATAAATACAGGATCCAATACAACTATGCCTTGCCACCATAGGTACCCCCTTTTTCTGTTGCTAGTCATTATCAATATATACACAGCTGAAACATTTTTCAAAACAACTGTTTTGCACATGTTGTCTACCTGCTTTGTGATAATACAAAATTAAGCAATGAGATACATTTGCAACACCCACTTCAACATTTTGGTGTGCAGATGGTATTGATAGGTAGCTACAAAGCACTGGGCCTTAGAAAACAGAACTACTTTGTGTTAAAAGTGTAAATGACGTTATTTGGAGCTAGACATAAAAATACTCCAGTCTTTACAGTAATTGTTAGTGAGCTGAGCAAATCTCTGATGGCAACTGTTTGATGATTCTGTTTCTGTTCCTTATCTCTGTATCACAAAACACACCAAGAACAGGATACTGAGAACATTTTGATCCTTCCATTGTAGGACATCTGCCTAGCAGAGTGGGAGCACTTATAAAATCAATGTTTCACATAGAGATTTGCCTGTACACGTCGAGCAGGAGCTGAGACTTGCTGTTTTTCATGACAAATTCATCCTCTTTCATCTGTTCCTTGTAGAAAATGCATGAGGAGCATGTTCCCATTCCTAAACAGATGAGGAACTGGTTAGAGTGCCTTATGCCTTTTTTTTTTGGTGTGTGACAGGTCCTTTGGGGCTCTCTTACAGCTGCTGTTTTGCTTCATAATCTCACTTCAGATATGCAGACTCTTGAAGGTCACTTACAAGCGGTATTATTTTTGTGTGTACTTTGGTCTCATCATAATCTGCAAAGTTTTCATGAAGTATATTCTGGCCTTTTCTCATAGAAGTAGCTCGTGCAGGTGAGCACCTTGACTAAAAAAAAAAACATATTCCAGCATTTTAAATATATATTACCAAGAGAAGAATGGCCACTTTACTGTTATCCCTCACTCCCCTTAACAGAATGCCAGAAAACCACCCACAAGATATGCATGGGAACGTGACTGAAACCAGTCACGAGTGTGGTATGTTTGGAATAACGGTTATTGAAAAAACATCCTGTCTAATGTAGAATCATAGAATCATTTTAGTTGGAAGTGACCCTCAGGATCATTGAGTCCAACCACAACCTAACTCTAGCACTAAATCACGTCCCTAAGAACCTTGCCTAAATGCCTTTTAAACCCCTCCAGGGATGGTGACTCCACCACTTCCCTGGGCAGCCTGTTCCAATGCCTGACAACTCTTTCCGTGAAAAATTTTTTCCTAATATCCAATCTAAACCTCTCCTGGCACACCTTGAGGCCTTTTCCTCTTGTCCTATCACTTGCTACTCAGGAGAAGAGACCAACCCCCTCCATGCTACAACCTCCTTTCAGGCAGTCGTAGACAATTATAAGGTCTCTCCTCAGCCTCTTTTTGTCCAGGCTGAACAGCCCCAGGTCCCTCAGCTGCTCCTCATAAGACTTGTGCTCCAGGCCCCTCACCAGCCTCATTGCTGTCCTCTTTGGCCAGGCCTGTATCTGTAAACCTATAAATTGAGAACTGTTAATTAAAGACAGCTCAGCTCTGTTCTGCCTGGCTCTGCTAAAAAGAACTGTGTGTCTGCGCATCTCTGTATGTTTTGTTCTCAATCGCTGCAAAAGATACAAGGAGATGCAAACTAAAATTCAATTACACTCGATGGAAAACTAGTGTTAATCATTTTGGTTATGTCTAGGAACAGAGATATATCTAACTCTCCAGAGTTAGTGCTTATAGCAAGTAAAAATATTTACTTCTTACAAGAGCTGAAGAACATAATGAAGATGATGACTAAGACTGGCAGAAAACTAGAGTAATTGGGAAAGGAAAGATGAAAATGGTATTGGGATCACAGTCTGAATGATTTCACAGATGATGTTTTCCACAACGTGAAAGATTTAGTCATTTAGTTGTTCTGGTGTAGTATCTTAGCTCATTCAGGGAAACACTCTGTAGGCTGATACATGATAAGGAGAAGTTAAGAGCAGCCCTTCATTAACGTATAATTCTGGTTATCAGAATAGTCCTTACTTGTGCATACTATACGTATTTTTTTCATCACAGATACGGGTACATGGGAACAGTAGAAACTAAACACCACCAGTTCAGATTACAACAAAAATATTGATAAATCTTTGGCTCTTCCAGTGCTGGTTCTATAACACAATATATAAAATACAAATCTACAACTTAAATGAGGCATGTAATCCTTAAAAAAAAAATCTTTTTTGCCTATCTTTTCTACAACACAGAATGGTTGAGGTTGGAACACACCTCTGGAGGTCATCTGGTCCAACCTGCCTGCTCAGACAGGGCCTCCTACAGCCAGTTTGCCCAGGACCATGTCCAGCTGGCTTTGTAATATCTCCAGGGACTGGAGACTCCACAAGCTCCCTGGGCAACCTGTGCCAGCGCTTGGTCATCCTCACAGTACAAAAGTGTTTCCTGATGTTCAAAGGGAACCTCCTGTGTTTCAGTTTATGCTTCTGGTCCTGTCACTGAGCACCACTGAAAAGAGCCTGGCTCCATCCTCCTTGCACTCTCCCTTCAGGTATGTATAGACAATAAGCCTTTTGTCCTGGCTGAACAGTCCCAGCTTTCTCAGCCTTTCCTCACAGAAGAGATGCTCCAGACCCTTCATCATCTCTGTGGCCCCTTGTTGAACTCTATCCAGTACATCCATGTCCATCTTGTACTGGAGAACCTGGAAATGCATACAGCTGTGTGTGTGTGTCCTCACCAGTATGAAGCAGAGGATAAGGATCACCTCCCCCAGCCTGCAAGCAACACTCCTCCTAATGTGGTCCAGGACACCACCAGCCCTCTTTGCAGCCAGGGCATGTTGCCATCCCATGATCAACTTAGTGGTTACCAACATCTCTGGGGCCTTTTTTGACAATCTGTTTTTCTGCTGGGTGGCGCCAGCAGGTACTGCTGCCTGGGGTTACTCTTACCCAAGTGCAGGGCTTTCCAGTCCCCCTTATAGAACTTCAGGAGGTTCCTGTCAGCTCATTTCTGACATTTAATATGAAAAACATATAAAACAAATGGAAGACTTGGATGAACAGCTGCATGTGATACTTTGGCATGCTGTAGTGACAACAAATATGCTGGCAAAGAACTTACATGCCTGAAAGCCTTTTTTTTTCCTAACAGAAGATACTTTTTTTCCAGCATACCTTGTTTCTTGTGGAAATAAATATACAGGAAGAGTGAATAAAATATCAAAATAATATAAAAAATATTTTAAAAGAAACAATCTTAACATACCTGATAATTAAATAAGTTTCATGGGGGACAAAGGTTGCCTAACCTTTGAACTATGTGGCAAAAGGTGTACAAGTCATGAATTTTTAGAAGAAAACACATGGAGCTTTTGAAAACGGTTCATGATGGATGCCTTGATATGACAGTATATTCTTATCTATATTTTCATAGTTTAACCCATGTGCAAGTTGAAAAAAAACCTAGAACTTGCTTCTATAGGTCTTCTGCTGTGTGCTTTCTAGTGAGCTGAAGTCTCAAATAAATAATGATTCTTTAACAGTCTGTTGTGGTCTGAGCTTTAAATCAGGAACTCAGATATAAATCAGAGGCAAGAACTACATTAGAGCCAAGTAAAATCTGCCATGGACAGTCACAGCGTGATATGATCATTGAATAAATGGAATAACACTAGTCATATGAAAAAAAAAAGTGGACAGCAATTTAGGCAAAATTACACATTTTTAAGTGTACTTTCAATGCTAGGAACAAAGACTTCATGGTGAAAACACTGATGTTGTGTTGATCCAGGAAATTAAGAACATTTAATTGTGATAAGTTGTACAGAACCTCCTACACACCAGCGAGAGGATGCAGCTCAGTTTCAACCTCTTCGCACACGGTCCCCAGACGTCCCGTTGGCTGCATCAAAAGGTACACGAAGTAAGAAAATGAATCTCACCCCTGAGAGTGAAGGTACTAATACATCCTAATGCTTATATCACATATGAATATTAATTTTCTTACCTACAATTATTGCTTACAAATCGACAGGCACACTGTCAGGTCAACTGGTGCTTTAAGAGAAGTAATGGACAGTAGTCTGACACAGGTTCCCGACTGATGCAAAATTACCAGACGAACTTTCTGAGACTACCCCAAGCGAATAGACAGCAAAGTGGACACATAGAAAACCTTGTTCAGTTTACTGTTGGGGAGTAGGGGTAAAGTTTGGACTCAAGACTTTTGAGCTTTTGTGAATACTACAGCTAATACCGACTGAGTAGTTCCTTGATCAAGCTGCTTTTCAAGCTTCGTATAAATTTCCGAGCACGAAGACCTTATTGTGACCTTTCAGTACTTAAAAGGGGCCCACAAGAAAGATGGGGACAGACTTTTTAGCGGGGTCTGTTGCAAAAGAACAAGGGTAATGGTTTTAAACTAAAGGAGGGGAGATTCAGGTCAGACATGAGGAAGAAATTTTTTACATTGAGGGTGGTGAAACACTGGCCCAGGTTGCCCAGAGAGGTGGTGGATGCCCCATCCCTGGAGACATCCCAGGCCAGGCTGGACGGGGCTCTGAGCAACCTGAGCTGGGTGAAGATGTCCCTGCTCATGGTTGGACTGGATGAGCTTTGAATGTCCCTTCCAACCCAAACTATTCTATGGTTCTAACTTGGTGTTTCCTTTCTTTCCTGGACAGCAAGAACTGTGCTCACAGGCTTTTCCCAGCTAACCCCGCCCTAGGCTGCTTTCTACAGCCTGAGGCTCATAATTCCCCATCTTCTCTGTCCTCCTTTTATTTTATTGAATCCTAGTAAATTTTGTTGGAGAAAACACTATATGACACTTGTTATGTGCAGGTTTGAGTCTGAAAAACAGTGTGAAATTTGCATAATTTTATAATTGTTATATTGTTACAGACCTGGTGAGAAACCGGTCATCAGACTTCCAGCAAGTCTTCCTCTGTTGTAAACCAGAGGGAATTGGTATAATTTGGGAAGAAATACTGTGATTTCCTGAAACACCAAATGTTTATTTAATCACTTACTAGGGAGAATATAACCCTTTCCAAGAAAGGTATATTACATTTTACACCATCTGTAATAACAGAGCTACCTTTCTGTCTGAGGTCCCGTACGCTGTTGAGGGACTTTAAATACTTTTTTTGGTTTACTGACAAAAATAGGGATTATTTTGCTCCAGGTCATTCAAGAAAGATTATACTCCTACGTACTGTGTCAAAGTTGTTCGTGTCTGTCTGTTTCACAACAGATGGCTGCATTTCAGTTGTTTTTTATAAAAGATGCATATGGAAGGTTGAAATAAAACATTCATTGTAACCCAACTTCTTCCAGCTGCTTGTATGTTTTATTTGTATCCGTCAAGCTTGATGTCACGCAGGAGAATTTTTAAATTATAACTTTGTAAATTTGTTTCTGTTAGTCCTGGGTCAAGATTTATTGGGAATGGTTGTAGAGGGAATGTAAATCAAGTATATTTCATATTGTAACAAATCAGACATTGTTTTATGAGATATTGGTCTGTAAAATACAACAAATAAGATACCTTAATATATGATCCTCCTGTTTTAAGGGTGAAAGAGCACATGTAATTCTGAGAAGGGAGCCTTAACCTCTGCTTTCAAGCTTTGAGTGATTTCTCACGCTAAACTTTTTTTTTTTTTTCAGAGCTTTTTTCTCCCCATCTTGAAAGGATATGACTAAGTTACATAGCAAACTTTTTTTTTCATGAAACACAAAAGTAAATGTTTCATTGCTCAATTCACAGAGATATTAATGGTTTGGGTGGTCTTTTAACTGTAGCTTATCACTTGAAGATTCTTATCAGCTTTTCCAGCAAATGTTGGTTTAAAATGTTTCTTTAGCATTATGATTTTGGCTTCGGGGATTCTGTAATTTTCCTCTGTTCTGCCCTTGTGCTCTGCTATTGAAGAACAGTTGGTCTTGCTTCCTTTGGGCTTTTGTCACCCAAGATTCATTGATAAAACACCTAAGGTCTGATAAAGAAGCTACGTAAAGCCTCAACGTTAAAGATCAAAGTGAATAATGATCTAAGATATCAAGCGTATCCACTGAAAAAAAACCCAGGAAAGCAGGTTTGAGTATGGTCTTTTAAAGTTTGCTTTTATTCCTTGTAAAACAGGCTGCTACTGAACCACAAGTCCACTTACAACGGCCAATCGGTGTAATTCATCGGGTATAAGATTTTCTGGCAAGGATTTATGAAGTGCTTTGTATTTCCGAAGGCAGCAGCACAGAACGCTGGATAAAGAAAGAGCACCGCTGCTCGGGATTAAAAAAAAAAAAAAAATATCGTGGTTATATATCTCCTTTAAAAGTAAAATTCGCCGATCTCCGTTCCCCCACCCCTTTAGATGTGACAGGGCGGGTCTGGCAGGAGCCGGGACACCCCGAGGATCGCTCCTCCTGCCACAGCTCGGCCCTCAGAGCGCTCCCGCAGGCCCAACGCCCGCAGACCCGCCGACGCCGATGGTGCGTTAGACTGTTGCGGAGCCTGCGAGCTCCCAAACGGAAACAGGAGAGGGTCCGCTGTGGGTTTTAACGGGAGAACCCGCTCCCCGCGTTCCCTCAGGCCCCTCGGGCCCGTCCCGCCCCGCGCAGCGTTACCACAGCGCCGCGCGCGCCCACTCCCGCAGCGGCGGTGGGGAGAGTGGAAAGGACAGCGTCAACCACCAATCAGAAGCTGCGGTTCGCCCCTGACTGACAATGCAAACCACCCAATGGGAGTCGCCGCTTGAGTAGGCGGGGCGGCAGTGCAGGGGGCTCGAAATTCACCGCCCATTGGGAGGAGCCGGCTTGGGAGGCGCAGCCCGGGGCGGGGCTTCTGGGCGGGGTAGGGCGTGGCCTCAGCAGGGGTATTTAAACCTGGCGCGGATAGCCTCGGCAGTTCAGTCAGCGCAAGCACCGCGCGGCGGTCGGGTGTGTGTGTGGTGCGTGGGGGCCGCCTGGCGTGCTCCGGTTTTACTTACGCGCGGGTGTCGGGTGGGCCCGTCCCGCCGGGAGCAGCGGCTCCTTCCTTCCCCTCCCGCCCCGTGCGCCTCCGCAGAGGGATTTCTCCGCGTCCCTTGTCCGCTGGGCGCGGGCGTCCCCCCCCGGGGCTCGCTCCCCTTCCCTCCCCGCTCCCGGCCGGGGGTTCGCGGCGCTTCCCTCTGGATGCGTCCCCGCAGCCCCGGGCGGGAGGCGGCCAGAGGGAAGCGCTGCCTCCGAGGATTTACCGCCGCCTGGGACTCGGACCCGCAACACCGCCTCCCCCTTCCCCACGGGGGCACCCGGCGCCCCGTCTCCGCTGCCGCTCGGGGCCGTCACCATGGACGAGAAGTACCTGCCCGAGCTGATGGCGGAGAAGGACTCGCTGGACCCGTCCTTCACCCACGCCCTGCGGCTGGTCAACCAAGGTGAGCCCAGTAGGGGCGGAGCGGTGCCGCCTCGTCCCGCCGCGGGGACGAGCGGCTGTGCCGAGCCGGACGGCGGGAGATGCTCAGTCAGGGGGTTTACTCTTCGCTTTGCACCGCTCGGTGGTTTGTTTTTTTTCTGCTTTGTGTTGAGGCTGGTGATGTTTAACGCCTCCTTCCCCTTGCTGGGCTGCGGGCAGGAGTCGGCGGCTCTGCCCGGAGCGCAGCGGGAGCAGCGCGGCCGCTGCCCGGGGGAGGCTCCGCCGGCGGCCCCGGGGCTGCCCGGGCTGCTCCTCGGCGGGCGGAGCATCTCCCCGAACAGCAGCGAGCGCTGGGCTGCCTGCCCCAATTTCTACTCTTTCATAGTTTTTTTTTTTTTTTTAAATAATAAAGATACGGTCGCTCACCTGGATACAAATTATTCCGAGTTGAATTGTTGTGTGGAGCAGCTTGGGTGTCCTGTGCTCTGCTTGGGCTCCAAGTCGATTAAGTCCCCCAAAGGTTTTCCTTTTTCGTTCTCCTAATGGGTTTCTGAACAATGAACAGCTTATTGTTTATGTACGTGTGAGCTTTTTTGAACAGGAGCCCACAGCCTATGTCCTTTTCTAGGGACTTTTGGCTTCTTAACTCTAATATTAAAGAACCAACAGTGCATTTTTGGTGAATCTTTTAAAAACACAAGCATATTTTCTTCTGCGGTTATATAACTCCAGATAAGTGATTCCTACCCCTTCTGCATCTGGCATATCAGATATGCTTAAAAGTACTGGGTCTTTGTTTCAATGATACTGTATTGAATAGAAGAGTAATTATGTCATTTACAATATGACTTACTGCAAATTTGGGAATACTGTACAACTGGCACGTGACTTTCAAGTGCAGCTCTAAAGAGACAAACACTTGATACAGTGCTTGGGATGGCCGAGTAAAATAAATTACCAGCTGATCTTCTAATATAACTTAATGACAGCTGAAACGATTTTGGCTGTGCAAGTGTACTGTAATTTCTATTACAGGAATAGGTCTAAATCAGTGTGGCTTCTTATAAATGCCTTGTTGTAGTTTTTGAAGTGTAATGGACTGCAAATGCTCACCTCTAAATCAAAAGGAGGAATAACTATTGTCTTGAAATATTCTGGAGTTAGGGGCAGCTGTAACAGTGTCAGCCGTGGAAAGCATGTGCCATGTGATTTGTAGCTCAATGTCCTCGGTTGATATTTTACTTTTCTTGTAATTTTGTAAAAAAAAAAAAAAATCTTGATAGTGAGGAAGGAGAGAATTATGTTAATATAGATATAAATAGTGTTTGTGGTAAATAAACCTGTTAAAATTTAGCTTGATGGCTGAGAATTTAAGGCTGCAAATTAGTGAAGTTCCTCTCAGGGAAGGAAGAATCTTTTTTGCAAATGTAAATTATTTTTAAGTTGCAGAAGTATGTGACTTGGTGTTTTACAAACAGCGTTTATGGAGATAGAAATGACTGTATGGCTGTTAACAAAATTGTGACCTTTTGGGACTATGGTAGCTTGAGTTTCTCATTGAAATGAGAAACCAGAGAACAGACTAACTTCTGCCTACTTGTGTCGAGTAATGCTTGATATTTGCATGCATGCTTTCAGCTCAAAAAATAAATTACACTGTCACTGAAAAAAATCAATGTAGTACATGTGAATCCAAAGTATTCTAGTATGTCTCTAGGCTTTTTTTACTTACTTTGATAGTGAAGTCTTGTATTAAATCTGAAATATTGCATGTTAGATGGGTAAAAAAGAAAGATTAAACAGGGTGACTCTCAACTGGCTAACTGTAGCTTAAATGCAAATTTGTGTAATATCTCTGTAAAATAGATATTTTGGGCAGTTGTAGAGTCACCAAATAACCAGATAAGGTGAAGTGACTGTATAATACAAGTTGGGAAGTGTAAGAGGGTGTTTCACAAACCCATCCTGTTGTGACACTGACTTTCAGTGACTAGTTCTTTCTTAATTGTAACAATTCTGTGCAGTCAAATGAAGGCAAATATTAGTGGAAAAGTATATGTAATAATTCTGGCTTGTACTTCATATGTCCAATCCACTGAGTCCTTCCTGTGATAGTTCAGTGAGCAGGTAAATGAAATGATTTGTCCGAATTGTTTAAACTGGGTTTGTTTAACTTTTCAATTTAAAACAAAGCATGTGTCTCAGTTTGGCTTCTTCCAGGTGTGTGCAAGAATAACTTAGAGATGGTTTCAAGTGCTTAAAATGACCAGCCCAATTATGTAATGGCATTTTGATGTCTTAATAGTGTGACATTTACTGTCTGTATTTACTTGAACAGAAATATTGTAGATCAACCAACTTTCTTCAGAAACACAAGACTGATTTGTAAGAATTGTATGGTTGAGTTAGTAAAGTCTTCCAAGATGCCGAAGGAATTCAAGTGTCTATACTGCTTAGACAGAACAGCCAAATCTCTAACAAACATCTAACCATGTTGAAATTTGGTGTATAGGGGAAAGTCTTGTGTCTAGACTTTCAAAATCTGTTAATTATAGTTCTAAAATGGAAGTGGACACATTTGCATATTATGCTTGCAATTACAAAATGGGTACACACAAATTATGTAATTTTAAATGATACAGGGAAAAAGTGGAGCTCGACATGCATTTTGGGTTCCAGGGTAGCCTTTCAGCTGAAAAAGAACAATATGGAGAGAATTAGGATGCTACCAGAACACTTTCCTGGGTGCTATTAATCTGTATTTCAGAATTAGGAGATGACAGCATCTCCTCTTGCCCTAATAAAACCGTATTTCAAGCATTTTGAAATCAAAGATCACTGTCCTTCATTGTTCCTGCATAATACATGGAAGTACTGATTTTTCTTGTTGAAAACTCTGCTCAAGTAGTTGATGGCTTGTCTCTTTGTGACACAAATAGATGTATTATTTTAATTTTGCTTTAAACAGTCATTGAAACATTCAGCTTCTGCTTAAATGTTAGAACGGTAGTAATCTTATGCAGCAGACTAGACTATATCCTAATTAAGATGATTTACTTGTGTACTTGAGCACTAAGCCTTCCTGAAATGGGGATATTTTTATTTATAAACCTTTAAACATGTTACAGATTGAAAGTAGATTTATTTTGCATGTATAGTAAGGTGACCATGCTAACAGGAACAATTTGCAGCTGGTACCAGACAAGGGGAGTTGGAACATTATGTCCAATTATTATCTTGTAATAAGTTCTGTAATTGAAGAACTGTGGGGAAGATATTCTATGAAGAAGTAAGAGTTGAGTACATATCTATTTGTATTGTTCCTATTTGCAACTCCCAGGTGCTCATCTTCATGCAAAATCAGAAAAATATTTCGTCCAAGAAATATTATGTGAAAGTGATGGTGGTTCTGAAATCAGGGTAGTTCTTTGTGTTTATTGTTGCAAGGAACTGAGCAGCTTTACTTTTCAGCCTTTGAGAGCTTTATTTTGAAGGTTGACTTTGCCCTTGGGGTTGTATGTAAATACTGATAAATGTGCAAGTGTAATGTTGATCATTGTAACTTCACAAGTGATGCTGGGAAAAAAAACGAGAACAAAACAAACAACTGGAAGATCTGTAAGAGAAGAGCTACTTTTTGTCTTTTACATGTCTGTGTAGTATTGATTTATGACATACTTTGGAAATGTTAGGTGCAGTATGTGAAATTGCAGATGGAAGAAGCTAACTGTAAATAAAACATGTTGATACCAGACATGGTTTGTAACAGGGGAGACATGAAAATGGATGCCTGGCACTTGTTTTGTTTGTGTAATGGTAAATGTGTAGGTGGAGAGGATCCTGTAGCCTGAATTAGGGCCGCTGCAATGGTTATGAGTCCTGTTGCATTGCTGGAGGGAGCTTGTATTTCTCTGTGGGCTGTACCTGTGGAATTCTTCCTTACCAGCCCATTTGAGTGACTTTGAGTTCATATCTTAAATTGGTGAGGCTTCCTTTAAATTGTCAGCAAGAGGATGTAGAGGAATAACAACCCTTCCTATCAGTAGATGGCTGTATGTACCAGCTGTATATGGAATTACTGAGCCACATGACTGGTAGTGATCAGGAGAGGCAGCTGCTTGTGTGAGATTTAATGGAGTTCAGTAATCAAACAGATCAGTACCTCCCTAAATATCAGGGAGAATGGAGGATGAGGAAAAGCGCACTGACGTTCTGTATTGGGGAGAGTATTAACAGGTAAATGATAAGCTTTGTAGAAATATTTGAAGTAGGAACTTGTCAATTAAAGTTCCATAGATGTTTCTGATTTTGAATAAATCTGTCTTGGTGTGCTAGGGCGTCTGGGTGCCTAGCAAATATTTTCTTTAATTTTCACAAATTAAAGTATGATATTTCACAATTCTGAAAGATGTACTTTTAGTGAAGTACATAGTGAAGTGACATACCTTGTAATATAAATTGGTTTGCTACTGAATTATCCACTTTGAGAACAGATGTTTCATGGCATGGAACAGACATGTGTGGTGCTGCTTGTTCCTGATCCATAATGATGTTAAATGTACATCATTGCTGTGTAACCTCAAACTCTCCTTCATTTCTCATTGTTTGTAGGTGTTTTGTAAAGCAAATAGAGCTGAAGGAAGCTGGTTGGATTTTAAGATTACTTGGAGCATCCTAATAATTTGAATAAAATAGTATGTTTTGTAATATGCCCTGGAGACAGAGTTGGTTTCTTTTTCAGACTGCAAGACACTTAAGTCAGGGGTGCTGAACTCATTTTCATGGAGGACCACATCAGCCTTGCAGTTGCCTTCAAAGGGCCAAATGTAATTTTAGGACTGTACAAATGTAACTAATCCTACATTTATACAGTCCTAAAATTGCATTTGGCTCTTTGAAGGCAACCGTGAGGCTGATGTGGCCCCTGGTGAAAATGAGTTTGATAACCTTGCTTTAAGGTTTGATAACCTTGCTGAAGACTAACCAGAAAGAAGAAACTCTTCTAGTAATCAGACTTCAACAGACTGTGAAAATGTGCAGGTGGAATTGGTTATTTGACAGGCTCAGTGCGATGAGAAATTCAAGTGACAGTAATAGGAATGGATATGGTGTTATGGTAGCACCATAAAACCAGGGAAGAAGGCTGGCTTTGGTTTTATTTCTATTAAAGCAGCAGGAAAAGTAATGGGATTTGGAGTGGAGAAGAGATATTTTGGAGATTGTCCCTCCTGTCTCAGCTTTTTGTTCAGTAACACTTAAGAATTTCACATTTTTGTAATGGTTGCCTCTTTGCTTTTACTGCGGTGATGCTGTATTGTGAAAATCACAGGACTTATTCACAATTAGATTCCAGTCTTGGTGTCTGAGAAGGCTGTGGAAGTGATTTATCAGGTATTCCAGTCATGTTAAGAGGGCCGCTGTGAAATGCGGCTGCAGATAATCATACACACTTCACCCTGGGTGCACCGGGCCTGGACTGTGACTCTGGCCCTGGCTGATCTCGCTTAGTCTGAGCCTGACTTCTAATTCACTTGCGCACTCACTTTGGCAGTCAATGAGAGAGATCGAATTTAAAGGTTTCAAATTTAAACTGACATGGTTTGTCACTTCCAATCCTTTTCGACACCAGCCATGCAAATTAAAACTGTAACCTTCTGAGTGCTTATTTACTGGAGAAATCAGAAGGAAGGTCACAATGTAGAGTGGCTGCTCTTCTGGCCTGTGGCTTGTTTGACTTACAGATATTAAATATATGCACGTTATGTTAACTTTCTGCCCTCTTGAGTTTCCCTGCACACCCCAACTTCAAGTACAATTAAGAAACAAAAGAGTTTAGGATGTGCTTTGATTTGAAAGTAGTGGGTATCAAAGTTCAGAATTCAGTGGCCTCTGAAGTATTCAGTGTGGTGCTGCATGACTTTTTAATTAGTATTTAGCAGTTTCAGTAAAAAGCGTGTTTAAATGGATTAGCTGGTAACTGACACACCTAATATTTTATGGTGAATTAACTGCCTCTTCTTAGCTGAGCTCTGCAGGAATCTTGCAAGCTTGATGTTTACATTATTAATACTGTTTTTCAAATAGAATACTAGAAAGGATGGGATGTTTGTACTGGGCAGGTGTCTTGATGAAGCAGGGTTACCTGACCTGGGAAAGGAAAATCTCACCTGTGCAATGGGAGCTGCGTGATGGGGGTGACAGTAATTCTGGGAATTACTTGAAGGCCAAATATTGCTAGCTGGGTGTGACTTCCAAGTACAACACTAGCTATAAAATTAATATCTTTGTAGCCTTAAGCTAAAGCCATAAGGACATATGGGCTAGGGAATTTCACTTTCTTGTGACATTTCAGATAAGATGTCCATGTGTCTTAATATTTGAGAAGATCGTGGAAAAAAAATGACAGGGCTTTGCAAGCTTGGGGAGGTCTGCAGGCCTTTTGCTGGTCTGATTGGTTTGTAAAAGTGATTGTTGGCCTGTGGTTTGGGTGTACTGCTACTTTCATAGCCGTAAATAAAGGTGCTAAGAGATGCTTTAAACAAGTGATCAAGTGTCCGGCCAAAACAGTGCAAGTGAAAAAATGAAGCGCAGTGCTTTAGCAATAGACAGTTAACTCTTATATATAAGAATGGGTAGATTTTTGGATCTCTTGACATCTTTGATTCAATTTGGGATACATTTCTGGATATGACTTTGACTAAATTCTTAGGCTTTTCACTGAACTGTCAGTAACTTAGTATATACAGTTGATGTAAGCTGCCTATTCATGGCAAGGGGCGAACTAAAGAGTAACAACTGGAGCAGTGGGATGAAGCATTTTGAGCTGTGTTTGAGTGTCTCAACAGCTGAGCAGTGTGTGTATTATTCTTTGTGCATTTATCCTATCTTAAAATATTCCTTTGCTTACATTCAGCTTTGTCATATTTATCACTTATTGTTCTTTTGTTTTGTGTTGTCGTTTTTCATCCATTTACCTTATTGTCGAGGTAAAATGAGTCAAACTGGAAAGTTAAATGGATTTCAGTCCTATTCTCCGTTTCCAGTTTCTGTTTTGCTGGCTGCCTTCCATTTCTTATTTTGATGTGTTTATCAGGCTTTTGGCTTCAGCTAGCAGCTCAACAGGAACAAAGTTGCAAGGCAGCAAACAAATGTCAGTTTAATGCTTGCAGTTGGTAAATCTTTCACTTTTTTGGCCGATATAGGTGTTTTTTAATAAGCCTTTATTTTCTAGGAATAATTTCTTGACAAAATAATAGGAAACCTAAAAGATTAGAAATCATTTCAGTAAACCTATTGTTCTTGCACTTAATCCAAAAGAAAATTTGTTTTCCACTGCTGCTGTGCTGAACTTGGTATAATGTAGTGACAGTGAAAATCTGAAGTTGCAAATCCGGTGAGGATTTGCTGATTTTCCTCAACTTTATTAAGCTGTTTGGGTTGTACAAAAGGCATAATCAGTAGGGGAAGATGCCTTTTTGTAGACAAAATCCAGGACGAAGTGAGAATTGCTGCTGTAGCTCTGATACAGAATGCTGCTGTTTTTACTGAATGCTTGGAGAGTAAATGTATCTGTAGTTTTACTGCCTCTCATCCAGTGACAGTGTTCTGGTAAGCAGATGTTTGAAAGCAAGAAGTTTTAGGTGTTTACTCAGTTTTTCTTGCTGCTTTGGGGATAGTGATGTTTTTAAAAGATTTGAAATTAGGACTGCTTTTAATGCAGTTTTCTTCCTTTCATGTCTCCTTTTCTGTTAACTGATAATGGGCAAAAGTTTTGTTGCTGGTTGCTTTTGATCTGTGTCCGAATTCACTCGGGTGATGGCGAAGCACCAATCCTGATGTCTCTCTGCTCAGCAGCCCAGTTTCTGCTCCCCAAGCTCTTTAACCCTCAGACAGATAACAATGATCTGTATTTTATGTTGTCTTTCACCTCCTACCAGGCAGAAACAGTGTGCTCCCTCCTGTGCAGATTTGAGTGATAAAACATTATGGGGTAAACCAGTGAAGTAAAAGAATCATCCTTTTCTCTTGCACCTACCTTCAAAGTAATGTTAAATGATGATTTCACTTCTGCAAGTGTGTAAATGCTGAAGTTCATCATATGTTAGGTTCTTTCATGGCTTTTGTTCTGCTAGACTACACCCCATACCTCTTCCTGAGTTTGAAACAGATTTTTCTGTTCTAGACTTGCTGTCACACACTTTGAGTGTTCTGAGTTCATGGAGGTTCAGAAACCTGAAATAGTTTTCCACTTTACTAATTATCTGACTGTTTCATGACCACTTCCAGCCTGCTTTTTTTTAGGATTAAGAAGTCCTAAATTCAAGGAAGAGGAGTGTATCACAGCTGAGTTTTGCTTCTCTTACAGGGGTTCCCTGAAACTTTCGTGTGTGGAGTAGCTTCTCAAAGTGGAACAGTTTCTTACTAATGATTTGACTCAGTTTCTCAATTTAAATCCATGTGTGTGTGGAGAAGCTGATCTGCTTCACAGCAGATTGTGGTGACACCTTTAGATCCAATTAATACTTAATGCTTTTTTGGAGATCCTAATGATGTCCTAGACCAAGCCTGCAAGGTGAAAAGTGGCATCTTGGTACTGGATCTTAAGACTGGAAAGAACTCCTGTGGTCCGATTTGTCTTGTGTAACACAAATCGGTCTTAAAGATTCTTTTCACTTATCATACACCCTTGACCTTTTTGTTACACCATGCATCCATGGTCTGGAAAAATTATTAGGCTTTTATTAGCCTACTGTATAAAAGCATACAACAGAAGATTTATCATGGTTTTTAAAGCTTACTGTATCTATTCTTCAGACATTTTTTTCTGCAGACATTTGAATTCTTCACAGAAGCCTGTTAATACCATGTGAAACAAATGGCATAATATAAAATGCTTGTGAGACAATTAATGACCTTTTAAGATTCCTTCCGGCCTCTTTTATGTGGATTTTTAGGCTTTTGGGCAATTATGAAGTATTATTATGAGCACACTTTGGAAAGAACAGAATGAGTTTTCCTATGGGATACACATAGAGTGTCTTAAATATACTGATGCTGAAATTTTGAAGATCTAACTTAGCCAGGAAGATTTTTGGATCCTACTGCTCAGTCAGGAAACTCCATTGTATTAGAGAAATTATCAAGTTTTTAATTGTGTGAAGCTTTTGCTGAAGGGCTTGGTAGACCATTTTTTGGAGTTACTTGAAGTACAGGCTGCATTTTCAGCAGGAGCTCATGGTCCTGTAGCTGCAGGGCTGCTGTGGTGTCCCAGGGAGAGCTGGTGCTCAGTCCATCTGGCCATACTGGGGCTGCTGGAAGCGGGGATCGCCCCAAAAAGGAAAGGTGGGAGCCACGCTTGAATGCTGGGCGCCATTGCTGTTGGCTTGTCGTGATAACTCTTGCAGCCAGACATGTTCTGTCTGCTTCTTAAAACTCACCTCCTTCCTGAGAGCCAATATTCTGTTGACTGAGACTTCAGTCCTTAGAGAATCATTTTATCAAGTATTACTTTTCATGTGGCTTCACTATATGAATATAAAAAGCTGATGCTCAAGGTATGAAGGCTTTAATTGGTAACTGGCCTGTTTGAAATCAGTGTTAGTTGTGTTTTTCTGCTTGGCCATCGCATTGGTGTTTGTCTTTACAGCTCAGACCTCTGTCACAAGTTTGGGCTCAAATACAGGCTCAACACAGTGGCTGTGATAGAACCGCCTTATCTTTGGACACAGAGTTTCCAAATACAATGGAGATGTGGATGGGAGGTGAAATAGCTTTAGCCTGTTCTCTTGATGTGTGCATTAACTGGTAAGACTGCTGTCCATCAGTTCAATTTGATAAGTGTTGAATGTGATTTTAAAAGAAACACTTTGTCAGACTTTTAAACTTCTTAGGATATGATGTTATTATCAGCTGATTAAATGGAGAGTGCAAGGAAACTGCCATAATATTATTTATAAATAATTTGTTCATAGATGCACTTAGTGTTCCAAACAAGGACTGTTATTTCAGGCTATTTGCAAGTTCTTTAAGTAATAGTTCACATAGTTCAATCTAAGGTTAATTAAAAATGCTGATGTATGTTTTATCACGTAAGTGGCAAGTAGCTAGCTGCAAAATGAGGACTATTAAGAACTCTAGAGAAAATATCCTTTCCAAATTAATGCCCTTGATAGAAGAAAATTGATGTGATTTGCTTTCTTAACCAGTAGATCATAACTTCTTTAGACTTCAGTGGTATGCTGTGCATTATAGTAACATAATGTATTTTCTGCTTCAGAGTAGCTTGTAGGTCTCGGGGCACTGATCCCTTTTGTCAAGGTGGTCAAACCAGTGACCAGAGCAGAGCCTTCAGTGCCTGGTTGTCAGGGCTAGAAGGCTGCGTGTTATCACAGTTTGCATGAAGATGATGCTGAGAGGTGAGGTGCTCTAGGCACTAAATGAAGTACTCGGCTTGCCGGGCAACCTTCTGCCTTTTTTTTTTTCTGGGGAAAAGAGTGAAATGGATAGAAAAAATGAATCAAGTAGTTGTTTTCCCCACTTGGATGAAGTGGGATGTAAAGCTATAGATTTCATTCTGTACAGCCCCTTCAAGATCCGTTGTTTAACTTGATAGTGTTGTATTGGAGTAATACCTGGCTGGAGTTCCAACCTGTAGTTTATAGTGAGTAAATTTTTCAGGGTAAGTATTCCTTATTTGTAAAACTGCACATGGTGCTAATGGTGTAGGTGTCTTGTCAGCATTGGTACGGGGTATTTTCAGGCACCTCATTTGAAAGGTTTTTGTGCTGTTATCGAAGGAGAGGTTTGAAGCTTTTCTGCAGAGTCATCTGGAAAGAGCTGGTACAGAGAATTCAGAAAGCAAGCAGAGTCCATTTATTCACATTTGGCATCTTAAAACATGGCTGTGCATACTTGTCAGTAATGGATTTCAAGCTGTGTTGTAATGAAACAAATGTTAGAACATTATTTTTCTTTTCATTTTATTGATGACTACTTAGCTATTTGAGCTGTATCAATTATAGTCAATCAGCTTTTGGTAATAACCCCTTTTCCCTCTTCACCTTATGGTACTTCATCCTCAAGACAGCTGTCCTGACATGGGAGAATATTTTGCATGTAACCAATTGAAATACTAATAGAATAGTAAATGCAATTTCAAGCTATGCCACAAAATGAAGAAATAAGAGCAGATGGCCCCTTCAGAAAAATAGATTAAAGAGAATAGATGCTCCTGGACAGCTATGTAGTTAATCCCTTGCTTCTTGTTGAGAGGTACTGCCAATAGATAGTTGCTATGCAAGGGTAAAATAAAAGCTGTAAGAATTTAATGAAAAATGCCTTTCCTCATTTCCTGTTCTTTCTGGTAATTTAGTGTTATGTTCATAATTTGAAGATACAGCTATTGGAAATTGGCATAGTAACCTGCTAAATTAGTTGCGTGTTACTTCAGAAAGGGATACTACAAAAAAGTGATCCTGGAAATGTTCTTCCATTTATGTCCAGTGAAGATTAATTCTAGTGTTTCTGGTATTTTCTTGCTATGGGACACACTGAGTCTTTAAAATTTGGTAGAGGTATTTGTGCCTGTATGTCTTCTGATGGCTTGAGGAAGAGTTTAACTTCTCCCTTGTTAAATGTTCTTTCTGGTTTTATTATTAGTGAATAGCCAGATCTTGTTCAGTGAAGCACCTTTATTTCTTGGGTTTATGCAAAGCAGCGCATTCCAGCATTTCAGGTGGTTGTTCTACTTGTAACTAGGCAAGTCATTCCTGTGCTTGCTCTAAAATCAGTGAATGAGGAACAGGGGAGTGAGTCTTGAAATTAATATGCATGTGAAGTCTTTAGGAAGACTTATTCATGGGACCATGAGCACCCAGTATGATTTGATGTTTTTTCCCAAATGCACTTTTATGCTTTGTTTCTCTGGTAGCAAAGAGTAATAGAACAATCTGCCCTATTAAGTGCTTATTGCTGTCTCAGCTATCCTTTGTCCTTTGGGCACCAAGACCCTGAATTTCTTAGGCAACTCATCCCCTTGTCCTCTACCACACCTAGAAGGTAACTTGATGCTATACTTGGAGAAACTGGAGCATCAAACTTTTCTCATATAGAAGCAATTTAAACATCACTGAACCAAGAAGTAATGGTGCTTCAGGTTCTTGGCATTTGTGCTTCTTGTTTCTTGGCTGACAGAAGTGATGAAGGAGCAGAAATTTGAATATATGGGATTATGAAGGCAAGTGGGGGACAGGCTTATGCATTTTCCCAGTGCTCCTTGTATCTTAATGTGACTGGTTCAGCTTTGGCTTGAATGTAGATGCAGTTCCCTGGCTGTGAATTGTTCCTCTGTACATCAAGGTATCAGCTGCTTTGTGCATGTGACACTTCTAGGAGTTGATTATTTTATGTAAAATATATATACCGAAGTCTGCTATTGAAACTATTAAATGTAGGATTCACTACCACAAGAAAATTCATAATGGACACAGTCATCACTGAGGAAAAGGTTGTGATGTCTAGTAAAAGCTGGGATTTTGAAATTAGCTGGATTAAAACTATTAAGATCTATAAAATTCATTACGTAAGTGCACAAGAAACGTGGCTTCGGAAACTGCAGTAGAACCAACACATCACATTTTGCACTTCCACATAAGCACTTGACTTTGAACTGTCTTTGAAAGAAATCTAAGACTACAGAATTTAC
Source organism: Patagioenas fasciata (assembly GCF_037038585.1). Taxonomy (NCBI): domain Eukaryota; kingdom Metazoa; phylum Chordata; class Aves; order Columbiformes; family Columbidae; genus Patagioenas; species Patagioenas fasciata. The sequence continues at coordinate 8,331,044 of NC_092521.1, read as the reverse complement.
AGTATCTTGGCTGCTGAGTAGTGGCATGGAACATCATGCAGGTATTCTGCTTCTTACAGCTATGACTTAACCATGTCTTTTGGAAAGAAATTTGGCCTTGGGTTTTTAAAAATACTTTTTACTGAAGATGCCTTTTTATAAACAGATTTAATAACCTGAAATATGACTTACTCAAAGGAACTGTTTAGTTTTACCTAAGCTAAACACAGACTTTCTTTAAATACATTTTCCTATGGCACAGAGCCATACTGTAAATGCTACTAAAACTGTAGTGTATTTAGTTTACAAGTTATGTTTCAGCAAAAGGTTACTGACATGTCAGTTATTGGAGAGATTTATGCAGATATAGATTATGAAGGTCTGTTTCATTTTTTTGTAAATCTGGGAATTTGAGTTATGTTCTATTAAGTGAATGCTAGAAATGCAACTTAGAGCATCTGTCAGATAAAGTTTTTCTTTAAGAGTTGGAAGATTTCTTTCCTCAGTGAAGGTGCTACATGGATAAGCACATGGTCCTCCAGAGAACAGGCTTATTGCAGACTTGGATCTCATGTTCCTGGAGAAACTGGTCTGTTGGCAGATGCTGGTTCCTTCCCTTCTGAGCTGCGGTTGGAAAGAGTCCATGAGCTGGAGTTTTAAGGTTTATCGCGCTTCTAGGGAAGTCTGATCTCGATCTAAAATTCCATGAAGTGATTCAACTGTTTTAATGAGAATAAGTTGAATAGAATAATTTTTGGATGTGGTAGCAATCTAATGCTGTGTAATCTGTATCTTCATACATCGAAAATATATTTGGGATTCACCTGCTCTTGAGCATTTAGAAGAGAGAGTAATTAATGTTACCCCTCTGCTAGTTAAAAATTAACTTGAATGTGAAGAGTTTTTAACATTCAATTTATATTGACATCAAATTTCCACATGATTTTGAAGTTGTGCTTTCCCATCAGGCAGTTGATGTACAAGCTGCCTTTGTGTTTTTCTTGCCAAACTGTTACTGTAGCCAAGGACTGTAATGGATGAAAAATAACAAAGTACTGCCTTCAATAATTGTACTGAAAGTAGTGTTTTGCTTCTTTTGTCTGCTGGCAGTGGCAGTAATGGCCTTCTGAAGGATTAGAGAATCACAGAATGTCGGGAATTTGAAGGGACCTCGAAAGCTCATCCAGTCCAAAGACCCCACCGGAGCAGGAACACCCAGATGAGGTTACACAGGAAGGTGTCCAGGCAGGTTTGAATGTCTGCAGAGGAGGAGATTCCACAACCTCTCTGGGCAGCCTGGTCCAGTGTCTGTCACCTTCACTGAGAAGAAGCTGCTTCTCATATTTAAGTGGAACCTCCTGTGTTCCATTTTGTACCCATTGCCCCATGTCCTATCATTGGTTGTCACCAAGAAGAGCCTGGCTCCATCCTCCTGACACTCACCCTTTACATATTTATCAACATTAATGAGACCACCCCCTTGGTCTCCTCCAGGCTCAAGAGCCCCAGCTCTCTAGACCTTTCCTCACATGAGAGATGCTCCACTCCCTTCATCATCTTGGTTGCCCTGCGCTGGACTCTCTCCAGCAGTTCCCTGTCCTTCTGGAACTGAGGGGCCCAGAACTGGACACAATATTCCAGATGTGGTCTCCCCAGGGCAGAGTAGAGGGGAAGCAGAACGTCTCTGACCTACTAACCACCCCCCTTCTAATACACCCCAGGATGCCATTAGCCTGGGCCACAAGGGCCAAGTGCTGGCTCATGGTCACTCTGCCGTCCACCAGGACCTCCAGGTCCCTTTCCCTTACGCTGCTCTCTAATAGGTCATTCCCCAACTTATACTGGAACCTGGGGTTGTTCCTGCCCAGATTCAAGAGTCTACATTTGCTCTTGTTCTATTTCATTCAATGTTTCCCTGCCCAACTCTCCAGCCTGTCCAGGTCTCTGATGGCAGCACAGCCTCTGGTGTGTCAGCCACTCCTCCCAGCTTGGTGTCATCAGCAAACTTGCGGACAGTCACTCTATTCCCTTATCGAAGTCATTGATGAATATATTGAATAATACTGGTCCCAGTACTGACCCTTGAGGCACTGCACTAGATACAGAGGTGTGTTAAATTAATTCTGAGTGGTGCACTAGAATTAGTCGTCCTTTTACATGCACTGACTTGTTATATACATCTGTGGACCAGCATATACAAATGCTTTAGAATCTTTGGGTTGTTACCCTTTTTCCATGAGTATTCTGAAAGCCTTTTTCAATTTCTTGAGCTGTCTTTGTTTTATGGATTAAAGTACAACCCATCCACAGTGCTGTGTCCCTTCACATTGACTTAATGTTCTTTCTGTACAAGTTTACTTTTTCATAGGTTACTTATACATGTAGTTTGTGCTTTAATAAACTAATTTGCAGACCTGAAATCTCAGGAATTTTGGAGCAGTTTACATCAAAGGGCCAGGAAACTTGTGGTAGAATCATCAGGCTGAGAAAGTTAGGAACAGTAGTTTGTGTCAACGCAAATACACATAGAGGTAACTCCAGCATATACTGTTTTCAATAGCTGATCTTTTACAGGCTCTAAAGCACTGGGAGCACTTCTTTCCTAGTTCACTTGACCAGTGTAATATCAAAGAATTTGCAGGTGTTTTTTCTCTATTTCTGTAGTAAGAATGAGATTACAGTTGGTAATAGTTACGTTGGATCCAGTGGGTGTGTGTTTTCCAAGCCCTGACAATATCATTTGCTAACTCTGAGTTTCACTCAATTAAATGTAGGATTTGAGAAAGAGGCTGAGGGGAGACCTTATCACTGTCTACAACTACCTAAAAGGAGGTTGTAGCATGGAGGGGGTTGGTCTCTTCTCCCAAATAGCAAGTGACATCATGAGAGGAAATGGCCTCAAGTTGTGCCGGGGGAGGTTCAGATTGGATATTAGGGAAAAAATTTTTCCTAACAAGGGTTGTCAGGCATTGGAACAGGTTGCCCAGGACAGTGGTGGAGTAGTCATCCCTGGCAGGGTTTAAAAGGTGTTTAGACGAGGTCCTTAGACACATTGTTTAGTGCCAGATTTAGGTTATGGTTGGATTTGATGATCCTGAAGGTTGCCTCCAACTGAAATGATTCTATGATTTTAATTTAGATGTGTTACAGGTACTTATGATAGCCTGGTCTCCTTTTCCTAACACTGGAGAGTATGAACAATTAGTTTTTATCAGACAAATGTATTTTAGACAGCATGTTGTTCTGGGAAAGCATGGCAAGAGATGTGTAAGTTTGAAAGAACACACTCCCAGCCATGCAGAGCAGAGTAATGGTGGAGCTGTGGAGGCGGGGGGAGACCGTGAACTACTGTGCACCAGATCTGTACAAATCCATTTTTCTGGGCTGTTTGAACATGTGTCAATCTATGATGTAACATTAATTTCTAACATGCTCTCAGGTAACAAATCATGATTTTCTGGGCGATTTAATGAGAAGCAAATCTTGGGGTGGGCACAGAATTTACTGGAACTAGTATTTTTTAAAACTACCAAAGATGGAACAAATCTTTCCAATGAAAAGCCTGTCTAAACTCTTCTGCAAAAAAACAATAGAAATCAAACAAGTAGCTTGCTAAAACCTGCACCAATGCTGAGCAGAGAGGAAGGATCACCACCTTCAAAGTACTGGTGGTGCTGTTCTGGTGCAACCCAGGATGGTGGTGGCCTTCACAAGCATGTGTTCCTGGCTCGTGATCAGCTTGTTAGGACTCCTGGGTCCTTTTCTGCAAAGCTGCTTTCTGCTGTTTGGTTGCCAGTATGTTCTGGGCCATGGGGTTATTCCTCCACAGGTACAGGGCTTTGCAATTCCCTTTGAATTAAATGTCATTCCTGTTAGCTTTTTTCTCCAGCTCTCCAAGGTATTTGAGTGTCATCACAACCCTCTGGTGTTTGAACCACTTCTCCCAGTTTTCTATTAGCTGTAAGTTTGCTGAAGCTGGACTGTGTCCTGGTGCATCCAGCACAGCATGGCCAGCCGGGCAGGGAGGGGATTGTCCTGCTCTGCTCTGAACGGGTGCGGCCTCACCTGGAGCATTCAATGTGTGCAGGGCTGGGGACACAGGATAAAAAAGATATAAAGCTACTGGAGTATCCAGAAGAGGGACACAGTTGGTGAAGGGTTTGGAGGGGAAGGTGTATGAGGAGTGGCTAAAGTCACTTGGTTTGTTCAACCTGGAGAAGAGGAGACTAAAGGGAGACCTCATGGCAGCTACGGCTTCCTCAGAAGGGGAGGAGGAGGAGGAGCAGGTGCTGAACTCTTCTCTCTGGAGACCAATGGCAGAACCCGAGGGAATGGCAGGAAGATGTGCTGGGGGAGTTTAGGTTGGACATTAGGAAAAGGTTCTTCACCCAGAGGGTGCTGGACACTGGAACAGGCTCCCCAGGGAGGTGTCACAGCCCCAAGCCTGACAGTGTTCAAGAAGAGACTGGACAGTGTCCTCAGAAACATGGTATGAACTGTGGGGTTGTCATATGCAGGGACAGGAGCTGGACTCGAGGATCCTCGTGAGTCCCATTGAACTTAGGACATTCCAGGTCTTTGAAGATGTTGAGTGGTGTTGACCCTTGGAGTACACCACTGCTGTTGGGTCCCCAGCTGGACTGGTTGTCATGCCAATAATCACAGCCCTTTGAGGCAGCAGGTCAGTTTTCAGTCCACTTAGCTGTCTATTTCTCTACCCTCTATCTCATCAGTTGCATGAGGGTGGTATGGGAGACAGTATCAAAAGCCCTAGTACAGATGAGATGGACAACATCAGCTACTTTTGTCTCATCTGTACTCGTATTGATGAAGGTTCTTAGTTTGGTATGGTGTGGCTTCCCTGTTATAAATCCATGTAGACTACTCAAAATCAGCTTGTCCTTCATATGGTTGAAAGGGGTTGTCCTGGGCTGTTTACTGCATCAATCTGCCAAGGGACCAGAGTGAGTCTTGCCATCCTGTTCACTGGATCTTCCTCCTTGCCCTTGAAGACTGGTTAGTTGGGTTTGGTTCAGTCATCAAGAATTTTCCCTGATGACCTTGACCTTTCAAAACCAGATTGGCCTGTCAGTGACATCAGCCAGCTCCCTCAGCACTTCTGGATGTTTCATGAAATACCTGGTTTGGTAATTATTTCAAGTAAATTGTGACTTACAGGTGTGAATTGTCTCTTTTTGGGATTTACCAATAGGATATGATGTGTTACTGAATTAAGGGTCACCAGAGTGTGAGGCTGTACACTGCCCTTCTGTCAGTTGGGATGGAGGGCGCTGGCAAAGCTCTAGAGTTGGTAAAAAATGATTTTTTTTTTTTTTTTTTTTAGAGAAGTAGGGGAAGATGACACTTTCTTGCTGATGGCTACATAAGTCTTGCATAATGCTATGTAAACAGTTGTACACTTAGGTAACAGTTATATAAAATGTGGGGTTGGAAGATATCCTATTAAAATGGATTTTGATAGTGTAGGTATCTTGCAGTATTAAGTGTGGCTTGTTTGAATCTCTCAGCAGATTTTTAGACTGCACTGTCTTTTCCAGTGCCCTAAAAGGCTTTAAAAGTGGTGTTCAGTAGTGCTTCAGTATGTCTGCTTTAGAGTTCGATAACTGGATGTGCTATGGCTTGTGTTTCAACTTGGCAAAAGTTTAAAATGTGATATATGCATTAAGAGCTGTGGCTTCTATCCATTTTTCGAATGAGAACTGAATTATGCTTTTTCTTGTGAAAGTTGTTAAATGAATTGCAGAAAGTTTATTGAATAGTGCTGTGTACATAATAAGGAAGAAAGGTTATAGACCCTTCTTGATGACTCACCAGGATGTAGTTGCCAAACCACTCTCCGTGATATCTCAGAAGTCATGACAGATGAAATTCCAGGTGACTGGAAGAAGGAAAACATTGCACCCGTTTTTAAAAAGGGTAGAAAGGAGGATCCCAGGAACTACTGACCTGTCAGCCTTACTTCTGTGCCTAGGAAGATCAGGGAACAGATCTTCCTAGAAGCTCTGCTAAGGCAAATGGAGGACAGGGAGGTGATTCAAAACAGCCAGCACAGTTTCACCAAAGACAAGTCCTGCCTGACCGACCTACTGGCCTTTGATGGAGTAAATAATCAGTGGATAAAGGAAGGGCTATGGATGTCATCTGTTTGGACTTATGTGGAGCCTTTGACGTGGTCCCTCACAACATCTCTCTAAATTGGGGAGGTATGGATTTGATGGGTGGACTGTTTGAAGGAACTGGTTGGATGGTCATACGGAGAAAGTAATGGCCAATGGCACAATGTCTGGATGGACACTGGTAACAAGTGGTGTCCCTCAGGGGTCCATACTGGGACCAGCACTGTTTAATATCTTCATCAACAACATGGTGGGATCAAGTGCATCCTCAGCAAGTTTTCAGATGACACCAAGCTGAGTAGTGCAGTTGGCATGCCTGAGGGATGGGATGCCATTCAGAGGGATCTGGACAAGTTTGAGATATGGGACCATGTATACCTCTTGAGGTTCAACAAGACCAAGTGCAAGGTCCTGCACCTGGGTCAGGGTAACCCCTGGTATCAATACAGGCTGGCAGATGAAGGGATTGAGAGCAGCCCTGCAGAGAAGGACTTGGGGGTACTGATGGATGAAAGATTAGACATGAGCTGACAGAGTGTGCTTGCAGCCCAGAAGGCCAATTGGATCTTGGGCTGCATCAAAAGGAGCGTGGCCAGCAGGTCAAGGGAGGTGATCCTGCCCCTCTGCTCCACTCTGGTGAGACCCCCACCTGGAGTCCTGTGTCCAGCTCTGGAGCACTCAGTGCAGGAAAGACATGGACCTGTTGGAGTGGGGCCAGAGGAGGACACCAAGATGAGCAGAGGGATGGAACAGCTCTGCTGTGAGGACAGGCTGAGAGAGTTGGATTGTTCAGCCTGGAGAAGAAAAGGCTCTAGGGTGGCCTTTCAGTACCTAAAGGGGCCAATAAGAAAGATGGTGACAGGGTCTGTTATGACAGGACAAGAGGTGATGGTTTTAAGTTCAAAGAGGGGAGATTCAGGCTAGATGCAAGGAACCAATTTTTTACAATGAGGGTGGTAATACCCTGGCCCAGGTTGCTCAGAGGGGTGGTGGATGCCCCATCCCTTAAGACATCCCAGACCAGACTGGACAGGGCTCTGAGCAACCTGATCAGGTGAAGATGTCCCTGCTCATTGAAGGGGTTGGACTGGATGAGCTTTGAAGGTCCCTTCCAAACCAAACTGTTGTATGATTCTAAGATGACAAGTTATATCTTGTATAAGGGCTACTTGTTTGTGTTCATACATATAAATGAAAGATGAAACACCTTTTGTAAGGGCTCTTGGTACAAAATATGAACTTTTTGTCTAAGCCTGTATCTCATGTGGTATAAGTGATCTGTGTTGGATCCTTCTCTGAAATAAAATCATGAATTTACATTTGAAATCTGAGTCCAAAGTACTCCATACTGCCAACTGTTGTGTTTGGGTGTGCTGCTTTTTGAGGGAACTGCTTTACTTGATACCAACTCCTTTTTGTTTCTGCCATACCATCTAAATAGCTTTGAGGGCTTCCAGATCTTTGCCTTTGGGGCTTGGGGGCTACTTGTGCTGTCATACAAAAGCACAAAAAAGTATTTGCAGAAAGAGAATGGTATTACTTATGGGCATTGCTCAATAGATACAGTAGGCAAATACAAGACAGCATGGGTCCCTTTTTGGACACCTTGTTATAGGAAGAATTATAGGATGCCTGAAGGGTTCATAAACCTCTGAAGGTCCAGTGTCCTGCCAATGCTTTTCCCAGTATTTAGGCAGTAATGTTTGGTGTTTGACACAGGGAAGAACAGAGAAGCCAAATGTTTTCATCATGAGAGGATGAAGCATCCAGGTTTGAAGTATTTGGCTATAGGACACTGGGTACTATTTTTCCACATATATGTATAACTTGGTTTTGGATTTTATTTTTAAGTTACGGACCAAATGAATTGAAATTTTTGCAGTTAGTAGATTCCTGACCATGTTGATGTACAAATATTCAAATTTAAAGAAAATTGTCACTAGTAGGTGAATGATGTTAGTGTTTTAAGTTCAGAATCTCTTCACAATGTAGTAATTTTCAGTGGAGTTGGATGGGTATATGGGACTGATATCTATGTTTACATCTTGTGTTTTTCCTGAGCAAGACTGAACATGTGTTAATCTTAGATGTTACTTTTGACAGTTTCTACTGTGGTACTTCCTACTTTATTGCTAATATTAATCAGTCTGAACAGATTTTAGTGTAGTCATTTTTGATGTGAAGGTAATAGGTGTTCAATTAGTTTTGAATTGCTGAAATAAAAAGGCCTATTCAAAATATTTGTCATATTGGTGACTGAAATGCGTTTTCAGATCAGTGCAGGCAGTAGTACTTAGACTGTAAAATATAACTGAAAATGCCCGTGAATGTAATTTAAATAAAGATTGGTTTAAGTCCTTTAACAGGGGTATTATTATTAATTTGAGTATGCTGAATGTTGTAGACATCATTCTAGCATGAACCACTCATTTTATTGTAAATTCAAATTAGATTCGCTGTCAGTTGCTTCTACAAAATTAAGGTAGCTTATAAAAGACAGTTTTTTTCTGAATTCAGCTATTGTAAGGTTCATTTGTTGAAACAAATGTTTCATATGCACCGTTTGTGCTATTAATACATTACTTATAATGCCAGTTTAGAATTAAGATGTATTGTGGAGGCTAAACTTGTGGTTTTAAAATATTTTAGAATGATGGGTGAGGATAGGCAAAGTTTTCTGAAGTTCATAGAGGGATGAGGATGGGTAGAATAGAGCAGATGCTTTAAAAATGGACAATTTTGTTGCATTTTTGAACCAAGTCTTGTAAACCCACTCAGAATGTATCTAGATGTAGCCATTCCACATATTTTTAACCTATTTTAGAGTTTTTGAGGCTGTATTTGTTTTATTTGCTTGATTACTTTCATTCTGATTTGCCTTTTCATGAAGATATGCTAATCACTGTTTACTTTGGAACAATCTTGTGGGTGGAAAATGGGGTTTATGTCCAAGGATTTAATTACAACAGAAAATGTTTAGTTGCTGCTGTCTTAATTGTGTTTTTTTTAATGGGGGATTGGGATGCTACATAATATTCAAACTGAGGAATCCTGCATCTCTTGTGAATACATACACAGAGAAACTGCTTTAAAGCTAAGAAGTCTATGCTAGACATGTTCTAAGATGCTCAAGAACGAGAGGCTGAGTTTACCTCTTCTGTTTAGTGCAAAAATTGGGAGGATCATCCAGCTTCACATTGATCAAAAGGACAGAGCAAGGGAGTAGCAGGTCTCTTAGGGGCCGCCTTTGGGATTTATTTCAGAAAGTCTTTGTGTGTTGATCATAGTTCATGTTGGAAAGGTGAGAATACAGAAGTACTTGTTGGAGAGGTCCTGTTTTAGATGGCTTTTAATTACTCCATTGGCAGGAGAGGAAATAGTGGAGTCCTGTTTGAGATGTATAATCTGAAGTGCAGTTGAAACAGTTTCATTGTGCCCGTAGTGAGGTTAAACTGTCATGAAAATCATCAAAATTAGAACTATCACTGGGTTCATAATCCTGTGTTGCTTTGGATTTAGCAGAACAGGCTGTAGACTGTGAGCATTAAATCTACATGCAGCCTTACCAGAGTTTCTATGATTTGGCTTCATTGCAGAATTTCTCACTGCCAGTATTTTCAGAATAGATATGCTTAAAATGTCTTTTTCTGAGATACAACATAGATTTTGGCACAACAAAATTTTCAGACGAGAAACAGTATAGAATGTCGGAGAATTTTACACATTGTATAAAAGTAATGTTTTAATCCCAAAGTCTATTTGAGATCTATTTACTGATCCTCTGAACTGGAAAGATTGTATGAAGCCTGAAGAAAATGAATTGATACTGTCCATGTTTTTTTGTCTATTAAGGAAAACCTATTTTTGTTCTGAAATTCTGCTACAACTGACATGGAGTCACCCTCCTCCTCTGGAAAGTTGCTTTATGTTCCTTAAAAGAGATCTTTATAAAATGCAAACTGATAAGCTAAAGTCTTTTCTTTTGTAGTATTATTTTGTTTGTTTTCTGATTGAAATTGTAAAGAATTGTACTTGGTGTCAGCCCAGAATATCCATCTAGTTCAATCTTGTAGCACCAGCAATGGTCAACAGTAGAGATTTTTTTTCAAGAATTAAAAGGACAGGGAAGGTTTATGAAGATACTTCCACAGCTTCAATTCCACTTAAGAGCTTTATGAACTGGAGATGGTATGTTTTGCTTTTAAGTCAGCTACGAAGTTGAGAAGTTAACTGAAGAAAAACTATTGTTATTGATGCATGTGTCAGTAGTTCTCAGTCTAAATTTCAGTGTTTATCTTAGTGTTGAGGGTTTAGATTTTGGGGTGACAATAGAACCCTGGCAAATGTATTGTTAACCTCCTCTCTCCCCTACTTTCCCCTTTTGCCCCTCCCTCTCCCTGCTTCCCACCAAGGACCGGCAATCGGGAGGGAAAGAAGGACAGAGAAGAGAGTTGGAAAAAGTTAAAGATGTTTTACTGATGCTACTAATAAGAATAGAGAAAATAATACAAAATATACAAAACCAGTCTTGAAAGTCTCAGCAACTGCAGAGCCAGCACCCAAAGTCCTGGATTGGACTCTGCAGCCAACTAGAGCTGGATTCAGTCTCTCACTAGGCCTCAGTTTGCGGGGATGACTTGCAAGGTCCTCTCCTAATGTTGGCCATAAGCAGAAAGGAAAAGAAGGCAAAAGAGACAAGATCCTTGTCATCTCCCACTTTATGTGAAGTGTTCATGTGAACGGAATGTTATACACAGTTGGTCAGTTTCTTGATCACCTGTTTCTTGTTGCCCCTCTTGTGAGGTATCCATCCATGCTTATCAATAAGTTTGCATTCCATTGCTAGGTTTACCAAAACATGTATCTGATTCTCCAGGAAAATGAAGCTAATATGAAGGCTTTAGCTGACAGGCAAACTCACTAAAAGAGAAACTTGTTTTTTTAACAAAACTAGGACGCTTAGCTATGAGCTAATAAAGTAGTTGTCCAAATAAAGCAAAATATACTGCTGCTGTTGTTTAGTGATTTCCCAAACCTCTTTGCTGTATTTCACTCAAGCGTTATTTAAGAGTAATTATAAAGGATAATGCTATTCTTACAATATTTTCATTCTGAGAATTTATATAAACTTTTTCTAGTGAAATTGCAGTGCAGTTCTGTCAGTCTCCTGGGTTTTCTGAAGCCACAATCACTTGGATGTCCTGGAATTTGAGCCTTGGATTCTTCACTTGTTCTTCCATCTGACATAGAAAAAGTATGAAATGATTTGGATTTAATAGGATGTCTGATAAGACTTCTGACTGTAAGGATAAATAATAGAATGTTTAAGGTATTGCAGACAAATTTACCTGATTCCTGTTTTTCCTGATCTTGTGTTTTGGAAACCTTGTATTAAGGACAAATGCAGTAAATATTTTTGTTTACTTTGAGTTTGCTACTTGATCTTATATTGATTATTTTGATTTACTACAGAAAAATACAGAGCATTACTTTGTTCTGCATTGCACTCAAGTACTTATATTGGCTTAGGACCAGGAGCTGGTATCCTGGCTTGTAAATCAGCCACAGGAAGATTAATTCTACCTAAAGATTAATGTGGAACAATTCTACTTTGTCATTATCTGATGTATCTAGCAACATTATTCGGTGAATTAACTGAGGAGTAATCATTGCTTAGACCTCTCTGCTATGATTAAATATAAAGAAAATCCATGCAGTTATTACTTCATCCAGTTAAATTCCTGGACTGTTGCATTAGCTGCATCCTTGGTCTGAGAACATGGGATTTTAATCTCTAGCATTATGGGAAGCTTTAATCACATGTTTATTTACTACTTCTGATCTAGGAAATGTCACAACTTCGTATAGGAAAGCGGTACTGAATGTAATCTAAGGATTAAGACAAGGCAAATCTTCCTATCCATTTGACCTTGAAAATCTGATTGGATTTCCTGTGTGATTTGGCATGATTTTTCCCTAATTATCTAAAGTGTGATGTATATGACAGATACCAAATGAGCTGTGCAGTTATGGGTAAAATTCTAAGGCTTAACTATTTTATACTCAGGTTTGAATGGAATGAAATGACAAGAAAAAACAAATATGAGGTAAAATGTGGTCTCAGTGCAAGATAAATTTTCAGTAATTCAGTGACCTTGATATTGTTCATTCGAAATGAAAAGCCTATGATAGCGAGTTTAAGTGAGTTTGAACTTTGGACCATAATAGGGAAAAAATATTCTATTTTGCAGTGCTATGGCTGGTTATTAGAAGAAAAACAAGTCACTTGACTTTAAGACAAATGGGGAAAATTGTGATCCATTTTGCTAAGAGTTAATTAGCAGCTTCTAGGTTTGAGTAGCTTCGAGCAAATGGGAAGTTGATTAAACAGTGGAAGTTGGGATAAATAAGGAAATGGTGGCTCTTAAAATGGTTGAAGAGTATGTAGCTATTTGGGGGGGACCTGATCTTCAGAGCAATAAATAGATTTCTTTTAATATTTGCTTTGGTCACTTCAAGTTGAGTTATTAGTAGAGCAAGAAAGTTCTTTCTATGACCTTTAAATTTTTTCTTTATAGTAATTCACTCAAAATACTATAGAACTGAGTGTATCTAGCGATTATCAAGTTGTTGCAATCAAGTCCTTCAAATACTAAATTCAAAAACTGATGTAAGCTAAAATATTTGGGAAATACCAGAACCAGTGTATCAGTCTTTTAAGGAATTTGTGCAGTTGGCTTATCTGGGGAATGTTACTGAGATATTATTAGAACTCTGCTCTTAACTCCTCAAGTGCATTTTAACCTTGACAAGTCCGTTGGAGACATCTAAATGTTTCTTGAAATGAAACTCATTTTTAGGTGTAATATTTCTTGGCAGTTTCTAAGGTCATGAAACCACTGTTCACTCCAGCTTGTGGTTCTGATTTAAAATTCCTTACTGCATCTAGAAAAGGAATTTTGAGGAAATCAAGTTTTTAGGTGGGCAGTGGGATTGCAGTGCATGCTGTACTTTGCAGTTGTGTGCAATAGTAAGTGACTCAACAGGAGAAAACAAGTTAGCTTTTCCAGTTCATGAAAACATTATGGGATTTGATGTTACAGGTACTCTTATTTTGTAAGTTTGGATTACTTCAGGAAAAAAACCTGTAAGTTTTCAATAGCTATCATTACTGTTAAAGATCTTCTATCAATCTAACTACCAGGAACCTTTGGTGCTCTGATCTGCTGCAAAATACTACAGCACAGTGTGTTGTTTTAATCTTAAATGGAGTTGAACTGTGCATTTCTGATTTTTCTGAACAAATTCTAGTTTTAACATCTAAAACCAATACTAAGTGGTCACATTAAATTGTTTTAACTGCATTTGCTTCAGTCATTTAAAATGTATTTTTATTACAACTTTAGCAATATTCTACGCCAAGAGATACTTACTATTAAAGAACATACTTCTCATTGCATAGTTTCAAATTTTGAGTATTTATATTGTTAGTGTATACCAACAGCAGCATTAAAAATCAGTGTCATGTTTCTGTTTTCCACTCTTAAAATATACAAACCTTCAAGTATCTAGTCTTGTTTTTCAAGACAAATCAGGGTTTTATTATAATTACTCTTGTATCAAGGAGCATGGCTGTTCAAAATAATCTACTTGTATTTGAGTGTTTGATAGTACCGGACTCCTAATTCTCAATGTGTTATTGAGAAACTTTGACTTACTAAAAAATCCCAGTCACCTGCTTTGAGTAGGGACATCATGCCCTATAACATTTGTCTTAATTTCATCTGGAAATGAATTCTAATGTAACTATACATCTATTTGATTGCCTATAATTCTCTATTCCATAAAGTTGTCTACAGAGAGCTTGTGAATTCCATTTTTACTGGGATTCAGCTGTTAAAATATGTTCCTTGGTAGCTGTTGCCACCCTGTGGGCTGAGGGATTTGGAGATGTTTCTTCAGTCACTGAATGCTAGTTGAAAAAATGCAATTGTGTTTATTCCCTGCTCTGCACTAGTGAGGTGAAAACTTGTGTAAAAGACTGGAGTTTCAGTTATTGGAAAATGTTTTCTTCATTTCTGGCAAATGGGAAGGGGTTGGTCTTCATTAAACAAAGCTGCTGATGGTGCATGGATTTTATTGAGTAGCAAGAAATGTGTTGATTTACTACTTCTGTTTTTCATTGTAAGTAATTTCATACAAAATTGTCTTTTAAAGTGTACCTAAAGGATGCTTTCTTCTATATTTTTTTGATCAGTTTCTTGATACTCTAAAGTTACTGTTGACATAAGTTCACATTCCCACTAAATCTTCAAGCTCTTTATAAATGTCACTAACTGGTTCTGGTCAAGTAGAGTGTTGTGCAAAAACTAAGATATTTGAAGATGATTATGGAGGACAAATGCTGGATGTCCACAGAACAACTCTCATTGCACTTCTAAAACTGATTATTAGCACAGGACATACCAACATTCATGTTTAACACAGCAATATTTCATGAGCACACTGGAGAGTCAATATTTAGAATCAAGGATCAGTTTTGTGTGTATCCCTGGTATAAGTCATGCAGCCTGGGTTTGAACTTCTAAATCTTCTTAATCGTTTTGTTATTAGTATAACACTAAATCTTAAGCATAGATGATCTATGTGCCTCAATCACATTCCTGGAATTTTGAAAGATTGATTTGACATTTACTTATATGTGCACTGCAGACAACCACCATTAGCTGTATACTTTGGTTATAGTATAGAGGAATAAAATAGTCAAGTATTAAACTATACTGTAAGCTTTTGAATTTAAAAATGAATAATGGTATCTAAGAACAGTTTTTCATGTTTGAGCCATATAAAATGTAAACTTATCGTAAGGATTAAGCTAAAAGTTAGCATTTAAAATGCTTGCAATGCTAATTCGAAGTGCTGATATGAACATGAGTATTAAAAGCTGAAAAGGCAAAACATTGACCTAAGTAACCAGTTATATCTATATTAAACATTGTGCTGTGTGTATAATACCATGCAGTGTTAGCTTTAAAGCTTTTAATTCCTACTGACTTTGAAGATTCTGATCTTTCAGATTGTTATATTAAACTGAGAAAATAATTTTTTTTCCTTTAACAGAAATTGAGAAATTCCAAAAAGGTGAAGGAAAGGAAGAAGAAAAGTATATTGATGTAGTCATCAATAAAAATATGAAGTTGGGACAAAAAGTTTTGATTCCAGTGAAGCAATTCCCTAAGGTAAGCCAAATTTTCATACTTGATAAATCTAAATGCTTATAAAAGATAGTCCACTAATATCTTTAGTTTAACTGCTACATTTAGAACAGTATTAACAATATCTACTGTTGCTGATCTGCAACCTGTTCTATAAAAGTTCTAAGGTAGAAATGGTTCTTATCGGAATAAAGGTGCAGGAAGGTGGTGCCTGTCACACACAAAAAATAGCATGTTGATAACAAATGATAAATGAATCATTTTCAGGATAGTTGAAACTTCAGAGCAGTAAAAGACATGAAGTACATTTTAGTTGGCCCTCATGCCAAGCTTTGAAACTTTCTCATTGTAGGTGGAAGTGCAGCTTAAAATGCACCATTAAAGTAACTCACTGTGTAACTTTTCTTCTTAGTATCTTAAGTTTCAGCCATCGTTATTCTTCAGTTAGTTAAATCTGTGCTACTAAATTATACAGTCTATTAGGGAGGGGTAGGGACTGTTTTGTTAGTATCTATAGCCACAGTGATTTCTTAATTCTTTACTACCAAGTATTATCCTGCATTAAAATGTTGCTACCTGGAAGCATTTCTTAAAGATTTCATAGGCTGTGTTACTTCATTCTTTTGGTCTTTTTTTAAATTTTAAGGTTAATGTTATGAAAGTTGGATTAGCATTTTCTTCGCTTGTTTGACATGTTGTTTTTCCTACTAGATATATCAAAGCTGTTTCTGCTTACAGCAGAAAGGAATTCCTTTATTCCTTCCCTCATTTTTTTAGCAAGACTTTCTATGTATTTTTAGACACTGTCAGGGTTTTCCTCAGAGACTGTACTGGGTGACTGTCACAGCCCACCCAGAGGTGTGAGTGGTGGGTAGAGGTGACTCAGGCTCATGCGTCCCCTTGATTGGAACACAGTATACAGAATAGTTAAGATCTGTAAAGAAAAAGCTTTTATTTTGCAGCTTGGCCCAATTGGCAAACAATTTAGTGGCAGAAGGATTTAGGTTTTTGTAGGTTTAATCGGTAAACAAAGTTTGTGGCACATGTGGGTTGTGAATCTCATGCTACTTTATTATGAAGAGGAAAGCAAAAGA
Source organism: Patagioenas fasciata (assembly GCF_037038585.1). NCBI lineage: Eukaryota > Metazoa > Chordata > Aves > Columbiformes > Columbidae > Patagioenas > Patagioenas fasciata. The sequence goes on along the minus strand of NC_092521.1, from coordinate 8,314,619 downwards.
GTAGAAGCATAGGAAAGAAAGAAAAGAAAGACTTCACCATCCTTATTGTACTGCTTTGTGTATGATGGGGTCTGTAGTCTCAGGTGCAGTGATGTGCGGTATCTTCTGGTGTCTTGAGCTCATGTGGTAAGAATGGTGGATGGAATGGTCATCAGGATGGTGGGTGGACATCACCAATGCTTGCACAAGTTGGGCCTTTATAGGCCTGTGTTATCTGTGGTCTTTTGTGTGGGTGTTACTGAGGGGTGATCACAAAAAATAGAGAAGTCTTGAAGGATCTCAGGCCATCTCAAAGGGTCTTGGCTCTCCCTTTAGTGCCATGCTGGGCCTATCAGAGATGGAGCTCTGTGCTTCTCAAGATGTCCCCCACCTCCTGTGTCAGCGAGCCAGCCTTTGTCTGGGGCTTGTTAGCTTGTCGTTGATATGCAAATCGCAATTCACCTAATTCATCTCATGTCCCATTTCCTGTGTCTGGATTAATTGGTTTTGCCACAAATGTTTGAGCCATTATGCTTGTCAGTCTCTGATGGTAACTTGCAGGGGTTGCTTTATCACTGTTCCAAGTTTCACGGTGTACTGCTTCACTGAATTCAAAATTGTATGCCATTTATATGTAAGCACCTCTTTGGATCTCCAGCTTAAAAGTCATCTTTATGACTAGGAAAAGCTATGTACAAACAAACATAGGAAGGTAAAATATAAGGGATGGTTACATGGGCAATGTTTGTAATTGGGGTATTTTTCTATTAGATGCTGAGATGTAGAATGGGATGTAGATGTAGAATGGTCTGCCCAGGGAGGTGGTGGACTCAGTCCCTGGGGGTTTTTAAACTGAGATTGGACATGGCACCTAGTGCCATGATCTGGTCAATGGACTGGAGTTGGACCAAGGGTTGGACTGGATGATCTCTGAGGTCTTTTTCAACCTAGTCAATTCTGTGATTCTGTAGATACTTGAGCTCAAGGGGAAGAAAGGCAAAATAGATGTTAAAAAGGGAAACTGTCCTTTGGAAGATGCTTCTGCTTCTTTTCTTAGTGTCAACTTTCTTTAAAGGACTAAACACAAATTCTTAATTAGGATAGCTGGTAGGAAAGCCTTTGCCATCTTTGAATGTGCAGGTATGCTCTGCTGTGTGCTCAGTTGTTCTGGTTCATGGAGACAGTATTTGATCTGAGCTGGAATAAAACCTGGTATGTGCTATGGAACAAAACTGGAGTTTATAACCCAGCAGAGCTTTGTGATCCCGTATGTGTCTGTTTAGAGCACCAGGATGCACAACTGCTGTGCAGAACCGACATGCCATTCGAGTTCCCATGTCTCCACTAGGACTTGCTCCACAGAAAGCAGAATATTGGTATCTGTACTGACACACGACTCCCTTTTGCCAAAGTGAATAAAATCATAGATGTATTCTATTTAGAGTATTTTTACCCCCACACAGGGAGGCTCTATTTTTTTGAGAAGCTTCCATTTTATTACATATAGATATTTATTGTAAAGCTTGCTCAGTAAGTATTCCATATAGTCAAAAGAAATTAAAATTTCTCATTGTAGAGGAATAGTCTGAGAGGTGAGTATGACTTCAGACTTATGACAGTTACTCTTGAATTTCTCTGAAAAACACCCACCCTAAACCACAAGCAGTCACTGCAGTTTAGTATCACTTGTTTACTTGGATCAGGCTTGTGGCTTTATTTCTGACATCTAAAAAATCTAAATACATTGGTACAAAGTGACATAGCTTCAACATGACAAAGTGAGAGCATTATCCTGGCACACCGTAGTCTGCAGTGAGATGAATTTTGAATATTTTTATGCAGAGGAACAAAGGCTTTTTGCATCATTGTTTGTTTAGGAGACTAATCCTCTTCCTGTTAGGTGTGTTCATAGAAGGACTTAAATTAGGGATGACTTGAAGTCTTTTGGTGTACATATGAAGTTGTTCAGTCATCTTGGTTTCTTGTGATTAGGGTGTACATATTGTATACTCTTATTCTGCAGAACTTAAACAGAAGGTATTACATGGTGCTTATAAAACCTGAAGTGATGCTTCACTTAAATACTTCATGCCTCTGTAGCATGATTTTCTGTGCATATATGCAGTTTTCTAGACCACTTTGCCTACAAGAGGTGTTAGTATTAGTGCAAAGTGTCATTTGTAGAAGGTGCCAAGTCATAGTTCCTCAAAAGAAATGGTTAAAAGATTTGATTCTGATTTATGAGCAGTTTTCTCCTTCTTACTGATCAGGATTGATGGAAATGCTTTGAGAATGAAACTTAAGACTTAAATATGGATGAAATCTGTTCAAAAAGCTCTTCTGCATGTGTATATTTAATTTAGAGCAGTTCTCCTAGCAAACTGGTACCTACTTTTATGTGCCTGCATTCTGCACTATTGTGTGAGATCCTGAACAAAAAGATACTTCCAGTCTTTCAGGAGGTATAGCTTTTTGATACTGGTGGACTGAGAATCTGTGGTTTCAAGCTGACCAAGTCACTACAATAGATGATAAATTTGTCAAACAGGCATTGCTGTACCAGTTTGGGTTAAATCTGGAAAACCTGAGTATCCAGAAAGTGATGCAGAAGAAAAACTAAGCTTGTTTCAAATTTATGAACAGAGTAGTGCTTCTCCAAATAAATGATTCTGCTTTTAAACAGCATAAAACCCAAAGTTATTAAATCCTTAACAGGGTTTAATATCTGAAAATTAAGTAACTATTAATCACAGAATGGTTGGGGTTGTAAGGAACCTCTGGAGATCATCCAGTCCAACCCACCTGCTAAAGCAGGTTCACCAGAGCAGATCACACAGGAAGGTGTCCAGGTGGGTTTGAATGTCTCCAGAGAAGGAGACTCCACAGCCTCTCTGGGCAGCCTGGGCCAGGGCTCTGGCACCTCAAAGTAAAGAAGTTTCTCCTCATATTCAGATGGAACCTCCTGTGCTTCAGTCTGTGCCCAGTGACCCTCATCCTGTCATTGGGCACCACTGAAAGGAGTCTGATCCCATCCTCTTGACACCCACCCTTGAGATATTTATAAACAGTGAGATCCCCTCTCAGCTTCTCTTCTCCAGGCAGAATAGACCCAGCTCTCTGTCTGTCCTCATAAGAAAGAAGTGCTAGGCCCCTCATCTTTATAGCTGAAAATGATATAGTATAAGTGATTTTGCTAGCAGAAACTATTCCTTTGCTTATATTGGCCAGTGATGACTCCGGCAAGCCAAGATGCCTCAGCTGTTTAGGTATATCAATGAGATTAATGAAATATCAATCATAATTTATTTGACAAATGAGGTCTCTGGACCGAAACAGCTCTACCAGTGCACTAACCCTGTTCACACAGGGTTAACTAAATTTCCTTTAAGTATTTCTTTGCCCTTTTCCTCCTTAGAATGTCTCTGACTCCTTGAATAAATCATAATGGCCTCAACAAGGGTCAGGCAGCCCCAGCTCTGATCCCATCAGCCTGGATCGTAACACCTGCTCACATTACCTGTCCTGTCAGGTATGTCCTCATACCTGAATGCTGTGCAAATTCAGCCTCGTTACCTCTGCTGGCCCTGGAAGGTGACAGGTGAACCACAGCAGAAAGCGAGGGCAGAGCAGCTGGGTTTCTGTTGGAAAAGAATCTGTTAGATTTCAGCTTCAAAAGTGGGTATTTCACTTCTTTGGGTTGCTTTGCTCTCCCTGAAAAAAGCCTTTTGAGCTTCTGGTCTCCCTCTTGCTGTAGAAACAGTTGTCACTATGTTGATGTGCTTCCCTTGCCTCCTACCTAACAGCTCTTGGTTGTTTCTGTGGTGCTATATGTTTATATACTTCAGCTGGGACCTGTTGTCTTGCTCAGACCTTGGCAATGTTAACAGGCCTAATGTCTCATAGTAGAGCCAGTTGGCCTAAATGTGTGTTAATTTTTTTCCATGCCTGGACCTTGATGGAAAGTGATAGAAGAACAAAGCCTTAATTTTGACTGCGTTATCAAATAATTTGTCAAGATAGTCTCAGGAGTTAAGTTTGGTTTCTGCTGGAGGCTGGTTGTGCATTTGAATTTCTTAATTTCTGCGTTGCATTTGTTTTCTTTACAGGCCCCTATACAAATAAAACACTTGAATCTCTTGATATAGCAGTCTTAGTTAAAACTTGGTGGTAACTCTTCTGTAGATTGCATTTCTAGTAAAGTCTTTTCAAAATCCAATTATATACAATCTTGTTATAAATTTTTCAGGTTGGTGCAGCTGTACAGATTCTTCTGAGAAGTCTGAATTGCTGTGATGTAGAAATTAAGGTGTTTAGGTGAGGTATGAATATGCTTTGATAATGCTGTCTCTGCAATCCTATTGTAACTGGAATGTGCTACAAGCCAAGGATTAGAGGGGGGGGGGCTTAGTTGTGACCTTATAGGAAAACAGCAAAGTTCTTGAGGTAATACTCAGTTTTAAATCAAGTTATGTGTATGTAGGAGTCCATGTGAATGCTGGATGTCTAAACTGCAGTTAGTGGAATGAGATCTTGTCAGCTTAGGTAATGGAGTTCAGCGTGATTTAATTCACTTGGCTATTTGATCAGCTGAATACCTCAGCCAAGTCTAGGTCAAGCGTGAAAATGTGACCCTTAAACCTGTACTTCTGTTGCATTTCATGCTTGAAAATAATCTTCAGACTTGTGTAGACTTAAAGGTAGAAAAAGTGAGCTGGCCTGGAAGGTCGTGATCTGGTTGTTTTGGTAGAGAGTCTTTCTTCATCTGTCCTAACACTGCTATGAAATGCCACAATGTGTGGAAGGTGTTGTGTATTAATAGCTTAGATATGTCCAAATGAGACAGGGGGGAGTTACCCCCCTCCCACACATTCAGTGAATATGCATTATGAAGTAGTTGAATCTCAGAAATCTGATTTTGCTTTGACAGTTTAATGAACTCAAGTGTTCTGAATCTGGAAGAAAAATAGCTTCTATGTATGATAAATGGAATTGATGATGGCTTTCCATGAGATGGATCAAAACTATTGGAACAATTATTTCTGTTTTGTGACAGGCTACCGTTTTCAGAATTGCTCTTAGATTTACACTTAAATACCAGGTTAGTCTCAGAAGTTGGTAAGACATGGTCTGCATTGTGTTCCCCGAAGTGATACTTCAAATATGTATTCTCAAAGGTACTAACTTATGGGGCTAGTACATGTTTAAGCCTTTTAGCTCAACATTTAAAGTGAAAATATCTATTTTAAAATGTCATTGTCATATACAGTATATCTGCAATTGTTATGAAAAGTTATGGAGAGATTACTATTTCAGTCACATGACTAGTTAAAAAGTAATTGTTCATAATACCTTTGTTCTAAGGATTTCTTAGAGTAGGAATGAGAAAATGTAGTTGTACAACTGTGACATGGAGGAACAAGCATCAAATCAAGAATAAATTTTCACCAACTTTATAGTAATTGACCAAGCTTTCTTTTCTTTAAATACCTGTTAGTGTTGTATGAAGGAGAGTAGTTTGTGGTATAAAGTAGATGCTTGACTTATTTACCTTTATATAGAAACCTTATTTTCTTGAGTAAGAAAAATCTTGAAGATTTCTTCTTTTCAGGTCACTATGAGACAAAGTGCTCTGTGTCTTAATTTAACTGGTTTTTTTCTAGTGACCCTATCACAGAGTAACCATTGCAGAAAACTAATATGCCAAGAAAGCTTTCTATGGCTTTAAAGAGAATAGCTTGCTTAGAGCTTTACAGGAAAACATTTGGTCAAGCCTTTATATTTTCACTAAATATTTTAAGCTGGATGAACCATTCTCAGGAGGCTTGTCTTGGTGGAGATAAACAAAGATTACTATTTCTATTATATCCCCCTTCCTGTAATATATATTTTAAAACTCTGTGGCATTGACATTAATTCCTTTTTTGCTGAAATTCAGATGGTAGATCAAATGCTTATGAAGACAATGTCTCACTGTGTGCTGTTTGTAGCTTTATTTTCTCCAGAACTGTTTTCAGGGACTATTTTCAAGCAGTGATCTGCTAAGGAAATAAATCTCCAAATAACTGTTAAAGTCCTATTTTGATTTGGAGATTCTGACAAAACGAGTGTTACCGTGATGTCCATAATCTCCATTGTACTATAGCTGCAGAAATGCTGCTTAAAATGATTTATGAATATCTAGATGAAACAATTTTCAGGCAAAAACCTGATTATTGATTCATTTATTTCTGTTTCTATTAATATTTATTCTATGGGTGTGTTTTAAATTGAAGATTTTGTAGTTACACAGCAGTTTAAGAATCTCTGAAAGGGAAACAAATACTTGCTTTCGATGTAATTAACCAATATTTGTGTGCTAGTGAACACCATTGCCAAGGGATGGAATCCCATATCTGAGGAATCTGAGAAGCAGCAGTTGCACTACATGGTTTAGCTTTACACACAGAGTAAACCAGAGGTGTAAATATGGGGGAATGTGCTTTCAATGTTCAGAGATCTCAGGAAACAAGACCATCCTGTAAATCTCGCATTTTTTTCATTAAAGCAGTGCACATCTGGTGGTACTTTCTAATGATGTAAAACTGCAGAAGGTACCATTTATCCCTTCTGGGGTGTTGTTTGCCTTGAACTGAAATAAGTTTTTCCCATCTTCAGTTGTCTGTCAATCTGTATGTTGATGCTGATTTTGCAAAGATACCTTGAGTGTTTTGCTGTAATTTTGTTTGAGGTACCTGTTGGGTGTATTGGTCAGAGCTGGTCCAGGAGCAACCTTGAGTTGGGGAATTTATTGCCTCTTTTATATGCTAATATCCATAATATCCTGATTCTTACATAAGACATCAGAAGCTGTCTTAATGTAGAGACAATACATAAGAGAAGAGCTTCCAGGCCATGTTGTGCTGGAAAGCAGCACAGCTGCTTTAATACAGTGTTAGGCTGGAGCTGGTGAACCTGAGGTCAGTTTTGGTGATTTATGGCAGTTTGGATGTGATTGTGCTGTACCAGGGAGAAGGATGAGACAAAAGGTGACCCTGGTGTGTCTGATTCTGAGCCAGACCTAGTGAATGTGCCTGATCTGACTCGCACAGAGCTACTCTGTCTTCCTCTTACTATCCAGTGACTCTAATCCAGAGATCTTTTATAAACTTAAGTTCAATGCTACACCTGAATTTGGTTCTTATTCTTGTGCTCTTGAGCAAATAAATTCTAGGAATGGATGTGTCCATGAAATGTGTACATGAGCTATGTTGTGTAAGAGGTAACTTGGATCTGCCAGGCTTATTGGCTTCTGTTTCGCTATGAGATAGGCTCAATTTGTTAATTTTTTTTAATGAGAACTTGTCTTAGTGTATGACATTTTTGTACCTTTAGGTTTGAGTCCTTCTGCTCCATGACTGCTGGGGATAAAGTGTGTAAATGATGATAGTAACTTAGTGGCTGTTATCTTTTTGCTAATCAGGTGTTTCCAATTTGATGTAAAAGGGAGAAACCAATAGTTCAAATGAAAGTGAGGAACTGTTCAAAAGTAAATGTTTGCTACTGAAAAGATTAATTCAATATCATAAAAGGGTTTCATTTATGGAATAATCAACTGAATTGTTCCAGAGCTTTTTAGCTTTATGTATGAGCAAAAAGGCTTGAGGACTGGATTGTAAGCAATTTTTTAGTAACCTTCAGTGTTTGTCTTGTTTTTAGCTACATCTCGATGTACTGTGCTTTCAAATCAGCAGAATTTCAGACTTGCAGCGCAGGCTTCTCATGCTTCAGACTTGTCAAATCTAATATTTGGAGCCTCAGTACACAGGAAAGAATAGTTCAGTGGATCTCAGGAAACAGCTAATACATTTTCACATTCATTAAATGTGTTGTCTAGATCATGTCATTTGTGCAGCTGCTTGTGTCCAGCTTCAACACTAGAGATTTCTTTTTTGGTTTTCAGAAGACAACAACTTTTGGTGGTATTAAAGTTTTGTAGGTCAGGTTTTAGATATACACAACATATTAAACAATACAGCTGGAGTAAACAAATGTGCTTTGGAACACCCAAGTTTCCTCTGAGCACTGAAGCCCTTTAGTTGCTTTGATTGCATACAAATTGCATTTCACTTTTGTTGCAACTATGTGCTTACATTTGTTATGATTTGTAGTTTGTATTTTAATTGCCGAGTAGTTGTTTGTTCCAGTTAGGAAGTGATATTTGGAGCCATGCATTGCATAGTTAAATACAAAAATTGAGTAAAACTTCATCTGGATATTTTAACTCAGGTTACTGCTAGAAATTTAGACTCTCATCAGACTGCAGGTACTCAACATTCTGAAATAATTCCAGCATACTTTACTGCAAATGGAAAAATCTCTAAATGCATACAGTGTTTATTTTTGTTCCTAATAGTGATAGAAATAAAAGAACTAAAACCTGCTCCCCCTCCTTCACTGACCGTGGTGTCTGCAAGGCTGATTTTCTCACATTTTCTCACATTTTCTCACTTGAGTGTTCTTGCCCTTTGTTAAACGTGTTGCCACATCGGTGCTGTCACTGATGGGCTCAGCTTTGGGTGGTGGTGGATTTGCCTTGGGGTTGGCTCTACCCAACACAGGAGCAGCTTCTGGCATCTGCTCACAGAAGTTACCCCTGCAGCCTCCTGCTACCAAAACCTTGCTATGTAAATCCAATACAGGAATAAGTTACTGCTTTCAGGAAATGTTTACAGCGTTCCATACCAAATTCCAAGCATAGCTTGTATTTTCCAGCTCTTGCGATTTATTTTTTCCTTAACTAAGCCAGTTCTGACTAATTTAAGTGAATCCTTGCGTCTTCTCTAATTCTCCTCCAAATATTATATACTTTCTGAAATACAGTGCAGTGATTTGCCATCCCTGGAGGTGTTAAAAGATGCGTAAATGAGGTTTTTAGGGACATGATTTAGTGCCAGAGTTATGTGAACAGTTGCACTCAATCTTGAGGGTCTCCTCCAACCAAAATGGTTCCATGATAGACACAAGTGGACTGCTGAAAATACGCTCTATGGAGCAGTGTTTATAAGAACTTTCACGTCCAGCTTTAATAAAACCAGGTTTGTGTCGTTGAAGTGGCAATAGGTGGATTCTACCTTTTGTTTTCCTTTATGAATGGATTTTTGATACGTTTCCTTTAGCCTGCCTTCCCTCTGAGGCACCTTCTGGGCTAAAAGAGAGCCAGGAATATATTTTGGTGTTTTCTGTGACTGGAAATGGTTATTTTTTCCTTTCTTTTCATTGCTCACCCCTTTCTTCTCTGTAGTTACCTTAAATGTGTGATGCCATGGTTATGAACCTCAACTGTTTTTGTTAAACTTGAGTGATAATGGGGGTTGAGTGGTAGTTGGGAAGATCTTGAATGTTGATTCTGGTTTGGGACTGGATTTATATGCTTATGTTCTCTGGATTTAATTCCCTGCTTGTTTCTGTGTTTGTTTAGGGTATGCTTAATGAGTTGCTGTATTACTTCATAAGTCTTCAAGGCAGGATAAGGCAATTAAATCTTTTTTCAGAGCTTTGGTTGCTTATCATTCTATCTGAGATTGCTGCCAGCTTTGTTTTTATGGCTTTATGTACCTGGTAACAATTGAAAATTGAGTTGCAGTTTGAGCACATCTGTTCTCAATGTTGAATGTGATAAATACAAAGTTCATATTTATACTATGAGTTCTTTGAGTTCAGATACTTCTGTGTTTCTGTTACCTGATGGAGCCACTGATGTGTCCTACACATTTGTACTTAATGATTGTGTAGTTTATGGTCTAATACTTGTTTGCACCTAGAACAAAAGTTATTTCATCAAAATGTTATATTTTGGGTGTTCATTTGTGCTTAAAAATCCAGTGAGCTTAATATTTGATTTCTTGCAGTTCAACTTTGTGGGAAAACTTTTGGGTCCCCGCGGCAATTCCCTAAAGCGCTTACAGGAAGAAACACTGACAAAAATGTCTATTTTGGGAAAAGGTTCGATGAGGGACAAGACCAAGGTAAGAACTGAGGATGCTGATGGAAGTGTTTGCCTATTTTTGACTTTTTTTTCCTAAAGACTTTGGAGAAGCAACATGATAAATTAAGGAGAAAATAAGAGGATATCCTTGTCTTGGTTAGGTTCAGGTGGAGTCTCTTTTCTCTAAGGAGTCTTCTCACTATGAATATTTTGAGACCACCATGAGTTGTACTTCATTACCCCCCCAACTACAGTTCTTGGGGATGTAAGTGGGAATTACCAGTGACATGTTCTAGATTGATCTTGTGCAGCTTGTAATGCCCAAGTGAACATGAACGTTTTCACTTCCAGAGGAATGTGGCTTCTAGATCAAAACATTTTCACACAAAGTAACACAACATTGAAATTGAATATCATTTAATAACATTTCCAGGCAAAGACAAAAATAAACTACAACTAGAAATGAACTCACAGCTCTGAGGATGACTTATGCAGCTTAAGCATTTGACAAATGGTGATTGTTTCTATGGGAAATATTTGGTTATAGTGGATGTATCCATTGCCAAGAGCCCAAACAGACAGCAGAAAAGACCTTTAACTTGATAGGTATTTTTACTAATCGCTTTAATTCTTTACTATCTGGTTAAATTTGTAGCAGATAATTGTACATCAGTGAGATGTCACCTGTCTGATAAGCTGTGTGTTTTTAATTGGAGCATTCCTAATGATACAAATTAAAACACTGAACATATTTCTTGCCTGTAGCATAACATGCTTTATAGGCCTCCAGTGAAATCTTTCTGCGGTTACGTAATCTGAGACTTAAAAATATTGTGTGCTATAAAGATTGGCAACGACATACATATGGAACAGCGATGTAGAGGGCTAGCTACTGAATTTCCTAATCTATATATCTTTCAACCTGTTTCTCCACCAGCAAAATGTATATTATGTGATTTATAGAGTATTTATCAACAACTTGATCAGAGCCTGTAAATGGCTTCATTCTGTGCACAACTCAAGCTAGCTCTTTTAATTCCTTCTTGAAAATATTTATTAAATAGAACTCACAGAAATATAACTTAGGTTTATGAAAATATAATGAAGACTTGAAGATATGAAATGGATTTTTTTGAATGAGAGCTGTTTGTAATACATAATACAGACAGTGCAACCCTAAGATTTAAATGCTGCACAGTTATGAAAATCTGCAAACTTGAAATATGACAAAGACAGTTTGACTAGAGGTAGAAAACCTAAGAATATGAGCTAAATTTGCTGCTAAACCAGGATGCCAAAATAAACCTCCAAATAGTGTTTTAAATGATGCTTGGTGAACTTTCTCAGTTCTTGTGCAATGTGTCAAACTGACAATGTTCTGTTGCTGGATTACATGTTTCTATATCAAAATACAATGTGTCACAGAGTAGGAAGTCCCCTGAGCTTTTCTAATGGCTCTGCAGTATAAAAGTTCGTTTTATTAAAAGCAGAAGCTCAAGCTGAAAAGTTCATATTCCAACTTGACTCTCAGAATCCTGGGGAAGAATCTTAAAGGTTTACATTTAACTAATTTGAACTTCTCGTGTTTCCTTTGGTAATGATTTGTTTAAATTTGATTTTTTTCTTAATTGAGATGCTGGCCAGAACTGTAATTTTTTTTGTCTTTAAATAAAGTGGCAAATACATCGTTGAAAGTCAGTTTTTCTTCTTCCACAGAAAACTTGATTGCAATTTATCTTTGTGTTCAGAAACAGGAAGGTTTCTGTCTTTGTGGGTCTGGTTGGGCTTTTAAAAAGAAACATGAAGAGGACCTAATTGGATACTTTGGAATAATACAGCTGGAATAACTTGTATATACCTATTTGGGTATCATCGGAACTGTATTTTTGATAAACTAAAGAATGGAGATACCTGGTGTTTGCTAAACATAATAAGCAAGGGAGGGAATTATTAGGACTTTCTTTTTTAGATAGCAGAACTGTTAGGATTTTAATATTATCTGGTAATAAAATGAAATTATTTTTAATGGTGTCTTATTCTCTTGGAATGTACCAGTGTAACACATGGGAGGGATAGGGAGCTGCTCTGAGAGAACTGAGCTCTATTCCACTCCATTGAATTCACAGAATGTCAGGGATTGGAAGGGACCTTGAAAGCTCATCGAGTCGTCTCCCTGCTGGAGCAGGAACACCCAGCTGAGGTTCCACAGGAAGGTGTCCAGGCGGGTTTGAATGTCTGCAGAGGAGGAGACTCCACGACCTTCCTGGGCAGCTTGGTCCAGGCTCTGGCACCCTCACTGAGAAGAAGTTTCTTCTCAAATTTAAGTGGAACCTTTTGTGTTCCAGTTTGTAGCCATTACCCCTTGTCCTATCACTAGTTCTCACTGAGGAGAGCCTGGCTCCATCCTCCTGACACTCACCCTTTATATATCTGTAAACATTAATGAGGTCACCCCTCAGTCTCCTCTTCTCCAAGCTCCAGAGCCCCAGCTCCCTCAGCCTTTCCTCACACGGGAGATGCTCCACTCCCTTCAGCATCTTTGTTGCCCTGCGCTGGACTCTCTCCAGCAGTTCCCTGTCCTTCTGGAACTGAGAGGCCACAACTGGATACAATATTCCAGGTGTGGTCTCACCAGGGCAGAGTAGAGGGGAAGGAGAACCTCTCTGACCTACTGACCACCCCCCTTCTAATACTCCCCAGGTACCATTGGCCTTCCTGGCCCCAAGGGCCCAGTGCTGGGTCATGGTCACCCTGCTGTCCACCAGGACCCCCAGGTCCCTTTCCCCTACACTGCTTTCTAATAGGTTATTCCCCAACTTATACTGGAACCTGGAATCACAGCTTTCCAGTCATGTTGAAGTAGGTTGGGTAAAGCAGAACAAAATAAATAAACTGTTCTGAAATAACTAGTGAACTATTTTTTTTTCCTCTAATGTCCTTTTCCCTTGGCTTATACACTGAGTGAGTTTTCATCTCCAAATAGCACAGTTCTGTGGAGGTTGTACTCCTGGGACAGAAATCTCAGTGAGAACAGAAAATAAACAAGAAATATCTGAGCTGTGCAATAATAATAAGAATTAAATAATATTGGTAAAAGGATTTTGCTCCTGTGGAATATTAGATCAAACCTGTTTCTAAAGACTTCTGAGAAGAGAGATTTCAAGTTCACTTATGTTTCTTAGTGTCTTCTAGGTGAAACTGGTGCACTTGGCAAAACTCCTGGAAGTATCTCCCCTTGTGCTACAGTTTTTCTATGTGAGCAGGAGCTGATGGGTCCTATTTTGTGTTTTACTGATCACTTAGTGTTGATAAGCAAACTGATAATATTCTGGTATCTTAGCAATGTGATTGGTTCGAAGTGTATCGGAAAAGTGTGTGTTTCTACATGAGGAAACACTGTGTGCAAATGCCTGAGGCACCTTTAAGGCTTCCATTAAAATATCTTTAAAATAAGAAGGTGGGAAAACAAACACAAAAGAAAAAAACAACAAAACTTCTTTCTTACCTTCTAGGAGGAGGAACTGAGAAAAAGTGGAGAGGCGAAGTACTTCCACCTAAATGATGACCTGCATGTTTTAATTGAAGTATTTGCTCCACCAGCTGAAGCCTATGCCAGAATGGGACATGCATTGGAAGAGATCAAGAAGTTTCTCATCCCTGTTAGTATTTTAATTTTTTAATAGAAAATTTAAGACTACCAAAATTCCTATAAAACTAAGTGTATGATATTGGTCAGGTCATGTTGCTTTATTTCCTTTACTTGTGAAAGTAGTTGTCATGTTTACAAACACTTTTCTTTCTGATATAGCAGTTACTGGGTGAATGCATAACTCTCCACATACACTTTGATGCTATGGTATGACCTATAGTAAAACAGCAACTTATTCTGACTTAACTGTCAATGTGCTAAGTACTTAAGTTTACAAATAATTGTAAACATCTTTAAAATATGAAAACATTTGCTTAAGGCAGGGCTTTTCTGTGTTCTTATTACACCTGAAGCATCAGCACAGGGTCTGTTTTACTAAGAGTACGTTTGAAGTTTGTTTCCACCTATAATCCTGGCTATGTTCAGTGCTGAGAATCAATACAATTTTCTTAACTTTATTTTTCTCATAAAGCTAGTGATACATGGGTTATACTTCTGGTGTATCCTTCAACTTGTGATGTATGGATGTATAAAATGAGATATAAATTTCCAGTATAAGTTTTTACTCCAGGTTTGGGATATGTATAGACACTGAAGTTGCAGAGTTTCTAATGTCTTTTTTGCGTAAGATTTACTTTTTGCTTATCAGAAAAGGACCAACCTCAATTGTTTTGCAATATCCAACTGCTTGGAACAGTCCAGACTCTCTTAAGCTGAAGCATTTGAGGTGGTTTTACTGTGTATAAAGCTCTTAACTGCATTAGCTCTTTGCTGGATGTTCTTTTTATTTATTGTTTAATGAAAAACTGAACATGGAAAGCAAAGCATCCTCAAGATGTGTTGACTTCTGGTTGTTTTTACTGCTGAAAATTGCTTTTTGCTTAGTGTCAGACCTTGGAAATGTGGGAGTCCTGAGCTAAGGAAGCTTCACTATGGTGTGTATATGAATGGCAACAGCACATAAATGTTTGAGTAGAGTCAGAGTAGCTGTGTTCAGGGTGGGTTGCGATGGATAACCTGTTGTATGGATGTTACAACCTGTTGGGAGCAGGAGGACCAGCTGTTCTCTAGGGTGAAGCAGCTGGTGCTGGTGACCTGACAATACTACTGCATGCATTTTGGGGATTTTTAGTTTGTGCTAACTCTAGTCTATATCCATGAAACTAAGTCCTCAAGTGACTGGAGTTGTTTCTTGAGTGTCTTCTCTGGCTTGTTTTTGGATGAAAATTAGTTCTTGTGGCCCAATACTACTCCATGACATGAACCAAAGAATGGTAAGTAACAATCATCAGGAGGCATTGCGATGTGAAATAACACAATAATGTGGGTGCGCCTTAAGACAGGCAAACCTCCCCAAAATGTCCTGAGCATTATGTTCTGCTATAGAGAAACAAATGCCACATCATGACTCCATCTGCAGGTTCCAAATGTCTTTTTTTCTTGATGTATATGAAGGGGTGTCGAGGGTTAAGATTGCAGGGTGACAATCAAACCCTGGCAGATGTATTGTTAACCTCCTCTCCCCCCCACTTCCCCCTTTTGCCCTTCCCTCTCCCCCCCTTCCCACTCAGGACAGGCGATCAGGAGGGAAAGAAGGACAGAGAGAAGAGAGTTGGAAAAGTTAAAGATGTTTTACTAATGCTATTAATAAGAATAGAGAAAATAATACAAAATATACAAAACCAATCTTGAAAGTCTCAGTGACTGCAGAGCCAGCACCCGAAGTCCTGGATTGGACTCTGCAGCCAACCGGAGCTGGATTCAGTCTCTCACTAGGCCTCAGTTCGCAGGGACGACCAGCAAGGTCCTCTCCTAATGTCGGCCATAAGCAGAAGGGAAAAGGGAAAAAAGGGACGAGATCCTCGTGATCTCCCACGTTTATATGAAGTATTCACGTGAATCGAATGTTATACACCGTTGGTCAGTCTCCCGGTCACCAGTTTCTCGTTGCCCCTCTTGCGAGATGTCCATCTGTGCTTATCAATAAGTTTGCATTCCATTGCTAGGTTTACCAAAACATGTATCTGGTTCTTCAGGAAAATGCAGCTAACATGAAGGCTTTAGCTGACAGGCAAATTCACTAAAAGAGAAACTTTTTTTTTAACAAAACCAGGACAAGGGGTAAATAAACATACTACTGTTCAAACTGGTTATAGGTGAGGGATACTCAACAGAATATTTCTAGGAATGGTGGGCTGCCATAATGTTGAAGGCTGTTGTATTTGCATGATTCATTATTTGATTTTTGTGAAGAGATAAGGGAGAACTGAGTTCTTCACTATCCTAGTGAGCAAACAGCTGTTTCATTTTTAGATTAAAATCTGCTCAGTTGAAAAAGTGCGTTTTGCATGCACTGGAAATATGGAGAGATCGGATTCCCCTGCCTCCTTAATAACATGGTATTTTTCTTCATTGAACTTGATTGACCTAATGTCATCATAAATTAAGTAAGCTTATCAAAGCCTGGTCATTACTGCTGTTAAGCCAGTAGAATTAGACTGATAATGAGCAATTCCATTCATTGGTTGTACACTTTTCTGTCTTAATTTTCAATCATTGCATCTATGTTGTACTGAGCTGAACTGATGCTCCATAATCTCTTCTGAACTAGGGGATCAAGCCAACACTGTTTTAATTTCCCTCTGGCTTTTCAGATGTAATCTTATCAGAATGACTCTAAATGCCTTAATCTTTTCTGCCCCCCCCTTCCACCAGCAATAAGGAGCAGCTTTGTCCTTTCCAGAACTACCATGTGATTAACTGCTGCCAAATACAACTTGAAGTTTATTTTCTTTAAAGTCTGTTGTGGCTTTCTTAGTACATTAGTTTTATTTCAAATAAGTCCTGTTATCAGTATATGTGATTATGATCTTAATTTGTGTTTTCCTTACAATGTTAGCTAACTATACTTTCCAAGAACTTTAGTTGTTAATTCTAGTTTAGGAATATGATCTTTGTTCAGCTATCAGATTGGGCCTGAATGTGCAATCACAATTGGTGCTACAAAATAACCTTGTAGCTGACTATAGTAAAAATGCCTTGGTCTCTCAGCTTCTTTTAGATCTGCAAACAAGCACCTTTGCATTGAAGTTCAACCTCAAGCACCTGCAGTGTTTTACTTTCCTTTAAACTATTGATGTAACTCGAACCCAGACATAAAACCTTCTGACTTGGGTTTTTTTTGACTGTGCTTATGTTGCCTGTTGTCTGCAGGTGGGACTGTGGCTTCTGATTTCCAGTATATTCTTTTGCCCCCTGTTAAATTAGCTGGTCCCTTTGCTCTGCTCAGACCCTCTGGCCAGCAGTCTGTTGGACTGTCAAAGTGATGGATATTGTGCTTGACATTATCCCAGAATTTCTTTTGTCAGATAGGACAAAAAGCCAAGTACTTCCACCCTCACCTCCCCCAGGGTTCTGTATTATACCATCATTACTGTGGTTTTGGCCAATAGGACTTTTCATAGTCTATTTTACTTAACTTTTGAGTGGTGGCAGTGCTGCTTTTGAAAGCTACACCATTAATTATGCTTTGCTGTTGGTTATTCTAGTTCCTTGTTTTCCTTGTCTTTAAAGCAAAGTATAGAAATGTCTTTGAGAGAACAATCTGTAGCAGTCCGTTTACAACGTGAGCAGAATTTAAGTTTTTCCCATAGTCTGCCTTGCATCCTGCAAGTTCACTTGGTAAGGTGTGATGATGGAATAGCATTTGATGGCATTTGGAAGAGCTGGTGGGCTTTGGAAACACACATTTCTTTAAGGAAGCTGGCAAATAACTAAAGTGTTTGTATAAAGGTGGCTGGAAACCTGATAACTGTTGCTGACTGCCACAATAAAGATCTGTATGGATTTGCAAAACTGCATAGGGTTTTGCTGGGATCTGTCCTAACATTAAATAAAAGATTGATAAATTTGACTAAGGTCTTAAGTTACAGATATACAGGTTAGGTGTGGACCTGCTGGAAAGCAGCACTGCGGAGAAGGACCTGGGAGTTCTGGTTGACAACAGGTTGACCATGAATCAACAATTTGCCCTGTGGCCAAGAAGGCCAATGGTATCCTGGGATGCACTAATGTGTGTACAGAAGATTAACATGATCATAAAACTTCCAGGAACAGTCAGACAAATATACTGATAAGCAACTTGTTTACATACGGTGCTTCTGTCCCCTTATCCCTGTGTTCTACCATGTTTGAGGGTGGTGAAACACTGGCCCAGGTTGCCCAGAGAGGTGGTGGATGCCCCATCCCTGGAGACATCCCAGGCCAGGCTGGATGGGGCTGTGAGCAACCTGATCTGGGTGAAGATGTCCCTGCTCATGGCAGGAGTGGCACTGGATGAGCTTTGAAGATCCCTTCCAACCCAAAATATTCTATGATTCCTACAGAAGACAACATCCTCCGTGTTCAGAGAAGACTAGTCAGTCAGGATGAGCAGTATTCATAAAAAGAGTACATCTCTTCACTTGAAATTCATCAGCAGCACTTGACTGAAATTTGAGCATTGCGTCTGCCTAAACTGTAAAGGGATGCAGACCAAAGAGTTTCCATGTCCATCTCCTGTTCTAGGTGAAGAAGGGAGAGCCCCCTCAATTTGACTTGCAATGTGCTCTTTTCTGACAGTGGGTATTTGTAAACTGACCATCTGTTACTTGTAATTAAAGGATCCATTTCAGAGCCTAATGGGTTAATGCTGCTGCTTGTCATGGCTCCTTGTACTGTTCCTTCACTCTGTGTCCTCCTGCTGCTTCTGGCATATTTGATAAGGACCATATTATCTCCTTTGTCCCTTTGTGCAGTGGAGTCCTTGTCTATCACTAAGGCTGCTGCTATGTTGAGTAGTTGGCTGCAGGAAAATGAGAAATCATTAGGAAGAAAGAGGACCCAACATGTGCACTGGCAACCTGAGCATGTCTCTAAGAAATCAAGCTATACTAATATCAAATTATGATCAAAGGTATTTTTCTAGCAGCCCAATTCTGAGGAAGATGTCTTGTGGAGAAGTTATAAAGGGCATCTGATATATATCAGGACTCTGAAACCTAAGAATTGTTTGTGGTACAGTTTTAACAGTTCATTGGCATTTTATTTCAAAACTGAAGAGTTGTTCCATACATACCTTGCATAGGGTTTTGTGTTTGTAGCCAGTTCTGCTCCAGCAACAAAGCACTAAGTGAGTTCCTGTACAGTAGTTGTCCACAATTGTATCAAATTGCCTGATTTATTCCAACCTGCATGGGGGCTTGGCTGTGTATTGGGTCCAAGCTGGTTTATAATGAAATGTTTCTTCAGTTACACAGTTTGAAACAGTTGATTTGGTTTTCCAGACTTATTTCTTCATCTTGTTTGTTGCTTGATCTCTGCTGCTAAGTAGAGGATGATCTGAGATGGGCAATTTGAGTTAAATTTCAGAGCCTATTCAAGGCAGTTTGGACAAAATGCCCTTACAGTGCCACTTTAAAACCACTGACTATATTCAGCAATGTCATATATTAGAGAACTGATTTATTTTTGTGGAAGCTGAGGGAAAGCAGAATGTTTCAAGGATAACTGATATGTTTGAATTCACTGAAGTTTTAAGTTGTGTTCCATGCAGAGTTGTGTGATGCAAGGGCTACCTGGCAGTCTTTTGGTATCTACCTAGTGCGTAAATGTAATACACCAGTTTTCCAATAAGAGATGTAGATTCTTTGTTTTGTAATTGAATTGTAAAATGAGTGGTATTTGAACAAACCTTCCTTCTTTGAAGTGGGAAGACTTGCATAAGGTAAGAGCTGCTATATCAGAACCATCACTTCATTCTTAGGACCTGTTAATATTTTGATACTTATTTTGTATGTATATAGGTTGAGTAAAATATTTCTTTTTCTCATTCACCTTTACAGATGCATTCTTTAGTTTACTTTCAGTAAAAGAAAAATGATACAAATATGGATAGTTCAAGGGTTCATTGATATATCTATTTTATTCCTGTGGTGTGCTAGTTTTGGAGGGTGGCTCAAGGCCCCTGAAAAGTCCTGTGTATTTTAGAAGTACCGTATTAATTCAGTGTAAATAACTTCAACTTTCTTTTTGATAGACCTTGAGAGAGGATTTGTGCACAATCAGAAACAAGCCATGTGTCTTCAGCTTGTTCACTGTTGCATATTCTAGAGCTGAAATATGTGGAGCTTTTGTTAATAGTGCACATGTGTATTGAATGAATTTCTTTATTCTTTAACTCCTGATTTTAAGTGTAAATGTCTATAATTTATTCTTCAGGAGGGCTATGCTCAACAGTGTATTTATTCTTTACTGCTTTGCAACACCAAGCAATGGGATTTTTCCTGCTTTTAACACACATGATTCTACAGCTGGAACTACAAAAAGGATCTCGGCTCAAAATACGAGACCTTGATTTCTGTTGCTCTTTCCTTCTATCAACAGCATTTTAACACTGCCATTAAGTGGTAACACTGCATGGAAATAATATGCAATGGAAAATAAAACCATTATTGAGCAAAAATTGTGATTAATATGTAGAACTCTTAGAAATATGACTGATATGCACATAGCATTCTTCACATTAGTTTTTCAGTGGGACATTCAGCTTTTTAAGAGGAAACCTTCAGGAGCACTGTTTGCTGATACTAACTTGGAGATTGAACAGTGTGTTTTCTTCTCCTCACTCTGTTCCCTGGTTTAGGACTACAATGATGAAATCAGACAGGCACAGCTGCAAGAATTAACCTATTTAAATGGTGGCTCAGAAAATGCAGAAGTTCCAGTAGTTCGTGGAAAACCATCTATTCGAGCAAGAGGAGTCCCAGTTCCTGCTTTGACCAGGTAAGTGGAACTGCATTTGAACATGTTTTATAAGCTTCTCCCTTCATATAGAATATATGCTCCAAAGCACAGCAGTAAAATTCATGGACTCCCAAAATATGAGCAAAAGATAAGGGGAAACAATCTTAGATCATTGAAGATAGTCCAATTAACAATTCCTCTAAGTTATGGGATATGCATATTCCTTTTTACACTATTACTAAGTTTTTGTAGCCATACTGAAATGTTACGGAAGTGCTTTGGAAGTAGAATGTGGACTTGGTCTCAGCTGAGTGGCACTTTTTTCATAAAAATGTGGCTTGCTTGCTTCAGGAATAAGCAAGTCTACTGCTTTTGCTTTATTTTTCTTTGGCACAGGAAATGTTTTATTTTTACTCTAGTGTTCCCTATCTTCCTTGCAGTACTGAGATGACAGCTTCAACTCCTTTGAATCCTGAAGTGTGAAAACAAAACCTAAATAAAGTGCATAAGTGTTTGTGTTACAGTACAGAGAGACTGTGGCTGCAGCAGCTTGGTGTGATTGTTTCTATGGTGAACTGTTCTCCTGCAGTTGTGGCTGTGGTTCTTATTATTGCAAGCTTGAAACTTATAAAATAATTTCAAAATAGTATTCAAAAGTGTTTAAACTCAGATTAAGCATGTTAGAAGAAAAAGCACTGAGGAATTATTCCATTTACAGATCTGCTTACACAGTTACAAGTATCCTGATGATGATTGCAAATGCAGTGCAGAATGAACCTTAATTTAGAGAATTTACACTTACTGCTGCTTGTGTCCTGTAAGAATGTAATTATTTTCTCTAAATCAACAGTTTTTTGTTGTGTTCTTAAGCAATGTGTAATGTATCTGTTCTGCTTTTCTTGATTTTAATGCTGTTCAGAGTAGTGGTAATTATACACCAAGGTTCACTTCTTTAGAACTGCAATCAGCCATACAAAAGTGTTTGCAAATTAGAGATCTCATTTAATTTTGGAGATTTGGCTGTTTTTTGCTAATTTTACTTCAGTTCTTAAATATCTGTTTTTAACTTTGCCATAGATGCCTGTAATGGCTCTACTACAGATGCTCAGTACAGATACATTTGCAGTTCTATTTCATGTGTTCTTGATATTTATTTTATCTTTTAGATAGTGTTTGTGACACAGAAGTTATTGGTTGATCTGACCTTATCACTAAAGTTTGATACCCAGTTTCCACTACTAGTATTTAGTACATGTGTGCATAATTAACTTTTTATAGTACTGAATTTCTACCATCCTCTGGTTTTTAGTAAATTTGTTTTAAATCTCCTTTTTATACAGGATATACATGCTGTTACATAGCTCACAAAACCCTTTGTAGCTGGCCTGCAGCTATTGAAGTGTCTTCAGGGTAAACGTAAATGTTCTTTGTATTTGATTTGGAGATCATGGGTAGAAGTTGTATTTTTGCCATCTCGGTTTTCATGTGTTCTAAAGAAAACAAAAAGATTGGTTTGATTGTCCTTACTTCAATGCTTATCTTAAAATCCACGACTTCTTCCCCTCAGAAATTAAAGTGCTCCATTAACATAAAAGATTCCTGGAGTGAAACTTCATGCTGTTGCTTCTGAGATGATACAGTCATTGAGTTAAAGGTCTCAAACTCAGTTCTAATACTCTGATTCTTTTTTAGCACAAATTGACTTCAGTGACAAGTGTTTTCATTGAAGGAAGGCTTTGTTAAACACTGCCTTAGTGCTAAATAAAATATCTTCAATAGCAAGCATTCCTGGGATATCTAAGATAGGATGAAGCACAGTCAGAGAAGACTTGTAAAATTAAGTCTAAAGGTTCAGCCTTAACCTTGCTTTATAATCTACAGAATATTTTAACGTACCAATGTTGATACATGAAACCTCTTGTTAAGGATGCAACAACTGAGTGTGGCTTTTAGCCTTTATTATTCCTGAATAGTTTCACTAAAAAACATACTAATTTACACACTTTTTAGTCCTTATCAGATATGTTACAGCTTGAGATAATGCATCTTATCAAATGCCTCCTTCTAAGAAGACTTGTTACATCTATCTTTAGCTCCATAACAAAGTTCTATTTTGTAGAAAACATTACATTTGTTGTACTTGCATACAAAATTCTAGCTTGTGCCACAGGTATTTTTTTTTATATGGTAAGTAATTACCTAATGGTGGTTGTTTGGGGCAACTTATTCTGCCATTTCTGGGTTGTTCCAGATTTTCTTGACTCTTTTTTTTTTCCCCCACTCTAGAACCAAGTAGGATTTTGGGGGCGAATGACTGGAATTTCCTGTAGAAGAGCTGTGTGTTGAGCTTTACCTTTAGGAATGTGCTGTTCTCATCCTTTATCTTGGTCTTATAGCTGCTTCCTTCTGCCCTCTTTGCCTCTATTTTTAGTGTTTTCCCTCCTAATACTGCTGAAGATAATGAACTTCAGATGCAATTGCAACATTGCTGCTATTTTCTATCATGGTTATGCTGAGCATCATCTCTTTAGGTAGTACCTGCCTCCACTGTGCAACAAAGGAAGGGACGTGAGCATCTTTCCCTGGCAAAATCCCAGTTTTCATTCTTTATTGTAAACTAACCTTGTTCTTAAATGGCTTCTTAGATGCGACTATGTGAAATGAAGGATCATACCAGTTACTGTTTAATTTATTGTGCTAGCAGCCATAGAGGATCCATGGTTTGTTTAATGTGGTGCTGTTACAGTGAGTAGCTAAAAGATGTTCCCCTCTTGGTATCAGTGTTTCTTTAATGCATTTGAATTCCCATCCTGAATCAGTGCAATATAAATGATAATGCTGCTGAAATGTGAACTGAGACATCTGATTAACTAAAGGCTGTAAATAAACATGTGTTAATGTGCATATTAGTGTATGCCTCTAAGGATATTTTGTAAATAAAGTAGCATTTCCTCTCTAAAACTTCACATTCATACTGTAAGAGTAAGCATAAATAAGATTTAAGGATCACTCAGTTCTGACTCAAACCAAGATATATTGAAAAAGTGACATTCTAGAGGATGATAGCAGTAAGTTGATAAATTTTCCTTTCTACCTCGGGGCACGGGGGACCAATTCATGTCACTTATAGCTGGAAATCACTGTTACTTATAGAATTGTTTTTGTTCTAGCTCCTCTTTCCTGGGAAGGGAGCTCTTCTAGGTTGCTCAAAGCCCCATCCAACCTGACCTTCTGATGATGGGGCATTCACAACTTCTCTGGGCAGCCTGTTCTATCATCTCACCACCATTGTTGTAAACAATTTTTGTGTCAATCTAAAACTACCCTCATTCAGATTAAAACTGTTGCATTTTGTCCTTTGACTACAGGTATTGGTAGAAAATCTCCTTCTTGCTTATAAGCACCCCCAAAGCATTAAAAAGCCACAAAGAGGGACAACTGCTTGGGTTTGCTCTCCAGATTGAGATGAATTGTATTTGAAAGCAGATATTCTGGTTTCACTCAGGTGAGGGAAGGAAAAAGTAATTTCTCATAGAGCCAGTATGCAGGAATAGTCTAATTAAAGAAACAGCAAAGTTCTGGTTCATGCTTGCAAGAGATTACTTGGGTTGTTTTTTTTTGCTTTCCCATTAGTTTTTATTCATAGTTATGTGTATGCATGGCTGTGATCCTAATGGTTGAATGACTGTCACTTTGGGGACAAGTCAAACTGTCATTCTGTCTGGGGACAAATAAAACCCTTAGACAAGTTACAGGTCAGAATTAGCTGTCCTGTATGTCAGAAGTGAAGTGAGGTGATGTGGATCACTGCAGTAATGTGTTCATAACTTCCAGTTGTCCTTTGTTAGTCACCAGACCAAACTTTAGTCATTCCTGTCATATATCTGGAATCAACTGGTTTCTTTTTTGAACAGCTCTTAGTTGAGAACATGTAGGTAGTGTACTGCAGAAGATGCTGTAGCACAAAATATATTTGGGAAAGCCAGTTCAGGATCCCAGGACAAAGGCAGATACCATATTCAGGGGGTTATGTTTCTTTGGTCTTGTGGTAATTCTCCCACTTCTCACAAAACTGAAATATGAACATACATCTTACTGTTTTCAAATTAAAATCTACATAAGTGTTAAATTCAATGGTGACTCTCATCTAAAAAAGATGAAAAAAGTAGGAGTCCTTGCTGTCTCTGTGAGTGGTACCTGGATATAGGTGTTCAATATTTTGGTGTTGAAACTTAAAAATAACAGGTCTGTAGCTTTCAGATGTCTAATTTAAATCTGAACAAAAATATTTACTATTTGAGGAATGTTGTAGTTTACTGTGCTCAAAGGCAGAAAATATCTCAACACCTGGTAACAAAACTTGTTATACCTGTTTGCTGAGTAGTTTAAATCACTGCATGTGTATGGAACTATGAATGCTATAATTAAGGAATTCCAAGTGTTTCCTCATTGAATAATAGTGTTAGGCAACTGGTCCTAAATTCCACAAGTAATTTTATTTTAAAGCCATTCTCACATTTATTTCCCCTTCTGGAGCGGGGGATACTGAAAAGGAGCTTCATATGGCATAAACACATTTGATTTTTAAATTTTTTTGTAATTAAAATGAAGTGAAGAGATCTGTGAACTGACCCTAGTTGTGATTTCAAGATGATGGGCTTTGATGGGATGCACCCATGGGTGCTGAGGGAGCTGCCAGATGTCATTGTGAAGCTTTCCTCAGGCTTTGAACAATTGCGGGCATTAGGAGAGGTGCCTGAGGACTGAAGGAAGTCAAATGTCATGCCTACTTTCAAAAATGGCAAGGGGGACCTGGTGAACTATAGGCTGGTCAGCTTTACTTCCTTCTCCAGGAAGGTGATAATTTCCAGATACTGTCTAAAAAGACATCAGGAGAAGTATGGATTCACAAAGGGGAAGTTGTGCTTGATCAGCATAAGATGCTCATAGAGAAACTGCTGGCTGAGGAGACAGAGGGATTGAAATTTGGCTGAATGGCTAGGACCAGAGGATGGTGATGAGTGGTACAAAGTCCAGCTGGAGGCCAGTAAGAAACAGTGTACCTCAGGGGTCAATACTGGGTCCAGTCCTGTTTCACATCCTTAATGATCTGGAGGATGGGGCAGACTGTACCCTCAGCAGGTCTGTGGGTGACACTGAGCTATGAGTAGTGGGTGATATGCAGGCAGGTTGTGCTGGCAACCAGATGGACCTTGGGCCTGGAGCACAAGTCTTATGAGGAGCAGCTGAGGGACCTGGGGCTGTTTAGCCTGGAGAAAAGGAGGCTGAGGGGAGACCTTATCGCTGTCTACAACTGCCTGAAAGGAGGTTGTAGCATGGAGGGTGTTGGTCTCTGCTCCCAGTAGTAAGTGATAGGACAAGGAGAAATGGCCTCAAGTTGCACCAGGGGAGATTTAGATTGGATATTAGGAAAAAAATAGACTGTGAAGCAGTGGGACAGGCTGCCCAGGGAAATGGTGGAGTCACCATCCCTGGAGATCTTTAAAAGGTGTATAGATGAGGTCCTTAGGGACATGGTTTAGTACTAGAGTTAGGTTATGGTTGGACTCAGTGATCTTCAGGGTCTCTTCCGACCAGAATGATTCTGTGACCTTGACAGGCTGAAGAAATGGCCCAACAGGAACCTCATGAAGGTTAACAAGGGAAAATGCCAAAGTCCTGCACCTTGGAAAGCAGTGACCCCTAGTACCAATATGTGCTGGAGGCCACTCAGCTGGAGAACAGCTTGGCAGAAAAGGATGTCGGTGGACACAAAGTTGAACATAAGCCAGAAATGTGCCCTTTCTGTAAAAGTAGATAATGGTATCTTGGGGTGGATTACTGTTGCTTACAGGCTGAAGGAGGTAATTCTTCTGCCCTACTCATTTCTGGTGAGACCACACCTGGAATTCTATACACATTTCTAGGCTCCCCTGTGCAGCAGAGATGGGCATGTACTGCAGAGGGTTCAGCAAAGGACCCCAAAGATGGTGAATGAGAAGAGCCTGAGAGCTGGGACTGTTCAGCTTAGACAAGAGAAGGCTTCTTTTGGTGGTGCCCAGTGACAAGACACTAGGCACACATTGCCCAGAGAGGTTATGGAATCTGTCTTTGGACACATTAAAAAACCACCTGGACACAGTCCTGGGCAATTGGTTCTAGGTGACCGTGCTTTGAGCAGGATGTCCAGCAGTCCCTTCAAACCTCAACCATTTTGTCATTCAGTGATCGCATTTCATAGGAGCAGCCATAGTGACTCAGGCCTTAAGGCAGTCTGCTTTAGTATTTTGGCCCTACATGTTGATATCCTCTTGTTCTCACATGGGAAATGACTGCTGAATAATTCCTGTGGTACCTTAGAACATCTCAAGTTGCAAGAGACCCATATGACTTGAGTCCAACTCCCTGCTCCTCGCAGAACTACCTAAAACTGGTTTAGGTAGCATTGTCCAGATGCTCCTTGAACTCTGATAGCCTTGTTGTTGTGACCACTTCTCTGCGAAGCCTGTTCTAGTGACCATCCACCCTCTCAGTGAAGAATCTTTTCCTAACATCCAATCTGAACTTCCCCTGGTGCAGCTTCATTCTTTTCCTCATCTTCTATCACTGGGCATTGGAGAGACAAGACCAGATCATCTTCCTCTGCCCAGCTAGAGGAAGGTGTGGGCTGTGATGAATTCCCCCCTCAGCCTTCTCCATTCCTTTGTTTCCATTGGATTCTACCATATAAACCTCAGTTGTCATTTGTAATATGAAGTGCCTTAATGTCCTTAACTGTTCCTTATATTAAGCTGTTCTATACTGTCGATCATCTTTGACATAATTTCTGATGTACTTCAGTTTTATGTTCTTTCCAGGTCAGGAAGCAGGACTGTGAATATACACAGCTGGGTAATAAAGTTTTTGGTGTTCTTATATTTTCTAAAATTGTATTGTTTTTTTACAGTCCTAACCACTGGGCCAGTATTAATTATAGATGTGCTATGGGTAGTGATAGCACAGAACCTATTACTTTGTATGATGTTAGGATATATAAATTTAGATACCTGTGTGTGTGTATGAACTCCCAAGTGCTTCCTCTTACAGTTTGCTACCTTGAATTTTTGTTTGCTGTTTTCCTTTCCTTAACATTCAGGTTGGGATTCAGCTAGTCTAAAGACCTAAGCAGCTGAACTCTTGATGTAGTTTACAGAGAAAAATAGCACAATTACTTTTGATTCCTTTGTTCTGTAATTTGTCTCTAAGACAGTTGGTGGCACCATCCAATGCATTCCCCATAAGGAAAAGCTCTAACATGAAAACCTTGTTCATTCTTGGTTGTGCAAGAAAAATCTTCATGTATACGTATATGTGTATATATATCTTAGTGTTCATTGGTGATTTGGCTTCTCTCTAGAGTCAATAAACCTCCCAGAGTGTTTGAAGGAGTTTTATTTTTTTGGACTTTTTACAAATTCTTTACATTATCTCTGACCTGCTTTTCTGAGTATTTTATGTTTATTTTATTAGCATTTTTCCTTTGAGGTTATAGATGGTTCAGCTTTTCACGTAACTCTTAATACCTCTCTTTACCCTGCTGTACAAGCATTGCTGAGCTCCTTTTGCCCTTTCTCAAACTTTTTTTTTGCAATTGTTGTGTATTTGCATTGACTTCCTGTGGGATTTCTTTAAATGTATTCCTGTGTTATATATTTACACCTTAGTCTTTTTAAACATAATTTTTATAGCTGCCTTTCTTTCAAATTAAGCAATAGCAGAACTGATCTGTTGTCGTTGCAAAGGTTCCTGTTTAAGTGGTTCCTTGATATTGAGTCAATCCCTGTTCATTGTTTGTGTCAATCAAACTTCCTTAGTTCCTTTAACTTCTTAATGAAATAACTTCTGGTTTCTAAAAGTTTCCTCTCGGCATCATACCCTGATAGAATTCATATCTGTATGGTGGTAATTGAACTATCCTGTTACTGGGTTTCCAGTCTCTGCACCTTTCTAGTCTTCTCCAGCCAGATGCAGTAACCATCTGAATGGTGTAATACAGAACTATACATCTCAGATTGTTTATTCTTCCTACAGCGACTCTTAAAAGCATGTAATTGGTCTCCTAATATAGGAGAAATTATTTCCCACCTATCCCCACTCCAATCCTACTAACTGTTGTTGAAATGCAGAAAAGACCTTATGTGGGTCTGGTATTCTAATTATTCTTCAAGAATAAATTTGACTCTAAAAACTGTACTTTTCCCTTCAAATCTTTTGGGTTGTTTTGTTTTTCAGCATGTCCCACTCCCTCCTACTTTCACTTGCACCCTGTCTGAAGGATGCCATGAAGATTATGGCCAGTAGTTCTTGAGTCTTTTTACTGACTACTTTTTTCCCCACTTCGTATCGACTGTTGTCTCTGCCAATAGGTTCATTTCCCTTCCTTTGGCTTCACTTGGAAAGTATCACATTTGCTATTTCTTTATATTACTTCAGCAGGCTGTGTCTGGGAACTTCACTGCTCACCCCTGCCCCCACCACAATGAAGTCAAATAAGCAGCTGGTACCCTGTCCTGAGGAGGCATTCTACAGATTAGCCAAAACCAAGTAATAAACACAGTTTTAAATCACTTACTTTCTAGGCTTATTTAAAATACTTTGACTGTGTTTTGATCAGTAATTAAAATGAATAAAGTCTATCCTGGTTGTATCAAGTCTTCATGTTTCTGCATTCTTCACTAGCAATGCAGCTTTTCAAATATTAATTATTTGTACTAAAACGATTGTATTTTTTCTGATAAGCTTGCCAATGAGAAAGTGACCTCTTTCAAATGGGGTAGGAAGTCTTAAGGGCAAATCTGAATTGTACTTTAGAATATTAAGTTGGAAATTTCTCCTGAAATCAGGACAGAGTATTTACACTCCTACTGTTCTTCAGATTAATTAGATCATGGTTTGATAGGTAGAAAAGTAGTGTAGAGCTTGTGCTTGTTTTTCTTCTGTGTATCTGTTACAATATACAATAAGATTGACTTCCTCAGAACAAGTCTATCTGCCTATAGAGCAGTCACTTACACTATATTACAGTCCATAGAGTGAAATGATCTCCTTTAAAAAGGAGGTGTCTGTTAGCAATGTTCTAGACATTCTGTATAAAAGATGCAAATTTCTCACAGGTTGTACCTCTAATTCTCTCCCTTTACTATAGGGAGATGGGGAAATGCCATGTCTAAATGGATAAAATATTTCTGATAATTGTTCCTGTTTAGGTCTCAGGTTTTTCATCCATATGTTAAGTGTCCAAAGTAATGGAATGCAAATTCATGCTTATCCTTCTTTCAGAACTTCAAAAACAAATTCACTGTTATTTCTTGTTCTTAAATACATATAGAATATTAGGTTATATCCTATAATCATCCTGCACATTTGTTACATGTCTGAATGTTTTCTGTAACAGCTGAAAATTTCTTCTTTAGAAGCAGGAGAAAATGTCATTTTTCTACCCCACTTTATCTCTTACATGTGGTGTGATCTTTGGATTGCATTTAGTTTACACAGGATCACAAGGGAATTTCAACTGGTTCCTCTGTGCAGGGTTTGAGTAAAATATAGCCTGACAGCTTCAAGTTAACCTGTTATTCTAGGATTGTGGTTTCACATACTATAAGTTAAATTCTAGCGAAGCTGACTGATTCTAGCAAATGCATTTGCGTGTCTGTGTATGAAAGAATGGCTCAAGCCAGTGAGAAGTTAATTACTGAATCACGTCTAGTTCGTATCTTTCTGCATTTATTGCATAATGCGTGTAATTGAATTAAAGCATATAAAAATGACAAACTATAAACCTCTCTTAGACTTTTTTCTGGCTGTAGCGAAGCAAAGTTGTCATGCTGTGTGGGAGGGAGCTGTTGGGTGGCGGAGGGTACGCTATTTAATGGTAAGCAATCCATATGTTCACAGGGGTCGTGGAGGGGTCCCCTCACCTGCAGCAGGAGTCCCCAGAGGGGCACCAGCACCCCGAGGAGTCCCTCCCAGTCGAGGACCAGTCAGTCGGAGCCGTGGACTCCTGGCACCCAGAGCAAGAGGAGTTCCGCCACCCGCGGGCTACCGGCCCCTTCCACCACCTCCGGCACAGGAGACGTATGGTGAATATGTAAGTCAAGCTCTTGACCATGAATAAAGCATTTAATTTTGGAGGGGTTGTCCCATCCCAACAGATGGGATGAGGGGTGAATTAACTCTAAAAGCGATACGCGCCCTGACTCAACAGATGAGATCAGACGTGAGTTAACTCTGGGTTAATTCTGCGTGGTTATGTGACGTGAATGACAGACACTCACTCCAGGGGTCCAATTAAATTGAGTTTTACTAGAAGTACATGTCGGAATACTAGTTACAGTGAATAGTGGCTTGGCAAAAGTATTTTATGATATTGCAGAACTGATCAATACATTAACAGCAAAAGTCCTACTATGAGCAATGTGTTGGCAACCATTAGTAGCTATAGTGCAAGACTTAAAAAGAATCCAACAGCAAAGCTTAAGATGATGTTATTCTTTTATTTCCAAAAGGCAAATAGAGTGGTAGAAAGGGAAGGAAAACTAAGGTATAAGAGAGAGTGTAATATATCACGGAAGGAGAGACAAAGAAATAGGGATATAGAAAAAAGGAGAGAAGGAAAGAGCAGAGAGAAAGTAAAAGAGGGTGAGGGATCCAGCTGCTCTTATGGCAGCGTAGCATGGATGGCAGGACTTGTATGATGTATGGCCTCGGTGTCTCTGGTGAGGATGCTGGGGTTTGTAGTTCAAGTAGCGCAGCATCCTCTGATGTCGGGTCCGGTTGTTGAGGCTGGTGGGCCGAAGGTCCTCAGCGTGGTGAATTCCCTACCAGTGCTGTTTTAGGTGAGCTTTTTCATAGATCTCAGAGTAAAGAAAAGCCTAGGGGGGAAGGAGTGGTTGGGGAAAGATGGACAAGTCCTGGGCCACATTGAAGGGTCTCAGCTTTTCCCCTTTGTTTGCCAAGCTGGGCATATCAGAAGATATGTACCCTCCAGCTTGTTCCCACCTCCAGTATCAGCCAGCAGGCCTTGGCTGTGGCTTGTTAGCTTGTTGATATGTAAATCACAGTTCCCCCTATACTGAATGTGTCATCTCCTGTGGCTGGATGAGCTAGATTCGCCACAATGTTTTCTGCCATGATCCTTATCAACACAAAACAGGGGTGACCCAAACTACCACTTTCAAACTCAGTAGAATCTCTTTAATTAGTAATTAAGCCTTGAACCCAGAATCTGTGGCAATGTGGTCACCTTTTCAAACTTGAACTGTTTAATATGAATAAAGCTTTATGTATAGCACCATAAAGACATTTACAGTGCATTTGGCGAAATAGTTACGTACTCTAAATGTATTATATTAAGCTTCTGCTTTTTTTACAAAAATCTAAAAAAAAATATCGTTGTCAGTAATTTAATTCTCAAATAAAACTGGGAATAATGCCCTTCTTAAGCCTTTGTGGCCATATAACTGTTCAATGATTAGACAACTAAAATATTTTTATGAAACATTCAGAAATGATACTAAAATTTTAACAATGTACACTGAATCTCGATAAGCCATACATATTTATCTTGCTTTATTGTATTAAAAATTTAAAAAATATCAAAATACTTTCTATTGTACATGACTGAAAATTATAGAAGTTATGAATTGATAGGGTAAATTTAATTTAAACTGAACTTACAGAGCAGTGAGATGAAGGAAAAAGCTTATTAAATCAAAACTATCATAAAAATGGATTTAGTCTTATGGAAAACAACATTTTCAAGGGCAATGCTTTTACTGTTTTATATCCCCTAAAGCTTTTATTGTGCCCTCTTTACAGTGAAGTCTGTCTGAACTTTGCCACTGTTGTTCAGACTAGCAAAAAAGGAATTCCTGAGCTCCAGAAATGGTTTTGCTATTTAGACACTTTTTGCTTCTCTCTCAAACTTTATTCCACTTATATTCACAAAATTGCAGAATGTCAGGGATTGGAAGGGACCTCAAAAGCTCATCCAGTGCATTCCCCCGCCAGAGCAGGAACACCCAGATGAGGTTCCACAGGAAGGTGTCCAGGCGGGTTTGAATGTCTGCAGAGAAGGAGACTCCACAACCTCCCTGGGCAGCCTGGTCCAGGCTCTGTCACCCTCACCATGAAGAAGTTTCTTCTCATATTTAAGTGGAACCTCCTGTGTTCCATTTTGTACCCGTTGCCCCTTGTCCTATTATTGATTGTCACTGAGAAGAGCCTGGCTCCATCCTCTTGACACTGACCTCTTATATATTTGTAAACATTAATGAGGTCACCCCTCAGTCTCCTCTTCTCCAGCTCCAGAGCCCCCGCTCCCTCAGCCTTTCCTCACACGGGAGATGCTCCACTCCCTTCAGCATCTTTGTTGCCCTGCGCTGGACTCTCTCCAGCAGTTCCCTGTCCTTCTGGAACTGAGGGGCCACAACTGGACACAATATTCCAGGTGTGGTCTCACCAGGGCAGAGTAGAGGGGCAGGAGAACTGCTCTTGACCTACTAACCACAGCCCTTCTAATCCACCCCAGGTACCATTGGCCTTCCTGGCCACAAGGGCCCAGTGCTGGCTCATGGTCATCCTGCTGTCCCCAGGATCCCCAGATCCCTTTCCCATTTTTCTTCATCTCTTCTTTCACCCCCCTCCAACCCTTCTAAATCAAATCTCAACCATTTTCCTGCTGATCAGAAATGTAATTTTCTTATAACACTTACAGCTTTGTGCAGATAGAAGTTAGTACAAACAGACACATACCTGAACAACTCAGAAGTTAATGTAGTTTATTAATGTTATGAGAACTAGTACTTGAACAATGTAGTAAAATGTCCCCTGGCTATACTTGACTTGACTTTCCAAGGTGGGTGAAGCAAATAGGTGGTTATTTCACAATGTTTTCAAAGGAACTGGTTCTCACTAAACAGCCTGTTTCCATGGCATACATTGTGGAATGCATGGTGATGTGATCCAAAATAAACCTCTTTGAGCAACTTCATATTTTTATATATATATCTGCTGTTTAAAGCATGAGCATATAGGAGTGGCACGGAAATAACAGCTGTTAGAATCAGTATCCGGATGTATGCTTCACTTCTGAGAGAGAATAATTAGAAAATAGTGCTGTGCTAAATAACTTCTAAAAAGAGTGTTCTGTAGAACTGGATCATTTATCTTCCAAACAAAATATCTTAGCTGGGATAGATATATTTAAAGCTGTTATTGACACAGCAATACTAGGTTGCCCATTTTAAAATTACAATATTTTATGTGACTCCTTTGTTGAAATGGAGAGTCATTAGAATAAAGTTTTCCTAGGTTGTGAACCACTGATCTATTGTGTTGTGTTAAGTTTAATGCACGGTATTTTTTAGCTGCCCAGTTGTCATTCATTATCACAGTGCCTTAATTGTCTTTTACAGGTTAAGGTGACACGGTAGGTGTCATTACCAGTATTTATCCTTTCCTTACTATTTGCTTTTTAGCTGTATTTAGTGTTAAGTTCTGGTTTGCTGGCTTGAATATCTGTTTGCTGAGAAGCGTCTGTAGAGTTAGAGCATCATTGAGATTTGGGTATCATAAGCAGTTATTTTAAGCAGAAAATAGTTTCAGAGCCTTGGAGATGGGGATATCCTGGGAGGTTACAGATCAGCCTTTAGAACTTTTCCATTGAGGACTGGAAAGTCTGCAAGGATTCATGAAGATTTTCATTCCCTCAGGCATACGAGCTTTGTGCTCATTCAAATAATGTGAAACTACACAAGTTCAGAAAGAAGAAAACTATATTCTGGATGGAAGACTTCAATGACTTGCCTCCTGCAACTCTGCAAATATCTTAAAGATGATGGAGGGCTTTCAGTACATCAAGTCGTTGCCCTTTTCCTCTGTGGTGTGCTACTAAGTAAAATGAGTTGAGTCAGAAACACAAACATTTTCCTTTACTTGCTTTACTAACTTTTTTCCTGTGATCTTTCATTAATGACTCTCTGACAGTTATGAGAAACTTACTCAGTTCTACTTCTGCCTATCCTAATCTCTCTTCTTAAGAATGTCTTTTTTAAAAGACATCAAAATGGGAAGCAGAATGCTTACTTCATTCTGGAAAGTGGGAAGGGTTAATTCTGGAGGCAGTGACTCACGCAGGGGGAAAATCAAGCTGCAGGCAAAAAAAATTCGCTCAAATTTAGGTGCATTTTAACAGGGGCTCAAGATTGACAAAACTGGATGATCGTTGCTGTCCTGTGCTTGGAGCCCTTAGGGAAGTTGTGTGGAGCTTGCCTGCTACAGAAAGCTCTATGCACAGGTAGATGACATCCAGCACAGAATCATTGAACAGTTTGGGTTTAAGGGACCTTCAAGGCTCATCCAGTCCAACCCCTGCCATGAGCAGGGACATCTTCACCCAGATCAGGTTGCTCAGAGCCCTGTCCAGCCTGGCCTGGGATGTCTCCAGGATGGGGCATCCACCACTACTCTGGGCAACCTGGGCTGATGTTTCACCACCCTCAGTGTAAACAATCTCTTACTCATTGTCAGTCAGCTTTCTGGTAAGTTTGTAACACCGACTGTGGAAGCTTGATGTGGCCTCCTCTGCTGCAACATATGGGACTAGCAGCGCTATCTGCACCTTTTTCCAGATCATTATAACTAGTTTTCCCACCCCACTGCTGCTATTCTCACTTATGTATCTCTCTCAACACCAAGACTTATTCCTCCTGGGACCCCACCATATTGTTAGTACCATGATGAAGGTTTTGAAGCCACTAAATGACACTTCCTTATCGTTTTCTGTGAACACTGGCTTTTTAATAGCTGTAGCATCAGCTTAGGCGATAGCAAGAATTCAGACCTCTGCAGCCAGCCAGCTTTATAATCACTGTTCTAGCCTCACTGCTCTGCTTGGGGTGATAAACTTTCTCTGAAGACCAACACGGCTCACAGTTTTATATCCTCAGCCACTCAGGTCAGGAGAAAGCCTGGTATGACATGTGAAGCATGCCCAGGATTATTTTTATAACATTTGGATAAGGGAAATCATACTAGATAGTTGCTAGATTTATTGAAGCACTTAATGATAGTTTCAGGCACATCACTCTTAAATATGAGAACTTTACTCATTGAACAAAACTGTGCAACAGATAAAAATATCTTCATGTGTTTCTAAGTTTCCAGTTTATTCCATTAAGAAATAGAAATTGTATATAACTACTAGCTGGAGATGTTAAGCTTTTCCATAATTATCAATAAGCAGGACACTAACAGTATGCTGGCATTTCAGTACATTTTACATGTCAATTCCTTAGCCAATGTTCAGTAACACATAGGTTAGAACATAATAGCTCAGTCTCAGTTACTGTCTAGTAACAGTTCCTGCTCTGCCTTTTCTTGCTGTTGTCTTCTTACAAGCTTCAAAACATTGAGGCACTTTCTAAATTAGTAATACAGCAATTTGGCTGAAGCTTTTTTAAGGTTAGTTTTATTTCCTGCTGTTTTCATGTCGAGGGTAAATATTTTGCAAATGTTTTGTTAAATATTTCAATTCTGTACTTCATATGAATATTTTTTGATGCAATGTCAAGTCCTGTTTTGGCTGCTTAAATGTGTTAAATGCCGAGTGAGATTTGTCCGAACTGACAATCAGATTTTTTTTAGGCATTAAAAATTGGACTTTAAACATATTTAAAACCTGTTGCTGTGGCAGTGTGGAATGTCTGCACTGAGAAATGAAACTTGGCAATCTAGCAAGTTACGGCCAAGACTTCAACACTACTTGGGAAAGCAGCAATCGGATCTAAATATCCCTCCCTAGTTTGTGGTGGGGGAAGTTAAGTCAGCTTTTGTTCTGTTTCTGGCAATTTTATTGATGTTTTCTTGTGTCCAGACAAGGGTTACCTCCGCGACAAGTTCTTCTAATGCTGTGACCACATGTATAATTTCTAGCAGTTAATGCTTCAATTAGAATGTTTCAATGAGATTGCTTTCTGTAATAAGAAATTGAATTAAAATGGAATGTCTACCAGTAAGAGACCTAGGGGGCCTTTCTAATGTCAACTAACTTGAAAAATATTAGGAACTATTTCCGATTACATGCCAAGATTTTTTTAACTTAGGTACAGACTACTTAGGAGGATACACAGAACATTTGTATGCATAAAAGATACTGATAACAAACTCTTTAAATTCTATGCTTAGTTACTGCCCAATTCAGGAAAATCCTAAAGCTTAGGAATTGCTAAGTTTTTAAAGTTTATAGTTCCTGAAGTGTTCATTACTGAATATTTGCAGAAGTAATTGCTTTTGCTGGTGGACAAAGCAGTGCTTCAGACTGAATTCAGACTTAAGCCTGTGATTCTCATATTAAGTCTATACTATGGGACTACTTGCACTACATATACTACAATGCATATAAGTACTGCAATGATATGAGACTATGCTCGTACTGTTTCCAATGAGAAATGGGGAAGACCCAAAAAACATCACAGTAACATGCTAGCTAACAAGATCTCACCCAAAACAATGAGTGGATGATCACAGAATCATTTTGTTTTGAAGAGACCCTTAAGATAAAGTCCAACCATAACCTGACTGTCATTAAACCATGTCCCTTAAGAACCTCATTGGTGTCTTTTAAACACCTCCAGGGATGGTGACTCCACCACTTCTCTGGGCAACCTGTTCCAATGCATGACGACCCTTTCTGGGAAGGAATTTTCCCTAATATCCAATCTAAACCTCCCCTGGTGCAACTTGAGGCCATTTCCTCTTGTCCTATCACTTGCTACTTGGGAAGAGACCAACCGCCCTTCATGCTCCAACCTCCTTTCAGGTAGTTGTAGACAGCGATAAGGTCTCCCCTCAGCCTTTTCTTCAGGCTGAACAAGCCCCAGGTCCCTCATCACATTTGTGCTCCAGACCCTTACCAGCTTTGTTTCCCTTCTCTGAACTCTCTCCAGCACCTCAAGGTCTTTCTTGTGGTGAGAGGCCCAAAACTGAACACAGGATTTGAAGTGTGGCCTCACCAGTGCCCAGTGCAGTGGAACAATGTGATGTTCTGTGTTATCTTAAATGATAGCTCAATATTTCTCCAGCAGTGGAAGGCCTTTGGTTCCAATTCCTCTTGAAGGTGTTGACATTCCCTCAGTTTTCCCTAGAGATGTTGTGCTGACCACCAGGACACCGCCTGTCCTCGCATACACAGCATCAAGAGCAGTGGTTTCTCTCCTTTAAGTTTTGCAAGAAAGCCTTAGATATTTGTGAGAACGCTTAAAGGAAGTTTGTTCACAAATAATATTTGGCTGGATGGCTAAGGACAAAAATCCATGTCATGATCCAGTGATTATTACAAAATACGCATGTGTATCCCTTAGTGAAAATAATGAATGCAAAGTCTTACTATTTACAAGTGAGACCCCATTCAGCTGAATAATCTATAACCTATTATTTAGTGCACCTTTGTAGAAAGCTAATACAAATTCTGTTTTGGTTTCCAGTGCTGAGCTTGAATTCCTTTTCTCCTCATTGAGATCATATTTAATTCAGATTTTGCAAAAATATGAAAATTGGGATTAAGGTAGAAGCACTTTCTTGGAGCTGTTAATATGATGTTGATTTTGCATGGTAAATTGTTTTTAAAGCAGACTTTTTACTTATTAGCATTTGATCACTTACTGTTCATGGTTGAAGGAGGAGAGATCTCTAGGAAAAAAGGGGAAAAACATTCTATACTGTATAAAAAACGAAGGTTTTTACTTAGAAATGTTTCTTAGAGTAGAAGTGGCAAAATATTGGGTAAAGGGCTAGTCCAGTAAGACTTTGAAAATAATTTAAATTCTTCCTGAACAGAGCTCGAATATAAGTTTAATGTTACTTTGCAAGTGTGATACTGTGTTTTAATTTACATTGGTATCCTGAATGATGATAGTTTCTTAATGACATGCAACATGAATTTCAGATGGTTTTATTTGCTTAGTTTTGAGTGTGAAGCTTTTTGTTTTGATCCCTGTAAGCCTGAGATGGCTTCATTCTCCAAGAACTAGGGAAATTATCTTGTGTTCACTCTCTTCGTTCCTCCTTGTGGATAATGTTGTGGTTTCCACTTAGATAACATGCCTTTTTATTAAGTAATCTGTTTGAGTTCTGGCTTTTCAGAAGTGCTGAGACTATTCTTTAAGTCATGGTGAATCCAGGTAGGACTTTGGAAAGCATGTTCATAGTATCAAACCATTATTTCTTGGCTTTTTGTCAATTATAATGTTATTTTTCATGCTGATAGTACAAGAAAGAAGAAATAATTGTAAATATGTGGTTTAAATTTAAGTCACTCAATTAATTGCTGTTTCATTTTAAATCTTACATTTACTTTTTCTGGGGTTTTCAGGTTGAGGTGGAGAAAGCATGGAAGACCTTGTCATTTTCTCAATAATTTGGGCAACTTTGGTTGTAGAAACAGTGGAACATTTTGTAGGAAAGGCTGGAAAGCTTTTCTAGCTCCCTATTTCCAAGTTGAAAGTTCACCTATAATGTACATATAAAATACTTTATTCTCTAAGTATTTTAGTTTAAGCTGATCATGTAAGTGGAGTATTTTCTGACTTGGTATTATTGAATGAACGTGAGTCGTCCTCCTGATTCGGAGACTGCTCCCTGCTGTTGTACATAGCAAACCAGAATTTTTGGGGGCTGACAGTAGCTTGGTTTAAATGTTACTACCTATACTCATTAACAACTCTTTTTGGGGTTTTTTTGAGGTATATTAAAGACAATCTACCAGTACATCTCTCATTCCAGGAATATCTTATTTATTCTGGTTGAACATGCACTGGGCTCCTTTTAGATTAAACCAGATGAAAACCTACAAAATAAGAGCTTACAGTCTGTGCATGTTTGCTGCTAATGTCCCTAATGTTATCGCTCAGACTTTAGATGGTTGTAGCTACCCATATTTGCTTTGATTGCCTCGTATTGTCTGTTGATTAAATGATGGGGAGATGTTGTTTCCACGTAACAAAATGGCTCTTCCTTTCCTTTACAATTCTAATTTGCTGAGGAAAAACTCTTCATTGCACTGCAATGATGTTGTTGGATGTTCTTTCTCTTTCAAGTTAATCTCTGTGCAAACAAAGTTTTGCAATGTGATGGTTTTTATCTAAAAGGAAGACATTCCTGCAGGGTTCTGTGATGAAGTACTGGTGCGAGTGTTAATTTCAGAGAATGATGAGGAAAAGAAACAACCACACTTCAGTTACAGTGGTAACAGCCTTATTTTTTTCACTTACATGGATTTCCTTAGTTGGGGAGAGCTGAAATTGATTTCTTATTGATTTCATGGGTTTTTTTTGCACTACAGATGGCCTTTTTGTTAAAATGAACTTTTTCCCTCTTCCTGTTTCTGTCTTGTTTTCTTAAAAACATTAATTTCCCCAAAAGAGGGCCCATATACTAGTCTCACTGCCAGTAGATTATAATTTAAAGCCACGATTTCCTATTCACAGAATCACAGAATGTCAGGGATTGGAAGGGACCTCAAAAGCTCATCCAGTCCAATCCCCCTGCTGGAGCAGGAACACCCAGCTGAGGTTCCACAGGAAGGTGTCCAGGCGGGTTTGAATGTCTGCAGAGTAGGAGACTCCACAACCTCCCTGGGCAGCCTGGTCCAGTGTCTGTCACCCTCACCATGAAGAAGTTTCTCCTCAAATTTAAGTGGAACCTCTTGTGTTCCAGTTTGTACCCATTGCCCGTTGTCCTATCATTGGTTGTCACCAAGAAGAGCCTGGCTCCATCCTCCTGACACTCTTTATATATTTTTAAACATTAATGAGGTCACCCCTCAGTCTCCTCTTTTCCAAGCTAAAGAGCCCCAGCTCCCTCAGCCTTTCCTCACATGGGAGATGCTCCACTCCCTTCATCATCTTTGTTGCCCTGTGCTGGACTCTCTCCAGCAGTTCCCTGTCCTTCTGGAACTGAGGGGCCCAGAACTGGACACAATATTCCAGATGTGGTCTCACCAGGGCAGAGTAGAGGGGCAGGAGAACCTCTCTTGATCTACTAACCACAGCCTTTCTAATCCACCCCAGGTACCATTGGCCTTCCTGGCCACAAGGGCCCAGTGCTGGCTCATGCTCACCCTGCTGTCCCCAGGATCCCCAGGTCCCTTTCCCCTACACTGCTCTCTAATAGGTCATTCCCTGACTTGTACTGGAACCTGGGGTTGTTCCTGCCCAGATTCAAGGCTCTACACTTGCCCTTGTTATATTTCATTACATTTTTCCCTGCCCAACTCTCCAGCCTGTCCAGGTCTCTGGATGGCAGCACAGCCTCTGCCATGTCAGCCACTCCTCCCAGCTTGGTGTCATCAGCAAACCTCGTGAACAAGAGAATGTTTAGAGTATGAAAGAAACACTGAGCCAGGCCTAGTGTGACTTATGTTTGGGTAGCGCGGAGGTATTGGCAAGGATTGCTTTTATTTCCTTTATCATTTTTTTGACCTGTGATAGTAAGTGACCATTTAATATATTTGAAGGGTGCATATTTACATGTTGCCTTTGGTTCTTTTCCTGAAAAATCTCTGTACTTTGCATGGAACAATGAGTGTTACCAGTGCTGCTCTTTGGATTTAAATCAACTACAGGCACTTCATTGAGACAAATGCAGAAGCTCTTGAGGAGATGTAATGTGGACCTGCCTTATAGGCTGGAGTTATTGATAAGTTTTGAGATTTTTACAGTATAATTTCGTATTCTTTTCAGATTGGTCATGTAATTCTAGCAGTTCTGTTACTTTAGGGAAAGATGCTGAAGACTGAAATGGGCAGCTGTCAGGACAATCACTCTTTATACCTTCCCGGTTGATACTTCATGTGTTATGTGAAAAATAGTTTGAGAATTTTTGAATTTTCAGCACTTTTTGTTCTTCTATATTTTTGTTGTAAGCACAGCACACTTGTCTCCTTTTGATCAAACTAAATCTGATGAATTCGTTTATCCTGAAAAGTAGAATAATGAATAAGAGAAACAAAATGCTCCCGTTCATGGAATGAAAATATGATCTTGTTTGGGCTTTTGTTTTTTAGAGTGGGAGAGGACATAAAGCTTCACAAACAATCTCTTTCCAATTACAGAGTACCTTTAGGAAGACCTATCTATAGATTTATTTAATCGGTGTAAAGAGGCAAGTCTATACTATTGCATTTGGTATGTAGTAGGAATGCAAATGCTGTCATCTGTGTGAAGAATAATGGCTTTAAATACAAAACTGAATGCTTTTGTGAATACCTGAAACATGATGAAAAATCAGCAGGAAAAATACACTTAAAATCTTCTTATGAAGGTGTAATTCCTCCTTTGTTATACAGAAATAAATCTGTAATGCAATGGTCATCAGTGAATCTGTGATGTACTTTACAAGGTATTTGTGCATATTTAGGTTTTATTCTGTTTTCATTGTGTGTAAATGAAAGTATGTATAATTTCTTAAGTTAGCATGGTATTTTTATAGTGCCAAATCATGTCAGATGGCCAAGGATATCTCACCTAGATATAAAGTCAAGTTAAAGACAACTTTTATTGAAGCCACAAGAGGTCTGTGTTTCAGAAGGAAGGTACTCAGTGTAGATTTAATCTGAAATATAAAACATTCTGCCTTGACCAACCTTATTTGTAACCTTCTGAAGGAGGAAGTTTTCCAGTACTGTATGACTAAGAAAATACTGTGTTCAGAGCTTTCCCTGAATTGGGTCTGACATACTTCAGCTGCCCCTGCCTAATTGCTGCTTCAAGGGAGTAAGTGCACAGTAAACAAGTGGTTTGGAATTTGAATGTCTTAACAGCACAAGCTATTGAGAACAGCCCTTTAAACATACTATTTTTATTGCAGCATGTTGCACATGAAGTTTATCTTGGTTTTAATGTTAATTTTTTGTTTTATAAATGTAAATACAGGAAGAATGGATCTGTTTAAGCAGATCATAGTAATTCCAGCAGCACAGGTTAATACTAAGTGACAAGAGTCTTGTGTGTAAACTACACACTGGATCTCTTTCCATTCAAAGCTTGGAAGAGCTGCCTTCAACAATGTAATAATGCAGGACTGAATTTCTGCAATAGTCAATTTATGAAGACAAAATGGTGAAAGGTGAGTTCTGGGCAAAATTTCTCTAGAAGAGAAATACAAATACTAGAAACACTGAAGTCTATAGTATAGACTTCTGCAATATTTTCCTTTTGTTCTGCTGGACATCTTAAAGGGATTCCGGTTTCGAATTGACTTTGATTTTGAGAAGTCATAGATGTGCCACAACTTTTCAGTAGTCTGTTTTCCCCTTGTCTTCCATGATAGTTTTTTTTAGTAAAATAGTTTATTATGAAGAATAAGACTGACTGCTTAAGAATCCACCGGGGATACCTTAGTGGCAAAGCTTTCCTGTCATGTTAAAAGATTAATTTTAATCCTGTGCTTTGATTTGTCGTCGTTGTTGGACTCACATGGTTTGAAGTTTGGGATCCCTCGTAGGGTTGGTTGTTTGGGAGATTCTGAGAGGAGACCAAATGTCACATAAATGTTCTGGAACAGAGCAAACAAGTTGGCTCAGACGGCATCTGCTGTTGATCAATGACCGTATTGTTAACAGATGTCCGTGTATTGCATTGATAAGTAGTAAAGTGCTTGTTCATAATAACTGCCAGGAGGCAATGGTTTTGTGGGTTTAGTGTGTGGCTGATTGAGAAAAATCCATATCCATATCAGATGGGCAAAGAAAATGCTAAGACTATTCTAATTTTTAGTTTCAATATAGTGAATTACTGCAAGAAAAAACAATTAATTTCCTTTTCAAGTGGAGCTATTTATCCATGGATCTCTTCACAACAGACAATTGGACAAATCGTTGTTTCTTCTTTCAGACCTGTGAATAGGTTGTTGCTCATTTGTGCTGGCAAGTAGACACCCTTCTACTAATCATTGCTGGGAAACAATCATGTCCACTAATCTAGTGGTGGTGGGGCAGCATTGATGAGCAGGTTGCCTGGTTTTCCATATAAGCAGTTTCAAATAATTTGCTAAGAGGGTTTTTGAGCATTTTTCCAGTTGAGTTTCCTGTCAGTTGTTTTGAGGATGAGCGGTTTCTGCTGTAGAAAGCTTTCTTTGTGACATCTAGAAAGCTGTCAGATTCCATTTATTGGAGATGTTTTCTACTAGAG
The DNA here is from genome assembly GCF_037038585.1 of Patagioenas fasciata. Classification (NCBI taxonomy): domain Eukaryota; kingdom Metazoa; phylum Chordata; class Aves; order Columbiformes; family Columbidae; genus Patagioenas; species Patagioenas fasciata. The sequence continues at coordinate 8,271,016 of NC_092521.1, read as the reverse complement.
TCGGACAATCCATCATTTGTCATCCCCACCTAATTGATACTGCTGGTTGGTTTTGTTTTGTCACTGCTGAAAGATTCTTAAAGGTTCCTTTTCCTGGGAAGGAGTTGGTTCTTTTCGTGAGACTTTATCCTTATGTTACCAGGGTTTGATACACACTTCTGCAAAAAACACCATATATAAGGTGATGCCTCATTTTTCATTTCTCTGGGTCCCTATGTCTTCCAAGTGTCTTCTCATTAGGTCATTCTCATCTGACAAAGCTGGACAAGATACTCCTAGACACATCCATTGACGTCTTTGACATATTTGGATTTAATTTGGATATTAGTTTCCTAGGAATCAGTACAGTTGAAGTGCTATTTCTACTTCTCATATGTTTAGCTCAGTTAGATTTATTACAGGATGAACCAATAAATTGGTGGCAGCTCTTTGGATTTTCATAGTTCATCCTTCTCTGGGAAAACACAGCAAAACTTATATTCCACTTGTATATGGCTTGTAGCTGGAGTTAGTGGTTTGTTGAACTTGATATTCAAATCCAGAGCTATTTTGAGAATAGTTTCACTTCGCAGTATACTTAATCAGTATGGGTAATGTGGGAAGAGTAAGAAATCCTTGGTTTTAGCTTCTTAAAGGCTGCTAAACACCCATAAGTTGAAGAGTATACAGCCAACATTCGAAGAAGTAAACGCATCATTCTTAAAGGTCTTTTCTCTAGGGAGTTTTTTCTCATCCATTTTCTACATAGAATATTGAATTTATTGTCCAGAAACAAGTCAGCTACCTAAGTCAGTTGTGCGATATCTTTCAGATGGTTTGATTCCTGTGATGCTTCTCAGAGCTTTCTTGAGGATTAGTAGCTCACTTACCTCAAATTCAAGCATGCAGAGATATGAAGCATTTGTTTTGTCTCTGTGCAAGCAAGGGTTAACTGAAGAAAATCATTTTGGAACCACATTGCCAATAGTTCGAAATACCATTAAATTAATTACAGTCTTAGATGTGTGTGGCCTCCTAAATGGAAGTAGTCTCTATTACTATCAAAGTTGTATGTCATATATGTATTGTCTTTATTTAGAACTAGGTTACTCCTTTGTTTGTGGAGTGTGCTTATGGTTAATATTACCTTTCTTTCCCATCGTTACAGGAGTATGATGATGGTTATGGAACTGCTTATGATGAACAAAGCTACGATTCCTATGATAACAGCTATAGCACTCAAGCACAAAGGTAAGTCTCCAGATCTGCTGTAATTATATTTTCCAATATTCTACAGCTGAGAAGTTGGTTTTACTTAACACTTTTGCTGTTTAAATGGAAAAAATATTTAAGAGGCTTATTAGAAATAACTTCTAGTGTAGTCTCTGTCACATAAGTTACTGAGTGGTTCAAAAGAAATAGAAATGAGAACTTGAAAGAGAGTTTTAGTTAATGGCAAATCATAAATCCAAAAGTTTTCAAAAGTTCAGGAAAATTTAATTGAGATTCACTCCATGAGGTGGGGACAGGGAGGGGAAAGGAGGAAAAAAATGTTATAAAAGGTGTTAAATCATCTGAAACACAGTTGATTGCATTTTCTTACTACTTAATCAGGGTTATATTCCAATGTAGTTTATTTTACTCCTTCGTGGAATTCTTTGTGACAAATTCAAAGCTTTTGCCACTTCTGTTCCTTCCCTCACTTCATTCCCAACAGGATTTACTTTCTTAAAGCTTTGCTCTCTTCAAAGGAGTTGCTTTTTGAAAACTCCATGAATTAGAAGGAATACTAATGTGGCCCAATGAGGGGGAAGAATGCTACAAAGTACAAACTGCTTGTTTTAGTTGGTAGTTAGAACTGAAATGTGATATGATACATTATTTAGCAGCTTGGCTGATCATCCCCACTATTAGGAAGTTTTAATGCACATGTCTGGAAAGGGACCTTCTGTGCACCTTTTACTGAGCTCCAGTTTATTCTCTTTTTCTCTTAGATGAAGCATTCATAATTTGAGCAGTAGTAGATTTTGTAATGTCATTGAGAATTTCTTCAAAGTTTTATGGCAGTAAACTTCAAATGGTCATAACAATTATGCTGAGAAAATGGTGAAATAAACCCAAAACCTCTATTTCTGCGTGGCTGCTTTATTTGGGGTGATCAGAGCTCCAAACCTTGTCCTCTGGGAAAAAGATGATGATAGGAAAAGGAGATAATTATAGATATTGTGATGTTGATAAATAGATACTGATTAGACTGTTTCACCTTTTGAATACTTAAGATGTTTTTACCATGTGTCCTTACCTAAAATAGTACAGGATGGTTAACAGCGAAGTTGAGAACAAAGCTCGTTTAGACCTGACATCTGTTTTGCTATAGTGTTGACACACCCAACTTAAATTTTGTTGCGTAGATGAGTATTTCCCTGTGCCTGACAATTTAGTCAATGTGAAAAAGCTTAGTGGAAAGTTAAATGTCATTATGGTTGAGAACTAACAGAATGAAAATACCTTTGTGTGTTATACTTGGCTCCTCCAGAGTCTTATAAGCTACAGAAAACTGATAAAAATAATCTGACTTCAGAAACCAGCAGTGTAGGACCTTCCAAATATGAGGCTTTGTAGGATGTTACATTTAGAGAGCAGCTGCTAGTAATGGACTTTTTTTCCAAAAAGAAGATTACCAAAATAGTTCTCAACTTTTATGTTGGTAATTCTGTTCTGTTTTACTGCTTCTAGTGTTGGTAAATGGGTTTATTGCGCACAAACATTTGGACTTCATTACGAAGTCATTTACTTGAGTCAAAGCTAAACATTACTTGGATTAGATTTGATTTTTTCTCTATGTTAAGGTCCTCAGCAATATATTTTTCCGTTGAACTAAAATTAGCAAAAAGTAAATCTCCCAAGAAATTGTTCTTGCAAACCACTAATAGATAATATGTATAATATCCTTAGATATAGTTTGTACAGATGCTTAGCCCAGTCTGGAAGGAGATACTTCATTAAATGATTGCTCTGCTTTGTATTTTACCTGTAAATTCACAATATGGTTAGATTTTGTTGAATTCATTATCTTCTGAACAATTACTTCATTTTTTTTCCTCTAATTTTAAGTGCTACATTGTGAAAGACAACAAGAAATGATTCACTTGTATGTTTCTCACAGGGTATTGACACTCATTTTCTGGCTTGGCAAACAAGATTTTTAGGATTGTATTGGCAGGCAAGAAGTAATAACTATAAACAGCCATCTGAGCTACCTAGAACAGCATTCCTGTCTTTAATCTGAATATCAAATGGTCACCCATATTGCAAAATGTCATTTGGTAACCACTAAGAGATACTTATCATATTTAGGTGTGTTTCAATGTCCTTACTGTGAAGGAAATTAGGGAAAAGTGTATTGTTTTCGTAGTTTAGCCTTGTATCATTCTTGATGTTTTGCCCTCATAAAGCATGGAAAGAAAATACATTTGTGCATTGAGGGCATTCATGTGTTTAAATGCATCAATTAGTGTCTAGTGTATGTAAATAACGATTTTCTTTTGTAAGTTTATAGTAGTAGTATAGATATTTGGGGGAATCTAGATCCTGGTGTACTGGGACTCACATTTTATAGAAATTTAGACTGATAGGTGTGTCACTTCCCAGCAGATTATTCAGTAATTATCTTAAAAAATAACATTTCTAGTAAGTGTTCTGATATTAATTTCTCTAGAAGATGGTAATATTAATGATAATTTATATTGAAGAGGAAAATTTGATAAGTATCTAGTAAACCGAAAAGATGGGTTTGCTGACTAAATTATTTTCAGTGGTTCTTCAGTATATGAACCTTCTTCCTGCACTTTGTAAAACCTGCTTAATGTTCACAAGTGGAGATCGTGTGCACAATGTACATGTGATACAGTGGAGACAGTTCAAAAACTCAGTTTTTTAAAGTTTTTGCTTATTTTAGCGATTCCTCTGAAGATGGAAACTCACCAAATTTGACCATTCAGTACAGCACAACATGACTCTCCTGTGTTGCTTTTAATTTTGACATTTCTAGTGTATTTCCCAGAACTGGCCAAATCTGAGGTGTTCTAGGATGGATGATCTTCAGTTTTGAATAACAGCATGTTGTATATTTTTGCGTGCATTAATGTAGCTGAGACTTTGTGTGTCTTTGCAAACAGTTCTTCCTTTCTATAACTGAACTGCTCACTGCTACCAAATCATGGGTGTTTAATAGTTTAATGGCATTTTATTTGACACTGTGAAACTGTGTCCTTGCTCGTGCTTGGCAATCTGAAGCTTCAGTTAAAACCTGTCACAGTGCTAATAGGAAGAGAAAGATCAGAGCTTTTTACAAGTTCTCATCTGTCTTAATGCCCTCTAATCCTATAAAAAGTAGTTCTCCTTTAAAATATCATCTTACCCACAGTTGTTTGTTCGTGTAAAAAAGCCCCAAATAGTGCTTCAGGATATTTTTTTAACAGAATTCTTTTTTAATGGTCAAAAAGACTTTAAAAACATCCCTTGGAGCTGTGTGGAGCTTGAAGAGGTATCTTAAGTGATTTTTAGAAGAGATGTGACTAAATTATATGTATAGTTTTCTGCAGAGGGTTGTTAGACGATATTTTTACTGGTATAAACAGGGATGATGAATTGACTGGGCTGTTCATTATTGTTATTAAAAAAAGACAATCTAAAATTAATGTAAACAAAATATTTCTCAATTTCTGAAGATCAAAGATTGGCACATACTTAAAGCAACGAAGACAATTTTACCTTAATAGAGCATAGTGAACATGATCAAAGGCTCCGATCATTCCTGGTAAATACTCAGCGCCTCGTGAAGGAGCAGCAAGGTGAGGATGAAGGTTACTCTGTCATGCAGGGTGGATTTTCAGTAGTTCCTTCAAAATGTCTTCTGTATGTATATGTAGCCATTTAACACATGCAATTGTATGTATACTAAATACCTCTTCGGGATCTTATAGTAGAATGTGAGTTAAAGTGTGAAACCCCATGCTCATGGTGGCTGGTGCACAGGAGAACATTGTGGAGGAAACAGGAGCGTTTGTTTCATTCTTCATTTAAATTTGTAGATCAGTTTAAACATTTTCAGCATGAAGAAAAACTCTGTTCACATTAAGCCTCTGAAATATGTTTCAAATCGAGCAAAAGTGCCTTTGTCCCTTAGTGGCTTCCATACGTGATCCGCACAAGTGTTTGTGAAGACAATAATAGGGCAGAGGGAAATGGATGCTAATAAATCAATTGGCACTGTCAGTTCACTCTTTAATGTTCTCTAGAATACATAAGATTTATCACGGAGGAATTGTAGAATAATGGTAGTGTATGGAAGCCGAGTCCACCGGGGAGATGTACTACATCATTCGGATTTAGCGCTGCCATCTGCTTAATAGCACTGAGATGACTACAGAGGTACTTATGATCAACCATTCATAGCAGTGACAGATGCTGCGGAGAGTTAACACGCCGGAGAACGAGGTTTCTTATTAAAATTCAGATTATGTGACAAGGTTGCCAAGGAAGGGGGCTGGGTTCGTTACCTCTCCAACAGCATTAAAGGTTTTTGTGTGCTTTTGAGTTTACTATCAAGAGAGAATGGCTGACGCGGTTACTGTAGCACAAGAGAAAATGTGGACAACCCCATCTGTCTGCATCGTGGCACTCAGAAGTTCCAAATAACTTCTTTAGGCTTGTCTGCTAGCATTTAAAACTGGATACTTCTTTTCTTAGAAAAGAACAAAACCAACTTTATCTTTGTTTTTACCTAGAACAGAGATCAGTAGTCTCAATTATGAAAAGAATAATTTGTATAACTGTATGCCTGTGTCCATCATTCATGTAGTAATGTAGCCCTTCTGTGTTTAATTAGATTTTGCAGTTTAAAAGCTGGCTTAGGTGTTCAGTCTTGGTGATCTCACCTTCACTCCATTGTAGGAGAAATTCATCTGAACATTGATTTAAGAGGGGGAATATTAGGAATTAAGGTAATTGCTGGGGTCACCTGCAGTTTTCTGGAATACTTTCTGGTTTTTGCAATTATTAATGCTCTAGATTTCTCTGGATAACCATTGTGCCATTGGTTTAAACACATTGTTTCTCAGTTGCTCTTATATATCTAACAATAATTGCTGACATGTCAAATCATACCAAAATGTGATACATTCAAATACCTGTAAATTACCTGTTAAACCTTAAAGCAATCCAGTCAAGCTAATCTGAACTGAGACAACTGGAAAATTCTCCTTACTGTACCTATGTTTATTCAGTACATCTAGTTCACTCTGTGTTTATTGGTTAATGCATTGGGAAGCGAGAAGTACATGCTGCAACTTTATTTTGAATTATTTATCTAAAAGAGATTGAAGTGCTGGAGCGGATCCAGAGAAGAGCAACAAGACTGGGGAAGGGACTGGAACACAAGACCTGTGGGGAGAGGCTGAGGGAGCTGGGCTTGTTCAGTCTGGAGAAGAGGAGGCTTAGAGGTGAGCTCAGCACTCTCTAGAACTACCTGAAGGGCAGTTCTAGCCAGGTGGGGATTGGGCTCTTCTCCCAGGCAGTCAGCAATAGGACAAGGGGCCATGGGCTTCAACTCTGCCAGGGGAAATTTAGGCTGGCTATTAGAAAGCAATTCTTTGCAGAGAGAGTGGTCAGGATTGGAATGGCTGCCCAGGGAGGTGCTGGACTCACTGTCCCTGGAGGTTTTTAAACTGAGATTGGCCATGGCACTTAGTGCCATGATCTGGTCAATGGACTGGAGTTGGACCAAGGGTTGGACTGGATGATCTCTGAGCTCTTTTCCAACCCAGTCGATTCTGTGATTCTGTGTGATTCTGTAAAAGCATAAAGAGAACTGCTCATCTGGTAATCCCCAAGCATGTTGAAAACCCAGCATTACCAATGCCATGCAGTGAGGCTTTATTCTTTACTGTTTGTTTTGACAGCAACTGATTCAAGATGTAAAATTTCTTTGAAGTAGGGAAGACTATAGTTTGAGAAGTTTGAGGAAATTTTTCTTTCATAAGTTATGGGAGTTACTTAACAACTGAGTAACTGGATGTCAGTTTGAAAAGAGGACTTTAAAACAAAAAAAGCACACCACGCTTTGAAATCCAGCAGTGGCCGTTGTTCAGTGATGCCTTAATACAACTAAATTGGTTTCCTAAAATCCTTTGAATCTCTAAATCCCTAATTTTGTGCCACACCAGGGACATCTCAGTTCTGAGAGGAGCTGATTCCTAATGTGTAGTTCTTGGCAAGAGCATTTTCTACTAGGAACTCGAATTTCAGGTGCTTATTCATCATAGAAAAGATTACAACATTACTGTTTATAAGAGGAGGATTTTCATTAAAAGCTGAGTGTATGGATTTGTAATTGGCTTATGAAGGTATTGCTATTGGTATTTGAAAGTTAATTGCTAACATTTTGTTAGTGATGTTCAGTGTTTTAAATTTACATTGTGTAGTTTGTCAGCAATCATGCATTTCCAGGATGTATAAATATGCATTATATGCAAAACAGTGCCTGTTAACTGTAGCTTTTCAAGATGCAATTCTCTCGATTTTAATGCTAGTAGCTGTTTGTATTTCATGCTCCGACTTATAAATCAGATTAATCCACAGCAGTTTGACTTCTGGAGATAGTAAAAATGGCTAGTATTTCACATTTGTTGTTGCTTGTGAACACCTGGTATGTACAATCTTATTGGAGATTATAATTCTGTGCAAATAAAGACTCAAAAGCATTAGCATAAACAAGCTAATGTATCTTTTAACCGAAAATGCCTGCCATGTGGTTTCCCGCTTAATTTTTACGTTCATATTACTGGAAAAGATTATTTTATGCAGTTTTCCAGATCTATTTATTCAGGTTTTCCTTTTTTGTTACCTTGTTAAAATGTGAGAAGTTAAAATATTCAGAAGTGCCCTGATAGCAAAGATAGTTCTAAATGTAAGTCTAGTGTGTATATATATGTATTTCTTTTTGAGTTAGAGATTTTGTCTGAGACCTCAATAAACAGGAATTAGACTAAGGCAATTGAAGTGTAATGATATAAAAACCACAAGTATATCACATGGTGCACTCATTAAAAAATAAGTTTTTTAGAGTCCTTGTCATGTTGACATTAGTAGATTAGTTCACTATTTAAGAAGTGTTAGCATTACTTTTCATTTGTACTCATTACACTTAGGAAAATGCTTTTTAGGTACAAAAAAAGTGTTGGTTTTCTTCATGGCTTTGCTATTAAATTTAACTATGACCTGTTGGATAAAACTTACATAGTGGTGTTATAGTACTACAAAAAGTATTAACACGAATTTTAAAATATTTGAGGAATTAAAAAGGATTTATTGAATAAAATTAGTATTCATTTTGTGTGATTGTGATTAATTTTACATAGGTGATTGTACAGCACCTTAAAGTAGGTGATTGAATTACCACAATATAATTAATGAGGATTAGTATTCGGTAGCATTTAAGATTTTTTCCCTTTGCTGATTACACAGGTGAAAACTTGAGGAAAAGACGGGTCAAATAGGATAAGAATTCTGTAACACGAAGAAAAAGTCACTAATAGTGAATATTTTGGAAATATTAAATGCTATATTATAGTTACTAATAGTAACTTGTGGAATTAGTCATGGTTTTTAAAAGATCTTAATTATATGAGGGCTTCAATTGAATTACAATGTTTAAAACAGGTGCTTTAAGCTGGGACGAGAGCGGTAACCAAGATGGAGAGGATCCAGTCACTAGGCCTCAACAGGTGGTTGCAGCAATGCAGTTGATGGTCTTTGGAGACAGCACTTGGATAATCAGGCTTCCAAGTCTTACAAATTAAAGTTATTCTGTTAGAAATAACTTTTCCAATGTCTTATGTAGTAATTAACTTTCTCCCAGTTTCAGTAAGAGGTATCAAGATAAGGAAGAGGGACTACACAGTCTCTCTGGCTAGAGAAAGGACAGCATCATAAATTCACACTTGCAGCAGATAGTGAAGAATATATATAGGGAAGATTTATTTTTCTGCAGTGTTGAGAAGGAACTTCACTAGAAACTCGCACTTAGAAGCCAATATTAGTTGCATGAGAAGCTTGAGAAGTCAAGCTTCACTGGTTCAGAACATATTTTTGTCACAAAACACCTTATTGTAGATGAAGATCTGATGCTATTTTGCTGGTTGACAGCCAACGTAGTATGTCTGCAGTAACTGAAAATTGCAGTTTTCTCTTAGGCTGTCCTGTGGTATTTAGTTTTCTTTGAAAGGAAGAAAAAACTTGTCTCTTTCTGTTTGTGAGGAAACATATTTAATTGGGCAACTTTAGAAGAGGGAGATGCTTGCAAGAAGACTGCAAAATGATCTTGTTTCTCTTCCTTGTATTTTATTTTAGTAGAAATACTGGGAGCTGTAAATTGTACTTGTAAGCACAATTTTACCATCGTTCAGTTTACAGACAATGAAAAATACTATTTAGTAACCACCAGAACTTGAGGTGTATTGTGGTGTAATTGTCAGGTAGAATGTGTTTGGAATGTACATGTTGATATCTTAAAAATAGACCCTACATGAACCCAGCAAACAAGTATTAGCAGTTACATGGATTGAATTATCTTCTAATACAAGAGAAAGAGATCTACAGCATCATACTTGGGCAGGCAAGGCTCAAACCTGGAAAAATCTCAAACATGGTAGAGCATTGCTTTGGTATCTGTCAGATGTTTATGATTATGCAGCCCTAAAACCAGATAAATATAATCTGCCTTTAGTCAAATACATTCCTTGATGGCACTTCTATTCTTTTTGAATTATAATTATAAAACTTGGATGGAGTGATTTTTTTTTTCTCTCAAATGCTCTTCAGTTTCTACTGATGAGTAAGGGTATCAGATTTATAGCAAACTGATGAAAGTTGTACTGCTTCTTCAATAAATTATAAAGATGATGTGTATCTTACTGTGTTTTATTTCTTATGATGGAATGGTGACATACCGTCTGTGCAGTATTTGTGGATGCTGATGTATTGGAGACAGTGTTCTCTTGTATTCCAGTCTGTGGCAAGAACATCAACTCAGATCTCTGACATCTTATGCAGGACTCAAGAGGGATAACTAAGAATTACATGGAATAAAACCTGCAGCTGCTTCCAATATTGTAATGGATAGATTTTGACTGATACCAGTCAGATCTTCATTATTCTCTGCTGCTTCCAATGTCATTAATAGTCTGGTCTGTTTGGAGGTAAAAAGGAAGAAAAACCCACGTATTTTGCCAAAGTTCATGTTGGTTCACATCTCTGTTCTCAGCTCAGTGTTTGGAGCACATTTGGTACACACTGAAGTTTAGTTTCCACTGTCTAGTTCACTTCCCCCAAACTGCTTTGCAAACCAGATGTGATGTGAGGCTGGTTCTAATTCACAAGCCAAACCAAAATGCTGATGTTCGCACAGGTTTTTTTCTGCTGGTGTTTTCTTACTTGAGGTAGCGAATTTTTGACATTTGATTTAGCATGTCTCGTGTTTAGGAATGAATTGTTGCTGTATTCTGTAGTCTCAAGGCCAATGTATAGGTCCATACTGCTGTTCCTGAAGGGATGCCTTATTTGTGCTGTGTAGGTCAGTCACCTCTGCTACTTGCTGTTTATCTTTGCTGTTCTGAGAGATGGGAAATGAGTGAAATGGGGGGGGAAAAAAAGACTTGAGTTCACAGACACCCACAACTGGACATTTCAGATGGTAAAACCATTAGCTTTAGGGAAATGTGTAGCATTCTGCTAGGAATATATAGACAGACATAGTTCTGTGCCTGGTAGGTAGCACCGGAATAAAGATGCCTCTGAGGGCATTTCACTGTTCTACGGAAGTTAATTTTATTACAATTTCCTACATAAAAAGTGATTTCTAAATAGTGATATCTAATGGAATCCTTGAGGGGGCACTCTGATAATCTTTTAGGATTACAGGAAATAGATTTTTTATTTGTATTATCCATATGAGAGTACAATAAGATTTAATTTAAGGAAGATTGCATCGTTTTTCTGTTTTATGAAGCTTTCACATACAGGTCTCTGCTTTCTGAGATCATTGTTTTACAGACAAACCAAGATGCAGGGAGGAGAGTATGTATGAAAGAAACTTCTGCTAGGAAGTATTGGAACTGGGTATTAAATAAAAATTTATCTGCGAGATGCAAGAAGAGAGGTGTATCTTGATATCTGTTTTTATGCTATCCTGCTGTAATCTGGGCTACAGAATATGGTGTTCTAATGACTCAAAGCAGCATTAAGAACAGATATTCAAATCAATTATAAGGATGTAAGAAACTTGGCTGCTGTCATGGTTGTCTTGACAATAACATTTGGGGCTGCTCTTCTTCCTGTTTAATGTTGACAGATGTTTTTTTAGATAACTTTTGTTATAAGTGTGAAGATCTGGTGTGAGTCATAAAGAGGCATGTCCTTGTAGAAAATTTCTCTTCAGATGTGATCATATCAGTCAGGATCTATGGTTGAAGACCTCTTGCTGGAGAGATGCTCGCTTGTTCTTTCTACTTCACCATTCTGTGCAACCTCTAGGTGGAAGGCTGAAGATGATACATGTGGAGCTACTCTGATCAGAAAAGGAACCCTTTGTGTTTCAGAGGGTTTTTTGTCACTTTCTGAATCTGCCCTGGCTTCTGTCTGAAGGAATCAGTCCCAAAGTTAATTATGATACCAATACTTGAAAGGGAAAGCAGATTTTTCTTTTTCCTAGTAAGCATTACTAGAAGCTGAACTGGTTGTAAAAGCTGTTTTTCATCACTGAAGAAGAAAATATCAGTTCACTCAGTGCTTAAACCTGTTAACCAGGCTTGTCAGTACCTAAAACTGGTCTTTACCAGTAAACCAGAAGCTTTTAATCAGAGGCCTTTTACTCTCCCCTTAGCAATCAGGCCCCTTGCCATACTGCTGTTGTTTTCAAACACAAAAATGCCATAATTCTGATTCTAAAAGATGTCTGTATCAAATCTAAAGAGCTGTGGCAGTCACATTCATTAATCACAATATGTTTTGACTACTTTTATTCATTTTTCGGAAATAGAACAGAGTACTTCCACCGGGTGGTTGACAAGGCCTGTCATATGATTGTCCCAAAAACATTGTAGTGACCTATTCTGTTATCTTCATGAGTGTTAGGTTGAAAACTCTACCATTCTGTTGATATTTGTACCAAGAGAACATTCCAACATCTCCAAACATAAGCTGATAATTAATGTAGTATAAAAGATAATAGTTCCTTAAGACTTAACTGTCATGTCAAGAGCAGTTACTGCTATTTGTTTTTTTTCATAAAGATTTGTCTTCTCTTATAGTTCATAGAGATATTTTCAGAAACAATCAGCTTAGCAGAAAAGCTTGTGAAATTCAGGTCATACTCCACAAGACCTTTGAAGGCTTATGTTGAATACCTCTAAATTAAAGTATTTTAAGACACTTCTCACAGTATAGTGGTTCTAGAAAAATGTCAGGAAGATTCTCAGTCCTCTGTTTTACTCCATAAAAAAAGCTCCTCTAAGGCTGTACATCGTCAGTGATGCAGTGATAAAATCTGAGGTTACTCCTCTCTATCATAGGCTGTTTCTTGGACAGAGAAAACAGGCATTTCCCCCTGGCCTTATTTAAACTACTTAAGCTTCACTTCACACATCCTCTAAGCTTTGTAGGATTAATGCCCAGCCCTCAGCAATTAGAAGCTACGTACTTGTTAAGTTTATTGTTGCTAGCTAATCCTTCCATACCATGAGATGGTTCCAGGTTTTTATGTTGACACGGAAAATCAAAGCGTGTTTTCTTTGCTACCTCTGTCTTCTCCCTTGTCAGCCCGGAGACAATGTGCCGGAATGGGAATACAGAAGAAATTAAAGAGTAGATGCAATAAGGCTCTATATATACAAAACAATTTGATTTATACCTAAGACTCCAGTGTTGATTGCATGTGTGCTTTTTCCTTGATGGGTAGGAAAATGCTTGAAAACTCACCTGACTATGCCGTGTAATCCAATCATCCATCTACATCTACACCACTGAATTTTCAGATACCACCCCCATCTACTGCTGGGGGAAAACTACTTGAAGATAACTAGAGAAGTAAGGAAAAAAAATAAGAACAGAAAATTGAGAGAAATGGCCTCAAATAGATATTTCATGTCTTGAAACATATGAACTGAAACCAGACTCAAGGTGTAGTCTTGCTGGGTGAAAAAAGAAGGGATCCATGTTGCGTTTTTACCTTGTTCTGAAAGAAGGGAGGTACATGAGGTAAAAAAGAAAATGAAACTGGTTTGGGGCTTTTATTCTCCTTTCTATGAGAGGAAATTAAAATAGGAAGAAAACAGTTTCCAGAATAAATCCATTAATAGGAAATACAGAGTTTGAATAGTCTTCAGTCAGAATGCTGAGATGCTAGAGAATGTATATAAAAGATATAAACATCAAGGATGCTTTTAAAACAAAAAATGAACATGACTTCTGTCCAGAAGAAGAATTACTTAATAAAATTAAACTTCTCAGAATAGAATTGACCTCTACTTTCTCAGTTGAGTTCAAATATACAATTCACAAATGAGTTTATTGCGGGTTCCTTTGACTAGTTTTCATTTTAGTGGGTGATTGAAGAAAACATAGTTCTGTAAGCTGCAACTTCATCTACAGTACAAGATTTATCTGGATATCTTCCCCCAAAGAAGTCAGATATCTTGGTTTTGACTGAATTCCATGGGCTATTCAAACTGTTACCAATGTAACAAACCAAAAAAATAATCTTAATGTTTTCTTTATTTTTTTACCCAGAACTATTAGTATACTACTATTATACTATTATGATACTACTATTATGATGTTATTTTTACCCAGAGCTATCTATATGTACCCTTTTCTTTGGGTCGTAGCTGAAGTTGTCTCATCTGAAGTTTTCCATTTGTTTAACATGCAGTTGAGTTGAGGGAGTGTTGTCTCTGTTCTTAGAGCAAAAAGCCAAGTGCTCGGAGTGGAGATTATCGCACTAGACAACACAACTTCACGTTGTAACTTGTACTTTTTTGAAAGAATATTAATTTTGATGGGTTTGTCCATTAATAAACATATGGGACATGTTATTCTTTCAATATAAGTAGATTTTTCCTTTCTGATATTCATTCATTTTGCGATTTACGTGAGTCATATTTTTAATAGATATTTTCAGTCTATGAAATGAAACCCTCCAAAAGTCATTCTGACAGGATTGACAGATTTGGGGATAGGGCTCAGCTGCTCTAGGGTTCTGCACTTGATGACAACCTTAGACGAATCAAGTACTGTTGAATGTCAGTTTTAAGTTGGCTGTCAGAATAAAGATTGTTTTATCACTGGCTGCTGCAGGCAAAATTATGTTATATCTTATGCTTAAACTTCACCCCTGTTGTTCTGGGATCCTCATCACATGGACTGACAAACCACAGATAACATGAAGGTTGGATACAGATAATTTTTTGTGGGTCTCCATAGTGCATTCTGCTTAAGATTGAGTTCAGGAAGCCTTATACTCAGAATAACAAATATTAATCCACGCTTTTTAGATACACATTTGCACACATTCCAGATATTTATTTCTGACCAGGATTATTTTGTGAGATTTAAAACTAGTTAAAAACACAAAATCTTTGCCTTTTGTCAGTTTAGAATGATTGTGGTGTATTTGTTTTATATTAATGCTTTACCTGCTAATTCATGTTAAGCCTATCAGTTGCCTTTTCTCACTGGTTTCTATTTTGTTCGCAATCAATCTGTTAGAAGCATTTTGTCAATATTAGTAATTACTTGCTAGTGATCATATATTACAGTGATTTCCTTCTCACTCTGAATGAAATGACTTGTAGCTTTAGTCTGTATTTTCCAAATATCATCAGCCATGGCTCTGACTGTGGTTAGAAATAAAAGGAAAGAAACAAGAGACTGGCTTTCAGTGTCCTACAAACTTTAATAATAGGCATTTGTTCCATCAATTATGCAAAAGACATAGTTCTATATATACATAGCTCTACTTATATGAAAGCATAGTAGGAAAATAGTGTGTAATAAGGCTTCTCCTTTGGTTTCCACTCAGCTGTCTTAATAATCATAGAATCATTTTGGTTGGAATTGCACTTGCATTTGTGTGCAGGTATCTTGCTTTGAAGACACTGGAACCTGTACATGTATAGAAACTATATAATGCTCTGATCAACATCTCTGTTATTGAATTTTTATCAGCAGATTTAGAGATGTAAAGACAAAATACCAGGCAACAGTAGGTAACAAAAAGTTTATAACACAAAGGAATTGGGTTCAGTACCTACAACTCCTACTCTTCTTTCATTGAGACTCATATGATCTTAAAGCTTCCCATCCATAACTGTAATTATATGGATATGAGAATTTATATTTATATCTAACACTGTGTACTCAGGGCTCAGTGATTAAGAACAAATCCTAAACGGGCCTAAATGTGGTGTATTTTCTTATTAATGAACAAACAGGACCTCAGCTGTCATTGTATCACATGGATGCTTACATTTCTTACTTCGGGGCATGTCTACATCCTTCAAACTTTCTTCTTTTCAAAGGTAGAATGTGTAATGATGAGTTTTGCTTCTTAAAAAATAACTGCTTTGTTTCTTTTTTCTTTCCTACTTCCCTCCTCCCATCCAGTGGAGCAGATTACTATGATTATGGCCACGGACTGAGTGAAGAGACGTACGACTCTTATGGTGAGTGGTTTTATGAGCTGAATGACTACAGTAGTAGACTCTTGAAAAACACATAATCAAAATAAGAATTTCCATAAGGCAGGTTTCAGTTTTGCAGTGGGTAACAGCTGCTCAGGGATTCTGCTCTGTCACAGGGCTCCTCATGTGGTTATTGAGAAGAATACTGAAGGAGGGTCTGTGGTCTGTTAGCTAACAGAGTCATGGGAAACTAATATCAAAAAAATTAAAATCTGAATCAGGCTGCAAGTACCATTTTGGTGACACATTCAAAGAGATTTAAGGAGAAATATGGGGGTGTTAGGACCTCTTTTCAGGAACTGTTTCCAGCTGAAAACAAACGCTTCTAATGTGACACAACTGGCATTAAAAGTTGGTGCAAGGTAAGAATACGCTGAAGTTCTCTGTTGAAGCCTAATTGGGTGCATTTTGGACTTGTACGGTCTTTTTGTATTAGTTCATTTTCATGTATCAGTCTTGTCAAATCAAGCAGGGAGTCATTATGTAAAGGTTACGAAAGTATTTTAGGTAGTTAATAGACATGAGGGCAGTGGGTTACTCGTATGGAGACTAAGCAATGCATAATGAAGCAAAAAACATGTTAATGGTAAAGATTTTTTTTAAGTCAGAAATGTGGTAGTGACAGGATTAATTAAAGAAATCTGTTACGGATTAGAAGCATAAAACATGTTAAAAGGCACCTTTCCTTAAAGGATAAATGTTAAGTCTCTGGCTAGAGATCAGAGAAATATAATCTAGATCACTCAAATCTCCAGCATTTGGGGATTATAAGTAACTAGTGTAAGAGTTGTGATTCTGGGTAATGAATGCTTCAATGATTTTAGTGCTCTGCTTAAAATTCTTTATGGTGAACTCCATTTGGAAGAGCTTCCTGCTGAAAACTAAAATGACCTCAATGAAGTTGTTGTGATTAATGCACCTAATACAGAAGTTTGCTCAACATCGTCTGCTTAAACTAATTATTTTGCTTAAGGGGAAAGTCAGTTCATCAAAAGAAGAGGTCAATTGAAATTCCTCTGTTCCTCAGCACTTTCAATTGGTCTTGATAGATATATAGCTTAAATCTGTATTTCAAGATAAAAATAAACTGACATTATAAGCCTGATATTTCTAAGACTATTTCATGAAAGCAAAATTGATGGGGGAGAAGAATTTATGAAATGGCTTAATGTAGATAGAGTTGACTGATGGGGGGAAATATGGATTGCGGTATTTAAGGTTGAAAAATATGGATTTTTCATTGCTTTTGCATTTAAAATTGGTTTTCTATTTATCAAATCCCAGCCACTCAGAATATTAAGTGATGTATTTACTCAAGTTGAGAGGAAAACTATAAATACCTTGACGAATGATTATGGGTTACAGCCGCTGAAATTTTTGCACACATAAATAGTTACACTCTTTCTTAACTAACTGATCCTCAAGTACAATCTTAAATGTGGAGTTAGATACTAACAATCATTCTTACAGGATGTAAAGAACATTAGGTGCCTCAGACTAAAATTCATAAGATTTAGTAAGCAGATAGTTGCCCAGTGCTGGCCAGGAGGAAACGTTCCCCGGTAAAACCTGAGCTTTTCCTCCCCTGAGAAGCTCAGGTGCCAGTCTGGAGGATGTAGGAAGAATATCAGCATTTTTAGGATTCAGAGCCCTGAATGGCAACAAAAAGAAAACTGATAAAAAGGAAGGTGACTCTGTACCCTACTGATTTGACCAGTTGCTTGAAAGGAAGCAAGTATTCCCCTTAAACTATAACCAAGACTGATTTTTTGCATTTCAACAGTTCCTTGCAGGGATGTTTAAAAGCTCGAATAATTTTAATTCTTACTCCTCAGCCAGCCTCCTTTACTGCTAGGCAAGGGTTTCTTTCCTTGCTTAATATAAGCAGCACAAGAGGTTACTTCTCATGTATTAATATATTATTCTGTTATCAGGTTCCTGTGGAACTTGCCTGAGGTGCGAGTTTAATTCTTTCAACCTTATGCCAAATTTGAACTTGTTCCTTTTATCTCCTGGGCAAATGTTCTGACCACATAGGGATGATATATAACCCAGGCTCTGCAGGCAAGCACCTACATATTTAAAAACAAAGGAACCAGGATGAGACTTCTCTGAAGGGACTGTGAAATTGGACCCTTGGCTTATGGGATTCCTGTCACCTAACTTCAGATATCTGCCGTCTGAGGAGGTTATCTTTCCATTCAAAGTAGTACAGGGGTTCTTTGTCATATTCTAGTTTTTTTAATTGACTAGAAAGACAGAAAGTGATTGCCTACATCATAGATTACCATAACTAGTCATTTGGATTCCACCCTTAGTTTCTGAATTGCATTGGGTTCACTTGGACACCTGTCTGCTTAGGGCAGAGCAATTCTTCAAAAGCAGATATGGAAGCACATACACTGTTTTCAGGTGTTTCTGTTTGGGTTTTTTTTGTTCTTTAGGGGGCAGTACTCAGATACATTTACTTGATTAAAGTAAATACTATTTCATTAAACTCTACATTTACTCCTGTGTCTTTCGTTGTAAGTGCACGGCGCAGTAGGTCTTATTCTTAAGAGAATACATGTTTACTTTTTGTTGTTATTTACTACCTCTAAAATCTGGTAGGATTATGAAGCATTAAATATAGCACAAGCTTTTCACTAACTTTGTTTTCAAAATTCAACCAGGCAATCTCCCTTGCCCTTTTAATTTTTTCATAATCTGCCTTCTATTTCTTGCATTTTAGAGGAAGCGTATGTTCACAGTGAAGTCAAATATAGCCCCTATATTATTGGAAGCCACAGGTGTTTGCAGTGAAACTTGAGGCTTTTCACTGTTGGATTGTGTATTTGAATTAACCCTAAATCAGTACTGATGCAAATAAACTTATTTCTGTGGGCAGCTTGTTTGCTTATACATAATTCATCTCCCCGCTTCATTTTATGTTAGCGTAATTATTTGTAGGTCTGCCCCTATAGCTGGCACTTCTGTGTATTTACAACAAGCAGGTCCAGCTGAATGCCAGAGCCCTGTCATGTTCCTTGCTGTTATGTGCTGAAAAAGCATCGTGGGGCAACTCATCAAGATGTTTGGTACCCAGATTTTTTTGGTTCTGATGTTAGACTTCACTTTGTGCACCTTGGTTTCAGTAAATACAGTGTCGTCATCATCTAATTCACAATTAATAAGGGGAAAAAATAAGTACGGTGTCTGAGACTATTGGAAGGGGTCTAACTGTATTTTCCCTTCTTGTAGGGCAAGAAGAATGGACCAACTCACGACACAAGGCACCTTCTGCAAGGACAACGAAAGGAGTCTACAGAGACCAGCCATATGCCCGATACTGATTGTACTGTCTGATGTTGTGAAATATCCAATCTCCACCAGTCCTGTATACTGTTCAAAAGTAATTTTTTCTATGAACAATCCCTTTTTATTAAATCAAAGCGCTTAAAATTCTGAATGGATGGACTGAACTTAAAATATTTTGATGAGAGAACAACCTGGACATAAAGATATGTAAAACAAGGATCTTTGTTATTTCCAAACTGTATTTGAAAAAATAGGTGATCAAAAAGAATAACCTTTGATTAACTAGTGTTAAAAAATAGGTTTACTAAATATTAGTCCATTCTTTTAACATAAGCGTAACCTTTTATTTTAAAGGTTTTCAACAATTTAGTTTTTAGTTTTTATTTTCAGCCATTTGCTAGTTATTCTCTTTGCAAACCTGCGTAAAAAGGGAAGCAAATTACAAATGCAAATAATGTGGTATTTTGTAACTCAAGTCTTGAAATGTTCTGTAGTGTTAAGCAAAGTTTTACCCTTGCTTGATACTAAATAAACTTTTGAAAGAAAATCAGTGTGTGTGACCTTAATTTTATTCTTTATCTTATAATAAAACAACATAAATAGTAGTAAACAGGGAGAAATACTTTTAACAGTGATCAGCATAAAAGGCTCATATTAAACACTGCGCAACTTCTTTAAAAAAAATGGTATAAACCTAAATGTGTGCATATATATATACTCACAGTAAATATAAATGCTGTTTAAAGTATCCAAATGGTATGGATCTGCTTGAGTGCCACATTAAATCAAAATATTCTTTGTTAAAAATGCTTTAAAATAGCTAATGAATTTTCTGAAAAAGATGTGACTAGTTTTCATCTTGTTGAGCATTTTTTCACTAGTGCAACTTTGGAATTTTTATGAGAATTTTGGCATGTTAATGACCACCTCGCTCCGTGCTGGAAGCAATAAACCCAAAGCTTTTAAAGACTTTCTGACTTGACTAATTGAGGTCGCTTTCGTCAGAGGCAGAGGATGTGTAACCCTTAAAACGGTCTTCATTTGCAAAGGTAAATAAATCAAATAAGATTTTAATCTCACTTAATTTATCTTAATATGACCGATAAAAACAGGGAGACTACAACTTAGAAAGTTTCATTTTAGAATGTAGGAAAGACTTGAAGGACGCCTAAATTCTCATTTTAAAACGTATAATTTGTGTTAGTAATCTAAAAAGCCTTAGCTTAGCTAGTTAAATTTGGACAAACTATGCCCTATTAAACAACTGTAAAACCTCATAACCAATAGTTTGTAGTATATTATTCTTTCCATAAATTCTAGTAACTTAACCATTACAAATGTTATCTAAAAGCTTTTTTGTTAATCATTATGTATCTATTAATTATAGTTTGATTTATTGTTGTTCTTTTAGTTTTTATTTGAAAGTCTTTGAAGTTGAGTAAAAATACCTTTTGTTTTTCTCTTGTCAGGAAACCCACCTCCTTGGACAGCCAAGAGAACAAAAACCTTAATCTTCTGATGCTTTGGTAGGTATCTTTACCCATCTGTGAAATTATTAGAGAAATAATGGAGCTTTTCATCAGGTCCTTATTTCTATATACACAAGGCTTTAATTTATGTCATAATTACAGGCACTGAGGTGGAGACCAGCAAAAATCAGTGGCTATGTATGCTCAGATTATGTATATTTTACATAGAACTTATTTTTTCTTTATCTCCTATTTGGTGGTTCCTCCTGCTAACCTCGTGATCTCAGTGCCTTTAGTTGACACGGCTTAGATAAATAGAGCTCTACACTTAGAAATATTGCATACGTTGCACTGCCTCTGTATACCACAGTAAATTTAAGAGACTCCTATTGCAGGCTAAAGGAATTTTTTGCACATACAAGATGGCTTTATAACAATTTTGAGAGTATTTTAAAGATTTAAAGCAAAGAACTCTTAAGGTTAGGAGAGCTTGGAGACTTCTGCATTTGGAGCTCAAAGAGTAAAGATTCAATACCAGCTGCTAGAACTGCTATGGCAAAACTGAGTCTAGAAATCTATTTTTTAAATATTTATAGTGGAATTGACTAAACCTCTATTTTCTGTTCACATCTTAAATCATGTTATATGATGAGTTTCATAAGTCATAACAAGTTTTCATTTGAAAATATGAAGTTTAATGTAAACCATATATAATGAAAGTTGATGGGTTAAAACTCACATACCTAGTAGCAGAGATGGATAGTAGATAATCAGCAGTAAATTGAATATTCTGCAATATTTATCCAACTTCTTTTATTCCATCTTTCCTTAGTACATCCTCTATGGAGGATGAATGTATCAGTGCACATTTGTGCCAATTTTCTTCTGCTTTGCAGTCCTATGAACACTTCAGTTGTTCCAGGTCCCCTTTTGGTATGGAGGGAAAAAAAACGAGTGTGTCTGTGTCGAATCATGCAGAGGCTGTTTGGATGTACTGCTGTGTGGCTGCCTAGTTGTGGCCCATCTCAGCAGAAACTAGTGTATCTAGTGCAGTGCCTCAAGGGTTGCTACTGGGACCAGTGTTATTCAATACACTAAGCAACGACTTGGATGAGCGAATAGAGTGACTGTCAGCAGGTTTGCTGATGACACCAAGCTGGGAGGAGTGGCTGACACATCAGAGGCTGTGCTGCCATCCGGAGACCTGGACAGGCTGGAGAGTTGAGGAGGGAAAGACTTAATGAAATATAACAAGGGCAAGTGTAGAGTTTTGCATCTGGGCAGGAACACCCCAGGTTCCAGTATAAGTTGGGGAATGACCTATTAGAGAGCAGCATAGGGGAAAAGGACCTGGGGGACAGCAGGATGACCATGAGCCAGCACTGTACCCCTGTGGCCAGGAAGGCCAATGGTACCTGAGGTGGATTAGAAAGGAGGTGGTCAGTAGGTCCAGAGAGGTTCTCCTGCCCCTCTACTCTGCCCTGGTGAGACCACATCTGGAATATTGTGTCCAGTTCTGGGCCCCTCAGTTCAAGAAGGACAGGAAACATTGGACTAATGATCTTTTGAGGTCCCTTCTAATCCCTAACATTCTGTGATTGTGATAACTCTGTATTTACTGGAGATACAAGCTTCCTTTCAGAAGAATTTCTGAAGAATAAAAGCCTTCAGTTCCAGGGAACTGCTGGAGAGAGTCCAGCACAGGGCAACAAAGATGCTGAAGGGAGTGGAGCATCTCCCGTGTGAGGAAAGGCTGAGGGAGCTGGGGCTCTGGAGCTGGAGAAGAGGAGACTGAGGGGTGACCTCATTAATGTTTTAAATATGTAAAGGGTGAGTGTCAGGAGGATGGAGCCAGGCTCTTCTCAGTGACAACCAATGATAGGACAAGGGGTAATGGATACAAACTGGAACGCAGAAGGCTCCATTTAAATATGAGAAGAAACTTCTTCACAGTGAGGGTGACAGACACTGGCCCAGGCTGCCCAGGGGTGTTGTGGAGTCTCCTTCTCTGCAGACATTCAAACCCGCCTGGACACCTTCCTGTGGAACCTCAGCTGGGTGTTCCTGCTCTGGCAGGGGGATTGGACTGGATGAACTTTCGAGGTCCCTTCCTATCCCTAATATTTTGTGATACGATTCTGTGAAACCTTAACCATTTTAGTCCAATTTTATTTGTTAATGAGCTGTAAGATCTGAATTTGATACATTTAGGAAAAAGTCTGCATATATTGAGCATCATAGTGTTATGAACTTTAAATCCATTGTCTTCCTTCTTCCAGTGTTCCACATGGATACATTTCATTTCTCCTAAACAAACACATTGTATCTGTTCTTGTGTCCTATACATTAAGCTACATCAGTTCCAACAGCTGGTATTAGGTATTCTTAGAAACTACATATTTCCAGTATAGAACTTCTCTTGACAGTTCCTGAAATAACATTCATGAGCATTGTGTTCTGCTGTTGCATTTCTGGTTTGGTTTGTGTTTTTCTTTAGGGTAATCTATACAAAGAAATCTGTTAGGTTTTGAAAAGAAGAAAAAATAATCTTAAACCCTAAATTAAAAAAAATCGATGTAGAAGGCAGCCTGCCTTTATGTTGTAACAAACTAATCTAGGAGAGTTTATCCATTCTGGTAGGATTTTGTGTTCTGACATTGTCAATTTGTGTTACTGGTCAAACAAGTATTGTTAATGATAATAAACCATATCATTAATTTGCCTTTATTGAACTTCATCACATTTGCACTGAATTTCAATGGTAGCAGTTTCTGCAATGATTTCTATAAATCTGCATACATTTTATTATGAGTAATTGCCTGATCCTACTATGTGTAATCTGACAGTCTTCAGACAATTCATAGTTGCTAAGTCTCAGGATATGTATGAATTAATTGATTTTGCTCTTTTTCAGGAACTTCTGCCATGTTAATTATGGACTGCTTAGAGCATTGTACTTACCCGTGTGCCTCGCCAGCAACGAGACAGGCTGCGGAGTATGAAAACCCTCTTCTGTATTTCTTGTATTAAAGCCTTAAAGTGTATGTTATACACTTTTTAAAATGTATATTTAAACTTTAAGTTGTTTAGTGATGCAAGTGTTTTTATTTGGAGCTCAATAAAGAATTTTCATCTCAGTTCCTGTTACAAAGCAATAATGCAGCCTCATGTTCACTTAGTGATTCTTTTTAGCCTTATGCAGCAAGTGTAAGAGAGTATGTAAAGTGTCATAACTAGAGGTTAAATGCTTTTGGAAATAGTTTGTCTAATGTATGAGCAACATGGATAAGTTAAAATGAAGGCTGAGTGGTTTTTGCTGAAGCTTTTCTTAATAGCTAATTATAAACAGGTCTTCTCAAAACAAGGCTCTTGGGTAGAAATGATACTCCAGCATCCATTTCCTTCAGAAACTTATATAACATGGAAGTGTTTTAATCCCTGTCAATTATACTATGTTGCTTATTCTCTTTCACTTGGTGTTTCATGCATAGAACTGTTTTCTCTAATATGCAGTCACAGGTTTTCTAGTAGTAGTCTTGGGTGAGGCTTTTGCACCTCGATAAACCTTGTATCTAACAGTCAAGTTTTCTCAGTGCTTTCTCTGTTTTATATTAATTGTGATTGTGATAATTTGTAACAGAAATAAAATTATGATAATTTAATTTTTGTTTTTATTCTTAAATACCGCTTGCAAAGTCTGAGTGTCCCACGCTTCGGTTTTGTTTCCATCAGATGCATATTTTTTCACTGAATCTCAAATTTATCCCAAGAAAAACATAATTTGGGTCTCGTTTTATTTTGAAAATAAGCAATATCAATTAATAGGTTCTCACCAAATGCCCGCTCTTCAACATATATTTATGACTTTGAACACCATATACTATTGAAGATTGATTTCGAAATTTATGGATATGGAGAAAATTAAGATTTCCTATTAACCCTGGCACTGATCAGAGTGTCTTGAGTAACATATGTTTAAGAGATGAAAGAATCTTTAACAGTATTAAGAAAGTCTCATTTTCACCTTCCAATATTTAAGATGATTTTATCAGTTAATCTCAGAATCGCAGAAGATTTTCCCTGCCATCACCACTCTGGTGTAGAACAGTACCTAACATTTTTAATGCTAGCCAAGTATAAAAATTGCATATAGATACTGTGGGGGGAATTTAAATAAGCAGAATGCAATTTCACTTGCTGTAATTTGGACTGGACACCAGGATTTACTGACACAATCTTATTTGAGGAGTGCTGTGAACTATTCAAGGAGTGAAGTTTCAAATCTTCCACTCTGGAGTCTTGAAAAACGGAGCTTCTTAATGTCAATACTAAAATATTTTGCTAGTATGACTTAATTTGTGACTGTCAAAACCATCTAGCAAATCCAGGTTTGTTTTTATTCTGAAGTCTTATCTGATTACTGAGTGGCCTAACACAGGAACTGTTGGGATCCAAAGCACGTTAACAGCAGACAAAACAGCTCCTTGTCTTGCAAGTACTTTCCTTAGTTTCACCAAAAACTGAAGGACTGACTGTTTCTGTGCTTTAAAGCCTGAACTTCATTTCTGCTGCTTTTTATTGTCACTAGGTAGAGATTTATATATTTATTGTGATTGTCTTTTGAGTGAAATCTGGGTCTCATTGGAATAGTTTTGTCATTGACTTCAAGGGACTATGTAATATGTGCATTGATGATTTTAACCTACATGAAGACAGTTCTGATGTCCTGTGATATCAGTTCTATGTGATATTGCATTATTTAATGGTTTTGAGCAAGGACATGAACCTGCTGCTTCAAATTAATTGTGCAGTCTGCATCACAGTCTTTCCAATGGTGTTAATGTGGGGATGTCCCCACATTTAGGTATGTAATGGATGTCTAAAATAATGTTCTATGGCTGTATGTATTAGAACAAAACTTGAGGTTGTACATCTTCTGGAACTTGTCCTTCTGGGCAAAGGAACTGAGAATAACTTAAAGATCAAAATGCAAAGTTAAACTTATATAATGATTGGTGATAGATACGATCAAATCTGCCCTCGAGTAGTTCTGTTTCCATTTCTCCACACAGAACTTTGACATCTTTTCTACTATTTTAGTATTATAGTTGGATTTTTGTAGCATGTTCAGAATCGTGTGCTAAAAGGCCCGAATTATAGTGGAGTTTCCAGGTTACTGATCGAAGAATCTCAATACATCTGTAGCTGAGTAAATGCACACCAAGGTTCCGAATATCTTTAAGTTTATGAAAAAGATTAATTGGATGAAGGGGCTGAGAATTATTTTCACAAGCTCAGCAATTTTGTCCAAGACAGCTGCATTTGTTTAATGGGGAGAAAAAACCCTTTGGTAATGGAAATTATCGAAGGTATTTAGTGTTAAAGCGCATATTGCTAAGATGATAAATGTTTGTGCAGCCTCAGATATTTCAATGAGTTTGCAGTGCATTAACCCTTGTCTTCAGGCAGGCTTTCTATACGATTGCAAGTGAAGAGAACATCTCTGGGAAACTTGGATTTAAAAAAATGCTTAGAAATTGTAGCCAAGGGCAGAAATAAAGCTGCTTTGCTGTGTAGTTCTTTTTTAGATTTCTCATTGGGAATGTATTAAGAAAGTATGAAATGTCGACCTTCCTAAAAACAGTGAACTAGGGAACAGGCTTAATGGAAACTTCCAGTTTTCAGTCAAGGATGTACTTGAAAATTATGAAATTAAAATAACTTAGATTTAATAAAGGCTTATGACATAATTTCTCATGAATTTTTATATCCAGTAATGAAAATAACTTGTGTTCTACAAGATAGAAAGCTACTGAGCTGAAATTCCTGACTAAACAGAGTTCTGCTCTTTTTAGCCTGGGAGAAAGCAAATGTAAAGCAGTCCTTGGAGCTGAGTTTCTGCTTTTGCAAAGCTAAACACTTATCCAGTTCTTAATGCCTAGAACCATTTGGTATGACAGAGCTTAAATGATCTTATCTTCATATTCTTACTAAAATTTAGAATCAAGCAGGAAAGTTTTCACCTGAAGTGAAATTTCTGACCCTTTGTGAAGATAAAGAGAAGTTGTTTTTTCTTACTGACCTCCATAGCTGGATATTTTTTTCCCCTTGTCCTGGTTTTGGCTGGGATAGAGTTAATTTTCTTCCTAGTAGCTGATACAGTGTTGTGTTCTGGATTTAGAATGGAAATAACGTTGGTAATAACACTGTTTTAGTTGCTGCAAAGTACTGCATGTCTTCTCTGATTCTTGTGCCATGCCAGATGCACAAGAAGGTGGGAGGGAGCACAGCCAGGACAGCTGACCCAAACTGGCCAAAGGGATATTCCATACCATATGACATCATGTTCAGTGTGTTTTTTGAGGGAAGGTGGACAGGGGAACCACTGCTCAGGGATGGGCTAAGCATCAATAACTAGTGGTGAGCAATTGCATTGTGCATCACTCATTTATGTTATCTTTGCCATTATTATTTTTGTTACTTCTCTTTCTGTTCTATTAAGCTGTTGTTATCTTAACCCTTGATGTTTAGGGTTCTTTTTTTTCTCCCCCCCAATTCTCTCCCGCCTTGCATGGGGGTGGGGGGAAGTGAGTGAATGCCTGTGTGTGGTGTTGGGCTGCCTGCCAGGTTAAACCACAACACCCTCTTATGCAAAACATAATGAACTCCTCCAAATGTTTACTCCAGCAGCAACCTATGAACTCAATAGTTCATTGGCTTCTACGGCAAAAGAGCGAGTGGTAACTTGTGCTATTGCTGTTGATCTGTTTGTGAAAGATCCTGGTGCCCTAAGCATTTCATGAAGATGAAATGCCTTCTACTCATTTGATAAATCACCTTGTTTCTTCACTCTTCTGTTAAGAGTTGGCGTTTCTTAACTTGGAGATAGCTGTTTCTTACTAAGAGAAAATATACACACTCCATCTCACAAAATTCACTACTCTTATTAAGGCTATATTAAAAAAACTAACACAACCAACAACAAAGAAAAGCCCACATTTGTCTCTGGGTTCATTTATCTGAAAATACAATTACCAGTTCAAAAATCCATGGATGAAGATACTTTTGCTTCAAATAGTAAGACTGCTACAGCATTACAGTGCTAAACACACTTTGGGCTTTTACCAAATCATTTTGCTATGTTTGTATGGCAGTATAAATAGTTACTGTTTTAAAAAGGTAGTAGACCTTTCTGGATAGTTAATTACAGGCTTGAAATCAAATGAGAAGTATAAACTATGGTGAATGCAGCCTATATGCATATTGGAAATCACCTGACTGATGATGATCATCAGAATTATCCATATGTGTAAATTAACCTTATTCTGATTAGTATGAATCACTTTACAGCACTTGAGGCTCTAACTCGAAATGGTTCATACAGAAAATTCCCTGAGAAATTTAGAATATTCCAGTGATTTTCTCATGCAGCATATTAATAAGAAATTTGTCTGTTTTTTTTTTTTCATTATTCAGTTGAAGGCTACATTATTATTACATCAGAAATAGTCCTTTTAAGACTGATAGAAGTAAGGCAGTATAAGCCAAGGAAACAGAGATGATCCTCAGGCAGTTACTCCTCTTGAAAGAACTGCAGGATAAATGAATTAGAGATTGTGGTAAACTTTTTCTGGTATGTTTTACGGTGCTGATCATGAGTTGCATTTACTTCTTTTATTACACTCGTTACAGATTTGAGGAAATGAAAATGGAAAAAAATAATAAAAGCATGTTACATGAGAGGAAACTGGATGAGGAGTGGGAAAGATAGTTTGTTAAAACGTCGTTCAAACACTGAAAGCCATTTTGGATTTCAAATTTTGGAATGGAAGGGGAAAACCTCTCTATTCCAGAGCATATCTTCCCTGAGCTAGTTTAGGAAACCATGGAATAGCTGCTAATCTTTAAAATGTAATTGTTAGACATAGACTATTCTGACAATTATTCCCTAGAGTTCACAGTTTGCTTAGGCATATTTGATGTTAGGAAGTTGAAGTGATGCATCATAGGCCAGAGGGGTAAGAGAAACAAAGGTAAAAGGCATGGTCAATAATAACTACTATTTTTTGCATATATCTAGCTAGTCTGGCACTGGAATCCCTCACATAGTAGGAATAGCTTCATTAATTCTTTGTGATATCCTTCAAAGGTATGAGCAGGTAATTTTTCTAAATGCCACAATCAATACCCCATTGAAAAGTCACTTTGTATACTCTCGGATAATATTTATGTGCGTGTGTACGTAATTTAACGTGTTTGGTAAGGGTTCTTCAGAAGAATAATTCAAAGGACAGAAGATGATATCTTACTGTGAGAGACTTAAAAAGCTTGATTATGGTTTATAATTGCTTGCATAGGGAGAAAATAACAAGTACTAAATGACTCTAATCTAGTAGTAACAAAAAGAAAGAACTAATATTGAGTGTAAAAGCCCTGCAGTTTTAAATGAGAAATTAGGCCCAAATGAGAGTGATTAACCACAGCAGCAGGCTATGTACAGAAGAATGGGCTTCTGTTGGTTTTCCGACATAGCAGGCTGGATTGAATGATCTGATAACAGTGTCTGAACTTGAAAATTGTGGATCCATTATTGTATGAAAACTCTAACCGTCACAAGAAAGCGCCTGACTTGCAGGCTAATAAGAGTAATCTGTGTGGGTTAATATGATCAAAATACCTTTTGTCTGATGCGGACAAATTCTCTATTTGTCTGTATATATTATGCATGTCTCACTGCCTCTACAAACAGTGAAAATGACGATAGGTGGATACTTA
The DNA here is from genome assembly GCF_037038585.1 of Patagioenas fasciata. Classification (NCBI taxonomy): domain Eukaryota; kingdom Metazoa; phylum Chordata; class Aves; order Columbiformes; family Columbidae; genus Patagioenas; species Patagioenas fasciata. The sequence goes on along the minus strand of NC_092521.1, from coordinate 8,241,699 downwards.
CTGGGTACTAACATACCAACACAACTGCTGTTCCTCATGCAAGCAACGTTTAGAACTCTTATATATTGCTGTGGTTAACTTCCAAATGACATTTTTTGAAAAACAGCATCTAATTATTAGGTTAAGAGAAGTCTCTGAATTCTGTTAAAGGTGGGAAACAGGCTGGATTTTTCAGTTCTGGTGTATGTATCTACAGCTTGAATGACAAACTCTTAACTGGTTGCTAAGGCTTCCCTTATAGGCAACCAAGAGAAGCAAGCTCGAAGGATAATTCATCTCTTTGAGACACAAGTACATTGAGAACAGGTGGCTCACTCGCTGAAAGCGTCCGCTTCATCCTCCTTGACTCATGTGGGGGATTAAACTTATTTTGGATGTTTAAACCTTAGATGTCTGAAGCGATGCATGATGCATCCCACTCATATTCCTGTTCAGAATCCAACTTTGTTGATACCTTGAAAACAGCAACGATTGATGGGTTCTGGAAATAAATTGGTACTTGCCAAAGTTCAGAAGATGTGGTTCACTACGCAGTATAGAGGGGACTATTCCAAAAAGGTAGGAGTAGGTGAGAGGATGTGTATGTAACCATGTATGTTACCTCCTGTCTGTGTTTCTCTCCATCCTTCATCCTCCATCTCTCCATCCAAAAGTTTCATGTTCTGCTTGTTGTAAACAGAAAAGGCAGACTGTCTTTCAATGGCCTCTGCTCCATACGTTTCTATGACATAGCCTTCTTAACTTATGTATTTATCAGGACATTTTCATACTCAGTGTTTGTTTCCAGAGCCTTCTGTTAAACATGGCTACATGTTTTTGTTTGTAAGTATCTCAAATCTAAGGATTAGCTAGAGTATTGGCTGACAGGACTTGTATAAGAGGGAGTATCTCTTTATGCTATAGATGTTAGTCACTGCTTAAAGGAAAGCTTTCAATGGGATTGGCTGAAGGGAATTCTAGAGACTAGAAAAAGCCCTTGAATTTCTGTGCATAAGTACAGAACACTAGGAAATAAAATACTTCCTATTTCAGTCTAGTGTCTAAAATATTAGTATCCAGCTCTCACTAATAACCATTAGATGCTACACAGAAGGAAAATTAAAACCTCTAGTGTACTTATCCAGTAATCCAGAGATGTATAAATTAGATTCTCTCTCTATTGGAATATCTACAGGAAATCTTTTAACTAAGAAACAGAAAATATACAACGCTTCTGCTAATGGAAATCTAAGACTTCCTACTTCTGAGCATTTAAGGAATTCACTAACATTCAAATGCTGTTGTGTTAAGGAAGAGGTGATGCAGGCTGATAATTTTGCACTATACAAAAGAGCCAAAGCAAGCCTGACATTTATCATTGGTGCAATATTCCTCAGAAACTCAAATTTTCCCAGAAAAATATTAGTTTGCAGGAAAACATGTATTGTGAACGGAGTTACTATTTCACTTTAAAATAAATTGTTTCAAAAGATATATTTAAAAATAATTAGTTTTAAAGCATGATTTTCAGGACATGCTTTGAGTTGCTAGGCCACTCAAAAACTTGTGAAATCAATTAGGAGGGAAAAAACAACAAAATAAATAAAATTAGAAACAAGAATAGTAGGACACTGACTCAGAACTCTCAAACTGTAGTTTAGTTCTCTGTATTGACAAAGTCCTGGGCAACCTGCTGTAGGTGGCCCTGCTGCTTGCAGGGAGGGTGAATAAGATGACCTCAGGAGGTCCCTTCCAACCTCAACCATTCTGTGATCGTCACATAGTGCCACTGTGATGGAAGTCTACCTGAACAGAATCCCTATCCAGAAATGTGTTAACTGTGTCCCCGTCCCTCGTCTCTACAGGTGTACTAATACTGTCCTATTGTCCAGTATTGGCCCCAGTAGAGATCCATAAGTCATGCTGCAAGGAACTGGCCATCAAATCTACAAACCAGTGACCACTACCCTTGGTGTCCAGCTGTCTAGTTATTTTTTCAGTAGAACCTAGTTTTCCAGTCACTATGGAGTCCATCCAACCACTCTTTGTATAATATCTACAGGCTGACTGCAAGTTTGCCACGCTTGACAAAACACATGACACTGATCTGTCCAGATCTACTAGGCCAGTCACTGCAGAAGGCAACCAGGTGGGTCAGGTGCGATTTGCCCTTAGTAAATTCATGTTGGCTGTTTCTAGTGACATTCCTGTCCTTCACATACATGGAAATATGCTTCTGAGTAGATTTGATCCATAACTATCTCAGAGACCAAGGTTAGCTCAGCCAGCCTGTAGTTCCCCAGATTTCATTCTTGACGATGGACAAGACATCCAGGCATCAAGAACACCATTCTTTTGTGTTATATTCGATTTTATATATGCCATGGGGGGACAGGGAAATGTGGGATGAATCTTCCTTCAGTCTTCTTCATTACCTAGTGCACTGGACTAGTTACTCAGCTTTTACCCATCTGAAAGTAGTTGAGAGAATCCTAGAACTATAGAGGTCCTTCTTCTGTTCCTGTCTGTAAAAATACATGAAAAAAAGGTTAAAAATATGCTACATTCTTTCTTGTAGTTACTTTTTTTTTCCCCTCAGGTCAGTCATGGTAAAAGAAAGATGTTTGCACATCTCTTTTTCTCCCTTAGCCAACAGGTCTTGGACCCCCTACAACAGTGTTGCTCAGTGTAGTCCTGAAGGATGTGGTGAGCATCTGTGGGCTTCTCAAGGATGCTCGCGACATCAGGGAGTGTAAATACCTCCACTTTGTATTGAGGCTCGCATGTTTTGAGTAATTTGACCTACATAATGTGAGCATAAGTCTAGACTGTAGTTGCTCTAGGTTCCTTTATAGACAGCTGTAATAGGAAGATACGGAAGAAAGGGAGGGACAGGTGTGCCAGGCTTAGACTCAGAATGCCCTGAACTGGAAGGGACCCACAAGGATCATTGAGTCCAACTCCTGTCCCTGCATATGACAACCCCACAGTTCACACCATGTGTCCAAGGACATTATCCAGTCTCTTTTTGAACACTGTCAGGCTTGAGGCTGTGACACCTCCAGTGTCCAGCACCCTCTTGGGGAAGAACCTTTTTCTAATGTCCAACCTGAACCTCCCCTGGCACATCTTCCTGACATTCCCTCAAGTTGGTCGCTAAAGAGAAAAGTTTGGTACCTGCCCCTCCTCCTCCCCTTGTGAGGAAGCTGTAGCTGCCATGAGATCTCCTCTCAGTCTCCTCCAGGCTAAGCAAACCAAGTCACTTTAGCCACTCCTCATATGGCTTCCTCTCAACCAACTTCGAAGCCCTTTTCTGGTCACTCTCTAGTAGCTTTTTGTACTGTGTTGCCCAGCCCTCCACACAGTGAATGCTCCAGGTGAGGCTGTACCAGTGCAGAGCAGAGTGGGACAATCCCCTCCCTGCCCAGCTGGCCATGCTGTGCTGGATGCACCCCAATTGCATGACCCGGCTAGCCTGAGGAACATGAGACCACTCTTCTCCAGTAGTACACGCCTCACTTGGTTGCTTGAGGTTAGCTGACACCTCCGAACCAATCCCCACATGGACTACTTTTGAAATAATTACAGTTGTTAATATAGTAATAAAATTAATTTAGTAATGAATATAATGAATAAACACACTAAAGATGAAGTCTTTGTTCCCCACTCTGTCTTCTCTCTTGTGCAAACACAGACTGTGAGTGAGCTGATTATAAAGAAGTTTGCGATGATCAGCATACATTAGCAGGAAAGAGCTGACTTCCTCATCCTACCCCGCCACCAGACTCGTTATTGTTATTCATCGACGGTGCCCCGTTCTGTTAATTCAAGTGGAGGATTGTGCAAATGAGAATGCTTTTAATCAGATAGTGCTTGAGAAACAGTGCTACTTATTAATCATCCCTGCAAATCTTTTGTTCTACCACATGTACATATAGAGAGCAGGCAACATTTTCAATTACATGCGGGAATTTATTTTTCAAAGAATGTCTCAGTATTTAAAAAAAAAAAACAAAAAACAAAACAAAAAAAAAAAAAAAACCTAGTGAACTACAATTTATTATTTACTTCCTTTCGAGCACCTGAAGCGTTTCACATTGAGTTGGCAGAACACAACACTGCATTAGTTCATGTATCTGTGAATGTATTGTTCCTATTAGCTCTGTGTAGCAGGCTTTAAAAAGCCTCAGCTATATTTTAGGATGGGCCTCCTGATTCATCTGTATCCTTCAAAGGAACAATAATCAGGATTTTAAGTACCTGGCCATAATATATTATAGTTTGATCAGGATGCAGCAAGCCTTAAAAGATTTTCAGCTTTGATTTAGACAGCTCCTCATTCAAGTACAAGTCACCAGTCTTGAATCAAATAGAGTTCAAAATGTTGTCATTAGGGTCATATTTGCAAATCAGGGCTCCTGTATTTATCCAAAAAAAGCACGTCTCTTAAGCTCAGGGGTCAAGATAAAGATGGGAGGATCACTGTGGTGGGTTGACCTTGGCTGGCCACCAGGTGCCCATCAAGCTGGTCTATTGCTCCCCTCTTCAACCAGACAGGGGTAGAAAATACGATGAAAGGCTCATGGGTTGAGATAAGAACAAGGAGAGACCACTCAGTAATTACCATCACAGGCAAAACTGACTCGACTAGGGGAAATTAGTGGAATTTATTGCCAATCAAAATCAGAATAGGATAATGATAAACAAGAACAAATCTAAAAACACCCTCTCTTCCACCTCCACCTTCATCCTGTACTCAGCTTCCCTCCAGATTTCTCTGCTTTCTCCCCCACAGTCGTGCAGGGAGATGGAGAATGGGAGTTGTGGTCAGCTCATCACACGTCTCTGCTGCTCCTTCCTCCTCAGCAGGAGGACTCCTCACACTCTTCCCCTGCTCCAGCATGGGGTCCATCCCACAGGAGATGTTCCTTCTCTGAAGGAAGCAGCGTCCCTGTGAACATCCACCTGCTCTGATGTGGGGTCCTACATGGGCTGCCAGTAGATCTCTGCTCCACCATGGACCTCCATGGTGCAGGGGATAGCCGGCCTCACTGTGGTCTGCAGCACAGGCTGCGGGGGAATCTCTGCTCTGGCACCTGGAGCATCTCCTTCCATCCTTCTTCACTGACCTGGGTGTCTGCAGAGTTGTTTCTCGCATTTTCTCACTTTTCTCTCCCAGCTGCTGCTTCATAAACATGTCATCACGGAAGTGCCACCACTGCTGATGGGATCAACTCTGGCCAGCGGTGGGTCCACCCTGGAGGTGGCTGGAACTGGCTCTATTGAAATGGGGGAAGCTTCTAGCAACTGCTCACAGAAGCCACCACTGCAGCCCCCTGCTGCTAAAACCCTACCACATAAACTCAATACAATCACTGATCAGTTTTCATCACAGGCAGAAAAGACTTGACTTGAGCAAAATGAATTTAGTTTGTAGCCAATTAGAACAGATCCATGGCTGAGAAAAAAAGAAATCAATACTTTCCTTCCACTCTCTTTCCCATTCCCAGCTTCACCTCCTCCTCATGGGCTGCCTTTGGCCCTTTCAGAAACCTGTTTCCCCCCAGATAGGACAAAGAGTCAGGAGCAGAAGTCCCATGGCCTTCAGTGTAACCATCTTCTGCAGGCCCTGTGAGTGCTCTGCCTAAGGAGACGTCTATTGTTTCTCAGTCCTCTTCAGTTACTCTCTGAAATTACTTCTGATCATGAGTTCTTTTTACTTACTGGCATGCAGTGCTCCAGGATTGATACTCTATTGTTACAGTACTGCTATGGTCATGCGTAACATTGTGCTGCAATTATATCCTAGGGGTTAAATAATCTTGAAAAAAAAACAAATCAAAAAACGTATTAGGGGTGTTGACCTCTAGATGAGGTTGGTTTGGATAAATCACCAACTCCCATCTCATGTACTGACATCTGATTAAGATATCTAAGCACTACTTACCATGCAAAGCTAAACATGGATGCCCAAAGAGGCTGTGGAGTCTCCTTCTCTGGAGACATTCAAACCCACCTGGACACCTTCCTGTGTGATCTGCTCTGGTGAACCTGCTTTAGCAGGTGGGTTGGACTGGATGATCTCCAGATGTCCCTTCCAACCCAACCATTCTGTGACTCTGTGAATGCCTCGGTACATAGGGCTGCCAGACCTTGGGTCCACATACAGCAGACAAGAGGAGCAGGTCTGACTCCTGTGTTGTTGCAGATGGTGGGTTAGATCAGGGCTCCAGTGCGACTCAAAAGCAGCTGTTTAACTGTCTCTAAATCCTTCACTTAAGCCTAAATTTTGCACATGGATGTCAACTCTTCTTCTCCTGAAGAGGTCCGTAGGTCACCGGCGGGGTGATGTACTCCTTGCCAGCCCAGCAGGTCATGCAAAGGCAACCTGTGCAAAACAGGAATCTCTTTGATGACTTAAAACCTGTGGGAGGTAATAACAGATCACCTACCTCTTATTTATAGCATCAATTTGTGACCCTCGCATGAACTACTGCCGTATTCCCTCTTTGGATGCCTCGTATATTTACCAATGCTTTAATTACATGTAGCAAAATTCCTTGGTGGGCAAACCCATCACCACCTCCTAAGCCTCTCAGAAAGCTGATTGTCTCTTGGATTTCCAACAACTGCATTAATTTTTCACCCTTCACTTCCCCCTTTGAGAAGTGAACCATATTGTCAATACTTCCAATGTTCATCTAGACCCAGGTATTTATTATCTCAGTTCAGGTTCCTGTTGAGTCCGTGGGTTGCACAGCTCGTGATTCATATTTGGATTGCTGCCTCTCCTGTTTTCTTTTTTTTTTTTCCTTTTTAAAATATTATTATTTCTTTTTCTCTTCCCCATTCTGGAAGCAGCTCAAGTTACCAACACCAGCACACTTGGTACATAACCGAATGTTGCTCCTCAATGAAAACATATCTGCTGTTATGACACTAGAACAGCACTTGCAGCAGCAGGATCAGAGCAAAGGGCCCTGCAAGGTGGTGGTTGCCAGGCTTCAAATAAGACATCAAACTTCAGGCTTTGCCACACAGGGGTGTCTGAAGGCCCTGTGGTATAGGAAGCCTAATTCCCATCTCGCTCCCAGTAATTTGAATAGGTAATGACTGCACAGTTTGTCTAGCTAAGTTCCTGTGCTGGTGTGATTTCACGTGTGATTTTTGCTTTCCTGTCAAGTTCCTGTGTGGCATCGCTACATGGTGTTACACAGCTGCTTCTCTTTACCCAAGAGATAGCTGCATTTCAGCAGAAGACAAAGCAATTGCTGTTCTTTTAGCATGTGAAATTCCCTGAGAGTAAAAAGCTCCTCATCTTCTGCCTTATTTGACTTTAAAATCTTTTTCAGATGTCTGCAGATTTAAGAACCATGGTTTGGATATTGGTAGGGATGGATCCTTAAATTACTATGTCCCAGCAAAGGACTAGTTCTTTTCACCTCCCCCAACCAGAAAAATTATTTAGTGATCTCTTCTAGAAGACACAGACTTTCAGGCTTAGTAAATCAGACTACATGTTTGCAATTGAATTTCAGTGTACTGACGGTCATTTGTATTTGAAATTGGAAAAAAACAGAACACAACAGCCTTAACATTCTACCAGATGCGCTCCTTTTTCCCGTTCTTGGGATGAGTTATATTTAATATGAGTTTGTGTTTATTCCTACTGTAGTTTTTCAGCTGACTCCCACAGTTTATACCAGAAGAAGATCTGACCTAAGTGTTTTGGTTAAATTAGATAATAAGCAAGCAATCTATGATGCAAATGAGATGTTAAAAAAAAAACACTCGGAACACAGCCAAACACCAATTATGTGTTTTCTCAAGAAGGAAGATGGCACCACTTGGCAATTTCACCTAATACAGAATGAGGACAATGAAGAAGTGACCTTTGTGGTGTAGAGAAAAATCCAGTCATGAGCTGTCTCTGGTTATCAGTCTTAGCCAAGAAAACTCAGAAAATTCTCCTCCAAATTCATGAATGCTAATTTTCCATATCCTCAGGACTGATCTTCAGGTACATGCAGCTCACCTAAAGAAAAGCTTTTCACACAAAGGTTCTCTGTGCATATGAGATTCTCTTTCCTGCTCTGTAATCTCCATAGCCCACTTCATTGTATTTCTGGAGTGTATTCACATATGCATAGAGTTTTATGTCCTGAGTTTGTTTTATTTGATCTGAGAAGTTTAAGTGGTCACTCTAACTCTCATTTGAACCAACCTTAAGTGCAGTTTGCTCATTACTAACTGTAAAAGCAAACACTGGAGACAAGGGTCACACCAAGTAGGCTGGTTCTGTGGATGCAAACCAGTGGAGCACAGTAGATCTACATCTGATGCTTTGCTTCTTTGTGTGTTACATACATAGTTGAGAAAAAAAATGATTCCATCCAACATTTATAGATGATTATTTGGCATGTGAAGTTCTAGTGCAAGAAATTATTAACTACTAGCTAAACTATTACGTTACATTGAGGGCAGCACGAGAAATCTCATTCCTGCTACTGGTGCCCACAGCCATTCAGCAGAGGAGGCTCCAACAATTCTTTCCAAAGCTCGATAAAGGGATCTCAAACCTTGTTCAAAAGGCCACGGGAGACAGTGCCTGCCCTCCCTTTCCTTGCAGAAGCATTGTGTCAGCTCTTGGCAGTACTATTTATAGGAAATCATCACTGATTTTAATGTTGAATTTTGCAGTCTCAGACTTTCTTGTTATGCCCTTGTTAATAATGTCAAAATAAAGTTAAGAGTCTTTGCATGCAAGCCTGTGAAATTAATCAGCCCAGATCTGTTACCAAGTGTTTTCATTTTGCACTAGAAAAGCTTTAAGTGATGAGAATATTGGATTCTGTTTGACTTGTAGAAGCAAATCTAGAATGTGGCACAGTGATACCTTTCCTAAAATTTCACAGCATGTCGCTTCACAAGTGCCAGAAATGACACAGTAGATAAAGCTTTTCGAACTGAGTAAGGCTTGCAGAATATGGCCCCAACAGCTCAAATGTGACAGGTAGAATAGCTATTAGGAGGATAAACTGTAGTGTTAATACATGTGAAGGCTTTAGGTGGGGTGGGGGGAAAGAAAGAAACAAAACCAAACAAAGAAAAAAATCAAAAAGTAAAGGGTGATTGAGATAAAAAGATGTCCTGGTATTTAGATTTCCCTGCATTGTTCATTATCTAGGATGTTCACAAAGCTGTCTGTGCAGACAAGTGGATGTGCTGCGCTCCATCAGCGAATAGCATGGGGGATGAGGGAGCAGCTTCACTAGTCTAGTGGGACTGAGAGCTGTGCTTAGCAAAGCCAGCTCTTTTGGTCCTTTTAATAAAATGACAGTAATTTGACAGTAATAAACATTAGGCTGTCACTGTAATGTAGCCGTTTGCAAATAACGTTGACATTATCTTATGCTTCGTGGCAGAATGTGGGTCTGCTTTATCAGCTGATTAATGGTGAAATTGGATGAAATTCTTTAAATCTGACAAAAAGGAGCTTGGATTGCACTGGGAATGAGTTGTCTTTTGTTTTCCTCTGTTCCTTTTAAACCCTCGCAGTTCTTTTTCGTCTCCTTTTTGTTTTTGTGTTTTCATTTTTTTCTCGTTCTGAGCATTTCTGCAAAGCTCTGACAAGTTGAACATAAACAATAATGTTGTCTAAACTGCTGCAAGTACCATTTAAAGCAATCTCAGAGGTTTTTTCTAGAAATACACAGTTTTGAAATAGCGAAGGTTTGGGTTTTGGTGTGGATTGTTTATTTTTGCTTGTGATGTGTTTGGTTGGTTGGTTTGGTTTGGTTTTGTTTTCCAAAATGCCTTCATCATTAACTTCATTAATTTCTGTCTACCTGCTGTTATAGATTGTGGCTATTCCTACATGCTAGAGACCTAATACAAATTATGATTAGCTTTCCAGAATTCATATTAGGACCGAGGGAATTATGAACACAGAAATTTTCCAATGCCATGTCAGGGATTTCCTCTGTCATTACAGCACATCATTGTGAGCCTGGTGATCTGTAACACCAGAGCCCTCTCAACCACATCCTTCTAAATCTTATATTTTTCTTTTGTTTGGGCTTTCCTAGAAATGCATCTGACTCTAACAGGCACTGGGAAAATTTGGACATTGTATACACTTTGTAACTGTATTTCATCCATGTGTGCATTTCATACCATTGAAGATGATGACCAAAAGCAGGCTATTGAACGTGCATGCAAATGCCAAACAAAATTGTCAATCAGCTTCTTTCCAGAAGAGAAAGTGTCACCATCAAGTATCTCCCTTCAGACTTGTTTAAGGAAGCTGCTGGAAATATATCTGCCTGATAGTAATTTCTGTGTGTGCTGAATATGGAGAATGATGGGTCTTCCTATCTATCCTTCCTCCCAGAGGGCTAACACAATAGAAGTATCCAGCAGCAATGTACTCATTGCAAAGGGTCATAAAGTATTCAGGTGAAATGGGACCTCAGCATATCTCTATTCTAATCTCCTCCTCAAAACTGGGTCAGCTATGGTATCCTATAATATTGCTCAGAGCTTTATGTATTTGCGTCTTGAAAACCTCCAAGGATGAAGAATGAACAATGTACCTGGGCAACCTCTTCCACTGCCTGGCTGTCCTTGTGGGGAAAAAACGGTTTCTTGTTATATCCAATCTGAGACTCTCTCAACTTGTCTCTCATCCTTCCACCGTGCACCACTGTGGAAAGCCTAGCAAAGTCTTCTTAATGACCTTCCTATGGGTACTGAGGGCTGCTGTAATGTCACCCAAAAGCCACCTCTTCTTCAGGCTGGACAACGCTCATCCCTCAGCCTCTCCTTAGGGCATTCCAGCTCTGATCATCTCAGTGGTCTCCATGGAACTTGTTCTGGTTTGTTGATGTATTTCCTGTATTGAGCTTCCTAACTCGCATCTAAGCTGAAATATAATATGAGCTAACGACTTAAACCCTGTGGACCTGGCACCAAGTGCTCAAAGCAGTTCTGTGAATGATAATAACTTGCCCTTTCCATCTCTGAATCCCATGGGCAAGAGGACAGAATTGCTTTCTAGATGAGAGATGCAAATGTATCATGCAGCTTGGACAGAGGTGGTATAGTCATTCGGTGGCAGAGTCATGATTATTACCTGGACCCTTAGTCCTTTTCCAGCCTTGCTGGACTGGACCTCAAAAATCCATCTGATTTTGCTGGCATGGGTGGCAATTATGGGTAAGTTGGAAATCAGTGTTAGTAAGTAGTCTCGAGAGGCACTTGACTCCCTCTACAGGGAAATTAGCAACCAATATTAAAAATCAATTAGGATTTCCACAGCACAACCTTTGCTATACAATATACAATGACCTTTACAGGCTAGAGAAGAATAATTTTAATGTACTATATAATGCCAGATGGTAATGTCTTTGCTCACTTAGGTGGCTTGTGATTAAACTCAATTTTCTCAGCCACCAATTGACCTTTGTCCATCTCCTGCAATTTAGTGAATGGAAGTTAGTAAAAGCTAACAGGGTATATACATCACGTTGTGACATCTCCTTATAACAAGATACAAGTAGGCAGTGAGGCACATCTGAAATGCAGTCATTTGAAACACATTTTGTGTTTGTCCAGATAAAGGAAAACTTTTTGAGATGTAAGCAAGTTACTTTTGTGTCCATCGCGTCCTACATGTACATTTTCCATTCAGTGAGAAAGTGGTTATAACTAGTCCTCCTTTCACTGGAGGTGTTCAGTAGAGAAATATTTTCCATTTAACAAGAGAAGGGTGAGACATTTTTTATACCCCAGTTGATGTCCCAGTAAACATGGAGAGACTTTACCCTCCTTCTCTGTCTTCGGAGATCAGTCTGTGTTCAAAGGATAGTTGTTGATACTGTGCAGAACCAAAGCACAAGAAATGGCCTTTGCAATAGTTCTTTACCTCCTTGCTGATGCAATGGCTTCCCATGACAAAGACGTTTGCTGGCCCTACAGGTCTGGTAGATACGGATCCAAGATCAGTAGTAAAATAAAATGTCACAGTACAGTCTTTTCCTTCTCTCATGATCCAGTGCATGTGCTACCCCCAATAGTAGTGACAAATAGATTACTTCAGCTCATCTACCCCATTGGTAAATCAATGCCACGGGGGGGACTAGTTGGTGTTTATTTCTAAAACACATATTTATAGTTGCTCAAACTCCACAGTTCAACCCAAAGATGTATTTATCATTTACAATTGCCATTTCACAGGGAAAGATTGAATTTTACAGAGCCTCAGCATACATGTAGAATATTTGCCTTTCCTGGTAAGACTCCTTAACAAAGTGTTTCTGTTTCTTGTAAATGTTCTGCATAATAACTGTGTCCAGGACACAGAACACCAGATCTGAAATCTGGTTTGAATGAAAGCTAATTTGAGCTCTCCCTATGGAACAGCCTGTGGTTAACTCTATAATCTAGTAACGGAAATGCAGCATTCAAGGGTTATTTTTGAAATGAAACAGCACATCTTTGTAAGTTAATGAGTATTTTGCTTATTCAGCTTTTCACCATATTTCCCTTCTTTTGAAATAGTCTGGCAGGAAGCAAGGGAAGTACTGTGTTATGATGCCTCATTCCTGGGGGCTCATGTTTTCTTCCCTTCATCGTCTTCACTCTGTTTGCAGCATCATGAGTGATGCCTGAAATTTCTTCCCCATTGCAATTGTCTTTTAGAGCTTTCCTTTGGCAAGGCTGTCCTTAAGATGGTTTCATTTTCTGTCCAGACCCCAAAGATGCCAGCATATGGCAATGAAACACTGCCACTGAATTACTGTCTTTTTTCATGGTAATTATTTTAGACTTTTGGACTACATCTATCCCAGCTAATTGAGTGGCACCAGGGAACATTCCCAGGGATGGGAACTTGATTGCCTGTCCCATTAAATGGCTCCTGTTATGATTTTGGCCCCAGCCAGCTGGCACTCTCCCAAATGCATCCTGGACACAGTTTGGGAATCAGCAGAGACCAGGGACCATTCCCAGTTAGCAACTTGGATGTGCCCACCCTGTTTCACAGACTGGGAGATTTGAACAGTACAGATATAAGCAAATCTGTGCCAAAGAACGATGCCAGACACATATAGCATAACTATCTAGCCATATTGTAACCCACAAGTTGTGTCTCCCTTTGTTTTTTTTTTTTAACCTTAAAAGAAGCACAATTACTGCTAGTCCTTAAAAATCTTATGTTTTTTTTTTTTTAACATGTATAACTCATGTCTTTGGAATCGCTAGAACTATTATTTTGTGTGACAGCTGAACTGGTGCTGTTCATAAATATACATTGCCTTCCAGCCATTGATTATGCAAATACATGCACATATTGCATGTATATGTTGGACCTGCTCCACAAATGAATCAGGACTGTGTAGTGAAAATGCTCCACTGCCTAGACAAATTGCTTATTGCAGCAATTAGAAGGTATATGATGAATAAGAAAGAGAATAGAGGGAGGGAAGGGAGGATTTCTTGGCTATTGTTGTTGAATATCAAACTGTACAACTGAATACTATCCCTCCACCCAGTGTGGAGCTCCCAAGAGACTGAGAGCTGGTAGGTTAGCCTAAGGTGGAAACTTTTACTGTTATGATGACACCTCGTTGTCTGTAGGTTTTAGTCAAATTCAGACTGGGTCACAGAGACAAACATGACTTATTATCTTATTTAAGAAAAAGGTGTAGAGGAGAAAGAAATTACGTCTTTGTGAGACAGTCATGTATAGCTTTATCTAGATTGATTTTCTGGGTGTTCGAGTAAATTGTATCCTATGAGATTCTCTGTCTAATCAGGTGTCAGGTGTTTTCATTCAGAGACCTTTCCTTCTCTCAGAAGACCCATAGGGACAGCCCCCTTCCCATGGTTACAGTTCCACACGAGGCTTTTCTAGGTGACCACATATTCACCCTTGAATAGCGATTGCTTGTAGTGAAAGGCAAGCTGTAGTGTGCGTCAACAGTCCTTTCATACAGACACTGTGGCCTTGACACCAAATGCAGCTATTGGCTTAAAATTATCTTAATTTTATTGTAAACTCTTCTGGTTTCTGTGCACTGGCAGGAAATTTGCAGCAATAGCTAGAATTTCAGTTCAAAATTGGGAAAATTCTGCAAATGATTCCATTTTCATGGAATGTGTAGTTCTGGATTAAAAGTTGTATTACATCAAATGTGGATCCATTTTTATATAATAAAAAATTGAATAATTTTTTTGTTTTTCGTTTCAGCCAGCTATTAACATTGACACATTGTTAAAACAACCCTGTGCTCCAGAGATGTACAATTAAATGTTCCCAGAATGTACTATCAAGGATAGCAAGTATTATCGATTAATTTCATGATACAGGTTTCAGTATTCACTTTAGAGAGTCACTCAATACTAGTTATCAAAATATATGCAGAGGACAGGTGAAGGTTATGAAAGTGCCTGGAGAACACAGCTAACAAAGTAACCTCTGAGCTATGAGCTCTGTGCATGACTTATTACTTCTAATAACGTAAGTATGTGCATATTAGAGGCCCTATTGATCATCGGTAGCTACATTTCAAGTCAGAATTAACAAAGGTAGTAAGACAAACACAGAAAATAATAGCCCATTAATCTCAGTAACAGAAGTGAACTGCAAAGCTTAGTGCCCATTTGAAAGTCACTAGTAGAAAAAAGTTTTATTCTATCCATATACTAGCTACAAGTGGAAGAGAAGAAGAAGGAGTATCTTTCTCACATGTCTGAGATTTGTACTGCGATAAGTACTACTGCAAACCCACATGTTTTCTTTTTAATGCTATTATTATTTTTCTCAGTGTCCTTAACATGTTACACATGTTTGTTTTCTTCGATGTACAGTAAATTCCACTACAATCAGTTTACTGAATGGAAGGCAAATATAAAGACTCTCTGACACAAAGATGCTCTAAAACCACAGGCACTTAGATTAATCCTTCTCTGCTTCTGTTTTTCCTTTTATGATCTTTTCTTTGCATTAGAAACATTTATCTGGAATGGCTACTTATTTCATCTTGTTCCAACTGATCTTCCCACTACACCTGCAAGCTCTAATACCTTATTATGATACAAATGAAAAATAACTCTTACATATCGAGAAATAATTTAAGAACAGCTTCTGTTTTGGTAAAAAACAACCTCCAGCCTTCTGAACAAACAATTAAACAAACACGAAAAAATTCCTCCCCCCCGCAACTTAGCATCAGTAATTAATTGTTAAAGTTTCATATCTATGAAACTGCCCTGAGAAATCGGACTGTTTGGAAAATAAAATAGTTGTGATATATGGTAAGTTTGGTATTAACTATACTAATTGTACTGAATTTACATTGGTGTTTGCTGTTATTTGAGGTGATTGGGAGAGTGGCAGGTGGATCGTGTCACCCATGTGATGAATGTGGTGGAGGTCACTCAAGGGTCCTCCTGCCAGCTGAAAGGAGAATCCCCTCCTTTCCACAGATGGATGTGGTCAGCAGCCACCTGCAATTGTAGGCTATTACACCCTCCCAAACACACCAATTTGCACTGTCTGCGAAGCATTAGAATTCTTTATTGCTAAAGAGAAAAGAGAAGATGTCATGGCCTATACAATGGGAATTAGCACACTTAGGTCTGTCACTGTGGTGACCATCTATGTCTGGCAGGCTAGCAGATTCATTTAACTGGTGGAAACACATGATGTCCTGAATTACAGGAGGGAAGAAGACAGAAACTTGAATCCACCTGAGCCCTGTAAAATTACTTTTCTCCATGATACGGCAGCTTTGTCATCTTTTACAGTGACTTATGGGTGATAACAAACACCCTCTACGTGGAGGCTAGTCTAACTCTCCTATTGATTTTTCTCAGTCCTGTGTGCTTGTTTAATAAGAAAAATGTTGCTGAAAACTGGGTCTGATAATCTTAAAGATGTTATTTACCTTTTGAAAGGTGAGCTGGATTATGATTAATATGGTGAATAGCTAAAACCTAATAGAGTCAATGCTTCTTTATATCTCACAGTGGTCCAGTCCTGGTGCGGGGAAGAAAGTAACAGTCAAGCCTGAATTAAACACTCTCAGCTTTCATGTTCATGCAAGTGATTTTGATTTTTTTTTTTTTATATATCTATGTGTAGTCCCCCGTTCAATCACAGGAGCTGATGTCATCCTACTGCACAGAATGGGGATGAGAAACTCAGCCGTCTCCCAGGTACAACCTGCTTCCCCACTTCCCCTGCCCCTTTCCAGGATCAATCTCAGCACTGCGCTCCTCACCACCCCTCCCTTTCCATGATCAACTGAGCAACATGGTGCATGTTTTTCTCCGAGTGGATCAGAGACACTTTTTACAGGACAATATAGTGAATGCATTGACAGTTCCTCTGTCACTTGTTTGCACTGGGGGGCTGTGACAGGCATGGACCTCATGGCATCAGTGTAGCCTGGGAGAAAGGCTGCAAGTGAACCGCGACACCCTACACCTATCCCCATCCCTCTCTCCTCTCCTTCTTCCTTCCCTTTTTAACCAAAATCACATCCCATCGGTGCACCAAGATTTTCAACAACGCCCTTAGGAGTCACCTTAGGATGGGACTAGCCACCCATCAAATATCTCTTGCTCCCCTCTGCTGGAAATGGGGGATCATTTATCACAAGCCTGCAGAAGACCTGGCTTCTCCCTGACAGGTGAAGCATGATGGATCACAGCCCATGAGTTTGATTTTGCTGACTCTCAGCAGGGCTCCAAAATCCACAATCAGCCATGAACATGTTCTAGGAGGTCCAAGTGGAGTCTTTCCTGTAGAAGATACTGGAACAGGAGTTCTTGCTATTGATTAGCAACAGCTCAATATAAAAGTGTTTTAGGTAGCAGAGCTTTACTGGAACTGCGGTTGCTCCTAGTGCTGCTGACTCTCAAAGACAGAGCACCGTTCATTACACACTTCCTGAGCTCATCTTCCTTTCTCTTGAGATAACAATGTCCATTTGTCATGTTGTGCAGGAGACTACAAACACCAGTGCTGGCTTTGATTTTCCTCTTGGCATCCCAGCTGGGCAGTGATATGTTTTCTTGTCATGCTGAACTACCACTTTGTTTTGATATTTTTTACACTGTGCACAATATTTCCCAACATCTTACCTTGAAAATGGAGCTGGGCCTAAATGGATGGGAAAAAGCATTGTTAAAACTTCCTTGTTAAAATAGAAAAAGATATTAAAATAAAAAATGAATAAGCCTTTATATGTGAGTACTCGTAAATAAATTTATCTACAGCTTGGTTTGAACTTATACATTTGAAGTGATGGTAACTTTTTACACTCTAAAAATGTACAAAATTACTTACCAAATTTATTTTAATAATCCATCTAATCAGTACAGTAAAATTTTTTCCATTTTACAAATGATATGAGAAAGAAATTCAGTCATTCTAACAGACCACTGAGTATTATTTTTTCTTATTTATGCTGGGAGGAGGTTGTGATACATTTTGTGAATTCTCACCCAAGACGTTTGACACTTGTTTGACTCATTCTACTGAAGGAGGCAAGCTCAATTTAGTAACACACGAATGACACTGTGATGCAGTCATGAAGCACAACGAAAACCCAAAATAACTCATGGTCACTGGTCATCCCTCTCAGAGAACTGTGATTAAAAATATTGATTGCAGGGTTTTTGTTTGTTTGTTTGTGTCATTTATCTCTCTCTTTTGCTTTCTGAGGAATACAATACATATCAGAAAGGGACTAATACAAAACCAGAACTGATAAATATTGTAAGTGGTTGAGTCTATTGTTTTAGTAAGTGCTGCTGTGAGCAGTGAAACATGCGTGATGGAGCCTCCACTGCTGTGGACTTTCATGTCAAGATAATTGTTCTTACGAAACCTGTTTCTAGTGATGGAGAATTCATAACATTCCCCTCCCATGTGGATTCAAAGTTGCTTAAATTGTTGAGGTTGGAGTTCACCATTCCCTGGGAAGGAAACTAACTTGGCTCTTCCTTTATGTATTTCCACAAAACATGGTGAAATTTGGTAGTTCCTTCCCCCAGTCTTAGAGGCAGAAGAATTTCATCCACTTCCCTATTTACTCTTTTCTTGCCCCAGTGACTCTCCCGTCTTACAAGCGTTTCCCTGTTGGCCTATCTGCTCCTTTATCTCAAATATCTTCAAAGCAAAAAAGAAGAAAGAGAAAGAAAGAGAAAGAGAAAGAGAAAGAGAAAGAGAAAGAGAAAGAGAAAGAGGCAGAAAAATGTAAAAAAACAACCAACGAACCCAAACAAAACCGACTAATTGCCTTTTCAACTTCTGCCCCATGTCCCTCTCCTGCTCTTATTAAAGGTACTGTCTACAATAATTTTCTGAGAGTTGGAGTTGTTCAGGCTGGAGAAGAGAAGGCTCCAGGGAGACCTTATCATGGCCTTTCAGCACATAAAAGGGGTCTATAAGAAAGATAAGGACAAATTTTTGGCTGGGCCTGTTGCAATAGAAGAAGGGATAGTAGTTTTGAACTAAAAGAGCATAGATTCAGATGAGATTTAAGGAAGAAGTTTTTTTACAGTGAGGCTGATGAAACACTGGAACAGGTTGCCCAGAGAAGCGGTAGAAGATTCATCCCTGTAAACATTCATGGCCAGGCTGGATGGGGCTCTGAGCAACCTGATCCAGTTGAAGGTGTCCCTGCTCATTGCACAGGAGTTAGACTAGATGAGCTTTTAAGGTCCCTTTCAACTCAAACTATTTTATGATTCTATGGAGGGGTTTACTATGGACCATCCCACTGTTCTGTTAAGCTTGCAGGTCCTTAGTTATGTTGAAATTTAGGTCTTCATCCTTCCTAAGTTGAAGGCTTTTGCATCGATTCTGATGGTTCTGCCCAGGGTTTGGTCAGCTCTTGATCTGATAAGTAACATACTTCTCTGTCACCCCATCATATGCAAGTTTGCCATCCTCATATCTGTGTAAATCACCGCTGTCAGGAGAGCTCTCCTGGACTGCTACTTTGACCATGTCACCCCTCTCATGTCAACTTTTTCCACTTTTCTCAGGATTCTCCTTTCTTATTAGAACAAAATCAAAACAAAGCACCTATTTGACTTAACTGAACTTAACTGAACTATCCATCCAGCCTTTTTCAATCAGTTTCATAATGGCAGCTCCTGTTTCTGGTCCATCCATGATCTGTCAGCTTCCACTTCTTGCTCCCTCTCTTGCTGCCATGCATTTCCCATAACAAATGGCAAAAATTATGGCATCATCCGCTCAATATAACCTTGAGGTCCATCCTCATCATGAACTTAACATTCTGCAGCCAATCCTTCTGCAGCCTGAATTTTTGCCTTTCTTTTCTTGGTTTCCCCATCTCTACCCAGATATTCAGGTTCAGCTCTACTGTGAGCAGTTTTGGGGTAGAGCATGTAATTTTGTTTTCTCTCTGAGCAGTATGTGGAAAACCAGGATACTGGACTATTATCCTGGTGAGGGTTTCCAAGGATTAACAAAGATAGCAAAAGAGTAAAAGGCAATATCTGAGAAAAGTAGATACAGCAGAAAAACAAGCAGAACAATGTTTTGAACTTTATTTGTATTTTCACTCAGGATCAATGACGACTTATATACTTTGAGGCCAGAAAGAATCACTTTCATTATTCCGTGTATTGTATCTTGAGGTGCAAAACTACAACCCTACAGCACAATATCAACAAAAAATTCCCATTTTGACAGAAATTTTTTTATTGGTAAAATATGTTAATGTTTCACTATCAGTTTTATTGGTGACTACAATGTCATATGGTAGTTTCTCACACTGCACTGCTGAGAAGCAGGCTGTGGGTACACATGAAGTTGGGATGGGACACAGCTGGGACAACTGACCCCAGCTCATCCAAGGGATTTCCCATACCATATGATGTTGTAGTCAGCAATAAAACTGGAGTGTATGTGTGAGAATCACGGAGTCACAGAATGTTTAGGGTTGGAAGGGACCTCCGGAGATCATCCAGTCCAACCCACCTGCTAAAGCAGGTTCACCAGAGCAGATCACACAGGAAGGTGTCCAGGTGGGTTTGAATGTCTCCAGAGAAGGAGACTCCACAGCCTCTCTGGGCAGCCTGGTCCAGGGCTCTGGCATCTCAAGGTAAAGTAATTTTTCCTCATATTCAGATGAAACCTCCTGTGCTTCAGTCTGTGCCTGTTGCTCCTCATCCTATCATTGGGCACCACTGAAAAGGGTCTGGTCCATCCTCTTGACATTCACCCTTGAGATATTTATAGACATTGATGAGATCCCCTCTCAGCTTCTCTTCTCCAGGCTGAACAGACCCAGCTCTCTCAGTCTCCATAATGAAGATGCTCCAGACCCCTAATAATTTTCATAGCCCAAGACTGGACTCCCTCCAGTAATTCCTTGTCCTTCTTAAACTGGGGAGCCCAGAAGTGGACACAGTACTCCAGATGTGGCCTCACCAAGGCAGAGTAGAGGGGGAGGACAACCTCCCTCGACCAGGGAGGTTGTCATACTCTTCTAAATATACCCCAGGTACCTGTTGTTGACCAGAATTCCCAGGTCCTTCACTGCAGTGCTGCTTTCCAGCAGGTTCACCCCTACCCTGTGCTGGTGCCTGGGGTTATTCCTCCCCAGGTGCAAGACCTTGTTAAACTTCATCAGGTTCTTCTCTGCCCAGTCCTCCAGCCTGTCCAGGTCTTGCTGAATGGCAGCACAGCCTTCTGCTGTGTCAGCTCTTCCTCTCACATCCTAGAAGGACTTTCTTTTCAGAGTTTAATTCTCAAAAGATGTTTGGGAAGATAAAGCAAAACAGCTATAAATAACCTTAAATTTAAGTTATGCAGAGCCAATCCACAAGATATTTTTTGGGATGTGATTTCTCCCCTTGCCTTAAGTCTGTGGTTCCAGCTCTTGGACCTCAGGTACAAGCCCACTCTCCTGCAGCCCTAGCAACAGCAACCCTGTTCCACTGACCTACATTCATATTGCTGATGTAAAGAGCATTTTACTAACATGCTTACCAGGGCTTTTCTAACTTTTGCCCTTCTGATTCTTTTCCCATCCCCCTGGGGGAATGAACAAGTGGCTGTGTGGTGCTTCACTGCCCACCACAGTCAACCCACAACAACTTGTCCCTGAGGCAGAAAGATAGCTGGCTTAGACTGCATGGGCCATGTCAACCCCTTCTTCTGCTCAGGTGGATGGCAGCTACCACATAGCAAATGGCTGGTTCACTAGTGATCAGTGTGAGATTTTGGCTTTTGAGAAATCATCCACGAGTCCTTCACTTGTTTCCCAGGGCCAGAACTAAGACCATCAGTTCCAGTAATCGAATGATCCAGGAATTAGCAGTGTGTCAGCATTTAGGTCTACAATTATTAGGGTTAGGGAGACAGTATTTCTGGAAGACATTGAACCTTATTGGAGCATCTATTACAGTAACCCTGTAGTGAACAACGCATCATTATTCATATATTGTGTATGTTTTCAAATAGACTATAAATAAAAACTGTGGCCTCCAATTAATCCCAGTTCAGTGCCTTTATTTTCCTTAAATTTGTGTTAAGTGAAGAGGATCACACTTAGAAAGATTAATTTAGCTTGCCTTTTTAATTTTTTTTTTTTTTCTTGAACTTCATAGACTATTTGTGGTCATTAAATGTAAAGAGAAATGAAGTGAAGATTTACGGCTGGGAATAATTAAGAGAAACTGGGTTCGAATATGAATTGGAACACCCGTGTTGGCTATGTGGTTGGAAAGCAGTCTGACTTCTAAGAGTGTGAAAAGTTTTTTCCCAAGTGTCCCAAGGCTTGCTTGTCATGGTTTTGCATTTTATATTTTAAGGTGTTTTTCTTTTTTTTTTTTCCTATGATTTTAATCTCAGAACACTGAGCTTCAAATTTGAGAGACTGTAGAAAACCAGATTCACCCAAAAGACTGTTCCAGATGACAAAGAACAGAAGGTAGCCCCACATGTGTTTCTCAGTTGAACTCTTCTTCAAGCTTACTGATGCCTTCCCTACCATAACTCCCATGTGTGACAAACCGCCATGTCAAGATTCTTAAGCCTTTTTCATTTGACCTTCATTCTTTTTGTTATCACAACCATTCAGCCAGTGGCTGTTCTTCTTTTCGCTCCCCTGTCTGTCTGAATGGCTCATCTGTTGTATCCCTTCTGGCACTTAACTTCTGAGTTGTCTGGGCAGGGACTCTGCTGTTGTGATTTAGCTTTATAGCATCTGGTCCTAAGGGACTCTGATCCCCAGCCATGGTCTTTCAGCATTCTTGCTTTCCAGTGATTCTGTCTTGTTTAATAGGCAGCTCAGGAAGTACCTGAAAATATATTAAGCATAGAGCAGAATAACACATCCCAAGAGAATTTGATTTAAGGCCAAACCTTTGTTTTTACTGTATACTTTCTTGTTGAACAGTTCAAGTTAAGGACAGTGTCAGCCTAAATTTACCATCTTTGGTTGTCTCATGTCACAGTCTTCATGTTATTTTTATGCAGTTTACATAGACACGCAACAAATAAAGGTCATTTCCTTCTGCTTAGAAGAAGTTTTATTGCTTTGTTTTTAAGAGTGACCTTATTGATACTGAAGAGACAGATAGACAGGCAGCTCAGGTGTCTGGAATAGTTTATTCCAGAGTGTATCAAACATGGTGTGCATGCCATTGATAGGGCACAGGCAAGTGCAAAAGGAACAAGGCAGCTTCTCCTGGTGGGTTCTTCAAAGAGATTTGTCTGAGTCGAGGGGTAAGAACACATGCACTTGCTTGGCAATTAACATCTGAGAGGATGAGACACAAAGCACTGATGCAAGTGCAGATGAGGAAAGTATTGGGATGGAAGTGATGGCTCTATGTGTTCAAGACATACCTCTGAGTGCTAGAGGATGGGAGGCTTGGACACAGACATCAAGTTTTGCTCTAAGGGAAGGGATTGAGAGTGCATTAATATGTGGGTGGAAAATAGTCAGGACTGAGTCTTCTTACATGTGTAAATTGTCCAGAACAGAGATCAGAATGGACCTACAACCATGGTGGTACCCAGACAGCCAGATCTGGGAAGTCCTTACATGCAATATCTTCTTCCAGGCCTTGCCACAAGCTGACTGGAAAGATTGAGATGATTGATCACCCACTCTCTGTGTGCTGGCTTTATGGTGGTCCTTGTCTCTACCTTGCACAAGAGAGGATGCTGTTACACAAGGACTTAAGAAATGGCTGCTAGTCTGCTCCTCTACTGTGAAGGTGGCATGATACTTATTTTAGAAAAGAAACAAGGAGAGGGGTAGCTGTCACTGGGGAAACTGTAAGGCAATCTGGCATGAAAGCTGCATCTCACTCCTGCAGGAGGTGGTTCTACAGAAGGGTCAGCAGGCTTGAAATAAGAGTGTGCCAGAACATCTGAAAAATTTAACACTAGACTACTTTTAACATTAAAAATAGGCAAAAGTATATTAAAAGAAATGTCATGAAGACACACAGAAAGACTGCTATTTTTAAGTACCCTTCGGGGTAGGTAAAATACAGGGAGTTTCATATAATGGGATTTTTCAGTGTCAAAGCCAAAAGAGACTGAAATAAATATGCAATGTCAGAACTGTAAAAACAAACCAAGCCAAACAAACAAAACCCACCAAAACAACAACCAACCAAACAACAACAACAACAAATCCTGTCTAAGAACGACCTCTTCCATCTTGGGTTTAATTTGACTTTGAAAGGCATTTTTGAACAGCAGTTTTGTCACCATATTCCTTCCTCCCTCTAAACCAGAGTTAAATGTAAAAGGTTTTAAGGTTTGTTCTGCAATTGTTCAGGTCATCCTCAGCAATGTATCTGTGTATCCTGTAGCAACCGCGACATTGTATAGTATGTGAAGTACAGTAAAAGCAAAGTAACCTGTAGGCCAAATAGCTGGTTAGAGAAATCTGCACCAAGGTTTTCCTTTTCCCACAGGTCACCATCTGCATGCTTGGTCACAATTACAGTGATTGCAGGAGAAACACATCACTTGATATTTGGTGCCTGCAGCATTGGCAGCGAAATCTCTTTACGCATTAGCTGGAATAGTGAAATTTATAGAAAGGGATGAAGTTTCACAAAATGAAGTAAGGATTTGTTTCTCATACTATTACTTTTATGAGTGGGAAATAGAAATAATAATAATACTTGCACAATAAGACTGTAGTAAATTATACAAAATATGGATCCTTTAAGAAAGGATCCTATGAGCCCTTAAAAAACCCACAGGATAGATTTACTGTGGAAGAAAAGAAAAACCAATGTTTTTCAAAATAATTATTCTGGAGTCAAGTGACACAACCTGCTGAACTGAAGGCTGAAAAAGTCGCTTTAGTATGAAAAGTGACACAATCCTTACAGAGGAGTGTCACAATCAAATTTCTCTGCTCTGTACTTAGGCACATTCAAATTTGTTCAACATGATACAGTACAGGAGGTCCTGCAAAGCAGAACTTCTTTGCAATTTCCATGGCATTGAGCCCAATAGACTGATGATTTAAACAAGCTCTCTAGATTTCCAAGTAGATATGTAATCAGAATGGAAATGCACTGGAAATTTTTTTATTCATGCTACAGTGGATTTATCTCACCATAAAGACACTTTGCAATGTCCTTTTCTCAGGATCAGTGCTGAAATGTCATTCCAGCTAATGCTTTGCATAAAAAAGGGCATATTCTATAAAACGTGAAGTGGGCTCTCCTACCAGTTAAAAGATGGAGGATAAAACACTGAAAAATACAAAACTACATGTTCTTGTCTTGGAAATGTCAGTAGTGGCTTTTGCTTTGTGAGTGTGTAGAAGTGTGAAAAAAGTTATTTTAAATTATCTAATTAAATAAAAGGAAAATATACATGCTGGTGGCAGCTGTGAGAAAAGGATGCTGTGTGCAAACATTGCCTGCTACGCTCAGTCCCTGCACATACTGCTTTTGCAGAACTGTTGCCTGATAATGACTAAGATGCTAAGCTGTAATTGCTGCCACTGATTGGGCAAAGATTGCAACTGCAATTTGTTTGTGCTATAACAACAACAACAGCAGTAATGATAATAACAACAATAACAATGTTGCTTTTTTGATTGGAACAGGCTACCCAGGGAAGTGGTGGAGTCAACATCCCTGGAGGTGTTCAAAAGGTGTTTAGATGAGGTTCTTAGGGACATGGTTTAGTGCTAGGGTCAGGTTGTGTTATGGTTGAACTTGATGATCCTGAGGATCTCTTCCAACTTAAATGATTCTATGATCTCAGCTTTACCTGCCCTTTTCCACTACTTGTAACTTTTTAAAGTGAAGAAGTGATATCAATCAATGTAACAAAAGTACTGTAAATACATCAGTTTAAACTAATTTCACATTAAGACAGCTAAGAATAGCAAATATAATGAAATGCTGACACTGCTGTTTTGCAGTACAGTTGATGGCATAGGTATACATAGATTTAGCACAATTGCTTTATAGGTGTTGCCAGATGTGTACCTGGGCTCACATCTGGGCAGTGTAAGGCATTAGTGCATTTTGACTAAAGGTTGCTGCCCTTTTAGCTGAGATGTGTAATTCCTCCTGTGAACCCTCCTTGACTGTTACAATGCTGAATAAATAAATAAATACTCCCCATACTCCCATTGCTTTGTCCAGTCCACTTCAGATTGTGTATAAATGGATCTGATAGGGCAGTAACTGGGAACGGAGAAATGGCCACATCTGAACCCATTAAATGACATGGTTTGACTATGTCCTGAACAAAATGATAGCACACAGCCTTCTCCCAGGTTTTGGATCAAGGGGTCTGGGTGTGGAAATCTTTCACATAAGATCTGATATTTTGAAATTTTGTTTTACTGCTTGTCAGAGGAAAAATAACAATTGAAAGTCACCTGTGAAAGAGGATTGAGCCCTAACTCTGGAGAAGATGAACAGAAACTGTGGTAACCCTGGAGACACCCTAAGGGCACGATGGTCTGCTTGCTAGCAGATGGGGAGTTTTGGCTCTTGAGGATCCATGAAGCCTCTCTGGGCTCTGATCATGCCCTATCTGGCAAGTGGGCTGCCAAGAAACTGGAAATCACTAGAAACTTTGGTGACTTAATGGACAGGCAAGTGGACTGAAAGGTTTGAAATAGGCAAACTGGAAGGGTACACATAAGAAGCTTGTAAAACTACCCATCTCCTCAAAATTGAACAATTCTGGCTAATCAGCAAATTCCAATAGGAAAGAAAAGCTCAGCCTTACTCTGGTCACACTCCTCTTGGTCTATACCACTACAGAAGCAAGAAAAGAGAGTTATTCTCATTTTGTCCAGACATTGCCGAAGAAATATTAAATGCCATTATCACTCAGACTAGTGTCCTTGATGTTAATGGACTAAAGCATCCATTGGCTTTAATGAAAGTAAGTTCAGACTCATCTGTAGTTTTCCAGTTTCTATTCACTGCTTGTATCACCCACAGGAATTGCTAAAATCTTGCTAAGAGGTTAGATTAACAGAAGGGAAATGGAGACACAGGAGATGAGATCCCATATGGGTGAGCTTGACTCACCAGAATACATGATCAAGTGTTTATCTACTTTTGCACCCTACCCAGCTATTCCTAATTCTTTACGATGTTCACTTAGGTCCTGACTAATCAACGTAATCAATCAAGATAATTCAATTAATCAATCAGATTTTTGTTAATGTTGATATTAATAGAAAAGAGGCATTGAGGACATGAGTCTGGCTAATATAATCCTAATATGGCCACAGACATTTTTCACACAACATCCTGCCCCTGTGAGAAGGGGCAAGAGATCTCACCATGTCTTATTACATACAAAGTCTTAAGAGAGGACTTTTGTCCTTCCCCCTAGAGACAATTATGGCTCTTTATCGACCATGGAGTTTTATGGCTTTTGTACTTTTATTCCTCATTACTTTTGCATGCAGATTACAACCAGGTCTCAAGGGCATGTTGCCAAATCAACTGCAGGCAGTAGAATTTATTTTCCTTTAATGACAGTGAGACAATATTTACATATACACTAATATAGTACAGAATATCGGAGTGCTCAATTCTGCATACCCGACTCTGAAGAAAAAAAGTGTTGCCTGTGCAACTTGGTGGTACTTGTTACAGTCTTATGGGTGCTGTCTACAGTCAGCTTCACCTTTGTTAACTGGGTTTAACTTTGATGATTGTCCACATTGTCCCTGTACAAGATCGTTTAGTTATTCCACAAAACACTCTGTTTCCTTTAATTTGGTAATGCTGCGAATGTATACTTTCTCTGAAATCCTCGGCATCTGTGAACTGTCTATTTTCAAATAACCTTTTTAACTGCGGATAATCCATCACCTTGTATTTTACTTCAAGTACAGATTAAGACCTGGTATATTTTTCGTTTTCTTTTTTTTTTTTCCTTTTTTTTCTTTTTCTTTTTCTTTTTCTCTTTCTTTTTCTTCTTTTTCTTTTTCTTTTTCTTTTTCTTTTTCTTTTTCTTTTTCTTTTTCTTTTTCTTTTTTCTTTTTCTTTTTCTTTTTCTTTTTCTTTTTCTTTTTCTTTTTCTTTTTCTTTTTCTTTTTCTTTCTTTTTCTTTTTCTTTTTTTCTTTTTCTTTTTCTTTTTCTTTTTCTTTTTCTTTTTTCTTTTCTTTTTCTTTTTCTTTTTCTTTTTCCTTCCCTCCCCTTCCCTCCCCTTTTCCCTTCCCTTTTCCATTCCCCTTTTTCCTTTTCCATTCCATTCCTTTGCCTTTGCCTTTGCCTCTCCCTTCCCCTTCCCCTTTCTCTTCCCCTTCCCCTTCCCCTTTCTCTTCCCCTTCCCCTTTCCCTTTCCCTTTCCCTTTCCCTTTCCTTTTCCCTTTCCCTTTTCTTTATTTCTTTCCTCAAGTCTAGTTCAGGATAGTCTTAAGACAGTTTTGGTCACATATATTTTCCTCAAATTTCCAAGATTCTCAGCATCCCTAGAAATCCAAGTTACTCAGCTATAGTAAAATAATATGTTTGTATGTATGTGCATGTGGTGCAACACTTTTCCATTTACTTCTCTCTACTATATATCTAATTACAACAATGTTCTTGGTATTTTCAAACTTGTTTAATATAATTTGTTCACATCTCTTTGGGCTTCAGCTTAGCACAGGCAAAGATGATTTCCTTATCCCTTTCTTTTTATCTGGAGAAAAGCTCTCTGGTAGACTTTGTTGTCTTGTCCTACCTCCTGCTGCCCAGGGCAGAGGCTGAGGGGATCAAGGGGCTGCTGACAGTGGTACCCGGGGTTCCCGGGGTTCCCATCTGCTCCAGGTTGTTGCTAAGGAACATCTGCTACAGATAACAGTGGCACCTTCCCCCACCTGCTCCCATACTGGGTCTAAGGGCTTTGCTCTCTCTCCTTGACTCCACAGACTGGGAAGCACCAAGTTTATATCTTGCCTTTTTTTCCCTTTTCCCCCATTTTTCTTTCTTTTTTTTTCTTTTTCTTCCTTATATTTTTCTTAATTATTTTTTTTTTCTCCATTCACTCCTTAAATCTTTTAGAATTTAAGCACTTGCTGCCACCCCCAAGGCAGTCTTTTAGTGTGCCCCCTCCCACCATGGTAATATCAATCATTACAGATATTTTTCTTCACTTCCTCGCCTACTTTTCCTCAATTTGCTGTACTACATCACGATTCAGGCCTTCAGACCCAAATGGTTTGTGCATGGATTTAAAGTGAAAGGGTGAGAATTCATGTAGCAAGTTCCTTTCCCTCCCCTCTCCTTGCACAAATGCATTAACTAGTCCCTTACAAGAGCTGTGATTTGGATCTCATAATTGATGTATGCTTGGAGGGAAATAAAAAAACATGTGTCAGACTATCCTCATACTTTAATGATTACTCTGTTTGAATTAATTATACCCCTTTTGGTATTTTTTGAAAGGTCTGTGGCTGATGGTGTGAGTTTTGATTTTATAAGAACAGAAAAGCCGACCACTCATGTGATTATGAAATGATATACAGTTGAGCAAAGATTCTCTATCTCTACTGAGAGCTAAGAAAAAGTTCATAGGCAAAGCACCCTACTATGAATAATCTTCTTATTTCTAATGCCACCCAGCCATGCAGACTTAAAGATAAGTACAGATGAACCAAGAGAGGCTGAACTTATTAAATGTAATGGAAATGGACTTTAAATTTGGTGAGTCAAAATTTTGCATTAACTTTTTTCTTTAATACACTTAAATTGCCACTATAGCAGTTCCATTTTCCTCATCAAATTAGTTAAGTGGGAGATGAAGTGATGCAAGTTATGATCTATCAAGGAATCACAGCCTCCAAGATGAAACAAGTGAAACATAGAAATAGCTGTTGCAAATCCAGGCCTGGTGCCAGGGAGAAATGAAGGCTTTTATTCTTCAGAAATTCTTGTGAAAGGAAGCTTGTATCTCCAGTAAATACAGAGTTATCACAGAATCACAGAATGTTAGGGATTGGAAGGGACCTCAAAAGATCATCTAGTCCAATGCTCCCTGTCCTTCTTGAACTGAGGGGCCCAGAACTGGACTCAATATTCCAGGTGTGGTTTCACCAGGGCAGAGTAGAGGGGAAGGAGAACCTCTCTGGACCTACTGACCACCCCCCTTCTAATCCACCCCAGGATGCCATTGGCCTTCCTGGCCACAAGGGCCCAGTGCTGGCTCATGGTCACCCTGCTGTCCACCAGGACCCCCAGGTCCCTTTCCCCTACACTGCTCTCTAATAGGTCATTCCCTGATTTATAATGGAACCTGGGGATATTTCTTTCCGTGTAAGGTCCTCCAGGCCTTTTTGTTCCATATGTTGGACAGCACAAAAGAGTCTTGAGACATCCATCAGCTGGGCGAAGAAGCTTGGAGGAAACGTGTTCTGCATCAGAGCTGTTGCAGGCCTGAAGGACCTGGGGAGGCTGGAGACCTGTCTCTGAGGGTTTCGGGGAAAGCTGTGGTACAGCATGGACTTTGCAAAGACCATGGAGGGACAGACTGTTCAGTCTCTACTTGCCCCCCTGGCCAGGGCTAGGAAGGCCGGAGCCCTTTTTTGGAGTCTTTGTAGACACGACCATGAGGTTCACAACTCATGAGCAGCACTAGATGCAGTGAGGGGAAATATGGGAGACCCATGTTTAGGAGGGATAAATATTCCTCCTGATCTCACATCTATCATGACATGCACACTTATGAAAATCCTTTTACTTGTTATGTAAGGGTGGAAGTACTTTGGCAGCAGCAAAACAAACTGAACCAGACAAAACAATTCCAACCAGATGTGAACCGATAATATGCACATTGCAACACTTCAAATTCAAATAATCATCTTCACAGGAGAGGCTACATCAGAGGAATCACAAAGGCTTGGTTTTTTCTTTTATTCCCTTTTAATTTCCATTTCATTTTGAAAGCAAACATCAAAAAACCCAAACCTCTACTTTTTTTTTTTTTTTGTTAATTCTTCTATTGTAAATCTCCCCAATTAAGAAGGCAGTACAAATTTAAAATATTGCCGAAATCAGCAAAATTATCTGAAAGTTTTGACCTTCAATAAAAATGCTTTTCTATTTAAAATCCATTTGGTCTCATCTAAGCTGTCCAGAGTCATGATTCCATGAATAATTAAGTGTGTGAATAACTTGCCTCTGGTTACTGTCCTCATGAGTCAGATGTCCTTATGTATTAGCAGGTTTGGGGGCTATAAACACTGTGATTCTTCTCTTAATTGAATCAATGGGAGTTCTTCTAGTAATTTCAGTGGGTATTGGATTTTTTTAATGAAATGTTTCATATTTTTAGGGTATGTCCAAGTCTGTGGGAGGACTCTTTTCATCTTGCCTATACATTGAGCCCAGCTTTAGACTAGTTAGGTGAAAAAAAGTCATCTTTTGAACTACATCCCTCAAGAAAGCTGATACTGTATAAGTATCACTGTTTAGCCACTAAGAAAGAGAAATAACCCAAATTGAAGTTTCTCTACGGAAGAATATGTCACAGAAACACGCCACCTGGCCTCAAAGGACTGCGATGTAGATCTGAGGGTCTGGAGCACACTGTGTAGAGGTCTCCACGCTGGGTTGTATGGGCTGTTTTTGTATCCAGAGTAATCTATTATCTATTTAGAGTGTATGTTCATTAAACTTCCAGGTGCCCAAAGACATATGTGAAATGTGAAAATGACAGATAAAATATCAGTCTAGTTGGAGGGTGAAGAT
The DNA here is from genome assembly GCF_037038585.1 of Patagioenas fasciata. Taxonomy (NCBI): domain Eukaryota; kingdom Metazoa; phylum Chordata; class Aves; order Columbiformes; family Columbidae; genus Patagioenas; species Patagioenas fasciata. The sequence goes on along the minus strand of NC_092521.1, from coordinate 8,210,471 downwards.
TATTGTGATATTCCAGCTCACACTCCACAACAAAACAGGGTTGTGGCTTTTGTCTCTGGTTGCTCTGATCCTTCTTCCACTGCTACAAAGATGGAAAACAAAATAATTGTGCATTAAGGCTGCCAATTCCTTATTCCCCATCCTTAACTAATTTCTCCTAATATTCGTGCTAAGGAACTGATTATAGGGTATGCTGTTGATTGTTGTTTTTTCCCCTCTTTTTTACCATCTGTCTGCTGTGAATACATCTGAAATCCCTGGCTTCAACAGCTAAAATGTACTCAGCAACTCTTTTTTTTTTTTTTTTCCCTCTTCTAATTATCCTTTTAATTTGCTTCTGCTCAGCTCCCACACCTCCTCCCCCTTACCAGATTGTTTATATTTTTCCAAAGAGCTTCTGAGAATTGCTTATCCTGCTCTTTGCACCCTTTTCCTGCTCCTCGTTCCAGAAATTGCTGTCTCTTGTCCCCTCCTTGTTGTGATCTTGCAGGAGTGAGCGTGGGTCACAACCTTCCCAACTGTTTCTGACAAACTGCCCCATGGAGCAATAGTGTATTATATCAAGAGTATTTTCTGGTTACTCAACCCTCTCTGTTCTGCATTAGCAAGTGGGTTAGATTCCAGGGACTGCAAAGAGGTTTGGTACAAACCAATAGTACTTTACTCCTGGAGATAGATACTTCATCCAATGACATCACCATGCTACACAAGCAGCTGCTGAGATTTGACTCAAAACATGCCTGTTAAGTAATATTTGAGTGAGTGGAAAAGTGCAGCCCAGAATGAAATAATGGAACTGAACCTGTATCAGTGAAAGATTTAGGAATAAAACTGTCTCTCAGCTTCCCCATCTGCGGGCTTGATCCAGGCATGGATGCAGACAACCAGCACAAGGTCTAAGTGAGATTGATGTGTCTAGATCCAAAATCTCATTGACACAACTCTCTTTCAGGCACCGTTCAAAGCTGGTGACATTTGAACTCTCCTGCCTCTTCCAATTTCCTTGGGCTCAGAACAGCCGGCGCTGAGCCCCTACCTCTTGTCTAAATGTAATCAGGATGCAGGAGCGAGGCAGCGCGAGGCTGATGTCTCCTGAGGAACTCCGTACAGCGTTTCAGACCTTACCTAACATACAGTGACAGAACTGGGTTCCTCAAGAAGCTGTTGCTGGTGGTTTTATGTAATACCCAACTTCATAAACACATTTATAGATATCTATAAAAAGCATTTACTGTAGTGTCTGCACAGAAATTGCTGTGAGTTTCATGTAATGCATCATATACATAGAACAGAATACATACGAGGCATTTGTAACAAATTGTATATAACGAATATTCTATATAATTCCATACAAAAATATTTATATAATACAATAATGTATGTTTTATATAATACGAAAGCTAAAAAATCCCCAAGTGATTGGAAGATCCATCAGAGAACCAGATCCTTGCCTCAGGTTCAAGTATCCAGTCTCTATCTCCAGGTATGATCTGTCCTGTCTGTTTTGGAAGGGCAGAGAAGGGACCACATTAGTGACGAACTCCAGTCCTTTGTTGAAGCTAAGCAACTATACAGAATTCAAGAGTAATTTTACCAGACAGGGAGCATGAAAGTGGACAACACCATTGCCACCCAAGTAGTGGAGAAATCACTGGCAGGAAATGGAGAGAGATACAATCTAGTCTGCAGTTTTGCTTTTATGGTAAGTTTTTACTGTATAAAATAGGAGAGTGTTCTCTGCTGTAGGTTCTAGCTCCCAGGTTGTTGTTCTTGGGAGCTAAGCCTCCATAGTGATTTGAACCTCCACCAACCCTGAATCTACTCCACCAAGGGATTTATTTTCCTCTTTTCTAAAAACTGCTTCATTGTATCTGCAACAATAAATGTGAAATCAGCATATATGCGCTATCATGTTATATTACTATATGGATAACAATGCTGGAGAACAGCAAAACTTGATGCTAAAACACTGACTTAAAAATGAGTTGGCTAAAGGTATGTAGAGAATTGAAAGACTGCAGAGAAAGAAGAAGTAATACAGAAAACACTAGGATAAGACTTCGATGTTATAGAGTGATGACTCCCATAGTTTAGGTGTATGTCAAGAATATCCTTGAGGCTATTAAGATAAAAGTAAAAAAAAAAAAACAAAATAAAAGCAGAGACAATCCAAAATGCATTGGATAGCTCTGGTAGATAGATCAAAAGAGGTCCAAAGAAGCCTTGAAGGTGGTATAAAACTGAAAGCAATGGAAAGACATGTTTTGAGCACTTGTTGTTCAAGACATACACCCTAAAGCAAAACAATGGAGGACAGAAGAAAGAGCCCATACCTGGATCTCTTACATGAACAATGAAAAGCAGTTGAGGGGGAGAGATAGGCAAGATACCAGCTGTACAGTAACGCAGATTTTATTACAGTACAGATGCTGACCCTGAATTCTCCTGCCAACCAGGGTTGCTGTAGTATTGGCTGTGCAGTCAGGGTTTCTGCAGAGCAAGGACCCTGACTACAGGGTTGATCAAATGGGCCATCAATCAAGTGATTCACATTGTATACTTACACCTCCTGCTCAAAGTCAGGTTATAATTCATACAGCTCACAACCTCACAAAACAAATGCTTTAAACTTAAGGCAAGAACTGCAAAAGGAGGTAAACCAGCTGAAAAATAAAATCTCTCGTTACTAATAATAAACATCAGAACCCCTTCTCCTGACCTTCTCCAAATGGGCATCTCATAAAATCATAGAAATGAGTTTTTTAGCTCTCTGGGGATTTCACATTTATGACAATACAAGGAGGAGCATTAAAAGATTACTGGTGTGGGAAATTGCTGACCACACAGAGTGGGCAGTGAACGTGGCTTTAAAAGAGACTAGCCGAGTGTGAAAGACAGGCATTGTTCCCTTGTGTGACTCTCTGCACCAGCTAAACACCGTGGGGCTGGCTGGATTCAAGCTGGAGCTTGATTCAGTTGCTTACAAACAGGTTTCTGGTGCCACCTGAGATGACTTGAGGTGTCTGAATAACTGCACAAGGAAGTCTGAAATGAGACAGTACTTTCACAGACTGACAGTTCTCAAGATCAGCTATTAGAAGTCAGATGTGAGACTCCAGGAAATCTCAAATGGTGCTGCCATGATCAGACATAGGAGACATCTCTCAGCTTAGATGATTCCTACCTGCTTGAATTCTTGCGCCACCGATGTTACACTGCAATTCCCCTTTCTCTAGTAGCCTGTGACTAGCAGAGGGGAAGCCTTTAATGCAACACTGCTGTTATGCACAGAAAATCTGCAGCTACGTTAGTTTAAACAAGAGAGAAGGAAATTATCGTAATGCTGTAATTTAGATTCTAGAGTGTAATTCATGTCTGTGGCACAGAGTTTATGTACAAGTCATTGCAGTGTTTTGAGTTCCCCTCCTGTGTACAAAATATGCATACCTGCATTTTTTCTCCTTTTTGAAAGTGACCTCACATGGGATGCATTAAACAAGAGGAGGAGCTCTGATACCCAAAGAGAAGATATTGCCACAGAGATGGGGCTGACATATAGTAATGGCACGATTATTGTCAAGTCTGCTTTGTAAGAGTCTTAAATGGAATCCAGTTGTTATGAATGACTGTAAAGGTAATTTCAGACAGCTCCCTAATGTTACATTCCTCAGGAACAGGGGAATAATGGCTTGCTGGAAATAGCTTTTTACTTCCTTAAAAGACAATGGATCTAAATGTTTTCTCCAGAGATCCTTGTTTTCCAAGATGTAAATCTTGTTTTGCTGTAGCTGTTGTACTAGAGCACCTTAAAAATGTGAACAGACTATGGTAAGACCTTTGCAAAGGTAACACGAGCTGTTTGTTAGCAGCTCTTTAGAGAGACACACTGGTATAGATCTGTCTAGTGGACAAAAGTGGAAGATTCTGGTCTTTATATCATGAAGAGTGAGCATAAAAGGAGAATTAGATATCAGGATTCTGGTTTTAATTGTTACATAGTTTAAATCAAATTTACAAAAGTTGTTTATCTGCCAGCATCATTACCATGGACAGTACAAAATTGTAAAGTCAGAGTGTAAAGCAGACCTCATGAAATGCCCATTGTTTAAGATATACACAGCATTAGTGAGGTCCCACCTCAAGTAGTGTGTGTGGTTTTGGGTGGCTCGACACAAGAAGGACATCAAACTATGAGAGTGTGTCCAGAGGAAGGTGACCAACATGGTGAATGGCTTCAGGGGCAAGACTTAAGTAGAGTGTTTGAGGTGACTCAGCTTGTTCAACTTGGAGGAGAGAAGGCTGAGGTGGGCAACTCAGCCTACAGCTTCCTCGAGTTGGGCAGTGGAGGTAGAGGTGCTGATCGATCTCTGGTGACCAACAATAGGACATGAGGAAATGGAATGAACTTGCATCTGGGGAAGCTCAGATTGGACATTAGGCAAAGGTTCTTTACTTAGATGGTGGTCAGTCACTGAACAGGCTCCCCAGGGAAGTGGTTATGGCATCAAGCCTGTCAAAGTTCAAGGAGCACGTGGACCACGCTTGTAGTCAAATGATTAAATTGAGGTAACAGGAACAGGAAGCTGGAGAGAGATCTTCATTGCTTGGTTAGACAGAAGATAGGGTCTATGGTTGTATCCTACATATTTCTGAAAATGTTCTCCCTTCTGTCATCCCCTTTTGTTGAGACTCTGAATTTTTGGAATGAAGTTTTGTGCTGTCAAAATCCTATCAAGGGCAATCTTTGTGTCTTTCTAAAGCACAAGGTACTCTGGAAGCTGATGGAGCAGAGTTTTATAATTGGAACATTGTTCAATTTTTTTTTCCAGTACTTGGGGACTTCTCCTGTGACACAACATAGTTCAGGGATATCCAGGGATGCCGTTGTTCCTACCTCAGAAGTCTCCATTCTTCATAGGATTTTTCTCTGCCATAGCAGTTGTAAAAGGGAAGGTTTAGGATTGGGTCTGTCCTTGCAGGTCCCATGTCTTCCCTTTGGTCCCTGAAGGATGTCTTGAAGGTCTTTGTTGTGGTTCTCTGTTTAGTTACACGTTTCTTTTTGACTTTGGGAAGATGGCATCATCCCTCTTAAATACCAGTTTTTCATTTATAAGACAAGGCTATGCATTGTGTAAGCAAACTTTGCAAGGGAGAGCGCTGGAATATGTTTTTCTGGATATGAACTTTAAACAGGGCAATGAAAACTTGGTCAGCACGGAGTCACACTGCCTCTCAGACATGGTCTGCAGCTTCTTGGTGTTCCCAGATCTTGTGTCCCATGAGGACACCAGGTCATGAGGAGCTGGTGGAAGACACTGTGTTTCACAGATGGCTCCTCTATGGTCTGCCGTGAATTTCTGCTACTGTGCGACACCCCAGATCTTCCTGTGTGATCTCAGTATCATCCTTTTAATCCATACTGGAATTGCTGATGCCTCTATTCCTATGGTAGCACTGGGGAAATGCATTAATAAATACATAAGGAAGAGAGAAAAGGATATTTGCTCCACTGGGGACCTGTACCCAAGAGAAAACAAGAGAAAGATTTCAGTGACTTAAGTAGCATATTCTGCTCCTGTACAAGGTAGGAATAATATATCAGGACTGCATATTTGTTTAAAATGATGGCAGCTATCACTTCCAAAATTAGGTTTACTTTTAAGTATTGGTGGTCATATCAAATTCTATTACTATGTCAACACTGGCTTGACAGCTGTCATGAAAAGCTGAAAGCTGATAAAAAAGAGAACTTACCAAAATTGGTTTTCAGTAAAATCAGTGGAGAAAAGAAAATACATGTCAGTAAAGACTTTAGGATAATTTAAGATAAAGAAAAATATTTATTTTCCCTTAGTCTGGTTTAAATTTCTGCATTAAATGCATATTTTAATATGCAATTTGGATTTATGGGCTTTTTAATATTTTGTACAGTAGATTCTGCACAAACCACCCATTCAGTGTATTATCATGAAGAGAGGTGGGAATCCAAAATTGCTTTAAGAACATAATTTTCTGAGTTAAAGGAGTATTTTTAATATGGTGTTTGTACTTATTGTACTTTTATTGTCTGAAATTTTATTAAGAAAAATGTTGGGAGAGAGAGAGTGAAAAACAAAACACAAATTTCCCCCCAGTAAATGGGTTTAGCTGTTGACGTTTGAGTCTGTAGGTGAGGTTCTTCTCTCTTGTTTCTGTCAGTGGATCAGCAAAACTCAATGGAGAATTATGGATGTAAATTTGGTGCAAGTGTTTTTCTGTACTATGTTATGTGGTGATCATCCTTCCCAACACGTTTTCTTACAAAAGACCCAAAACTTCAAAGAAAAATCTGAATGCTGTACAACAATAATTGTATTTTACTCTTTCATACCTCTTTCCTTTCAAGATCTTAAAGTTCTCTCTGTGACAGTCTCCATTTCATGACAGGACAGATCTCACAGAGAGATCAAGGGTTTTTTCAGACATACCTAGAGGATGTGAGAGCAACATTTCTATGGAAAGTACACTGGTCATTCATCTCTTGTGCTATTAAGAATTACAAGTAACTTTTGAAGAGGGTTTTGCCTCTCAGATGTGAGTACTAAGAAGCCCTTCTTTCCCTTCACAGGGAGATCTTTTATGGCTGTCAAAATTAGGCAACAGCATTCCTAGAATGGGGCATACTACAGCTGCCTTAAGGATGCATTTTCAGATTCAAGCCAGGTGAAATAAGGAAGGTCACATCTCTACTAGCACACTGGCCTTAGGGAGAGGTTGCACATTTCAGATTACATCTATGTGGCTAAATTCCCTTCTCCAAAGCACATATTTGCAGCCAAACTGCCTCTGAAGAATGGTTTGTGGTCTGCACTGTTCCCTGGACCAAGGTGACCACTATCTACAAAAGTACAGTATGCAGATAAATAAAAGTCTGTGTTACAGACTATGTTGCAGCCCTCATCCTGTGCTGTTCTGGGTCTGTTTATTTCATTAATCAGGATGCAGCCAAAGAGACATGTTGGGACTTAAGAGCACAAACAGGGGTCAGAATATTGGAGTTTCATCTGCCCTGCTAAAATGTCAAGAAATCTACTGAGCACTGACCAGGTGCTTTGTGTATAAATAGACAGTGAAAAACTAGGAACTATTTTCAGCTAGTGGAAAATTTTTACCTTATCTGACGGGGAAAGATCCTGCTGGAAGATGATGAAGATGTATTGTGGGAAGAAGGGAAGCTCAGTGCTTGTTGCTCTATGTAAGAAAAAGAGGGCAATGCCAGGCTTACAGCAACTGTAGATCCTCTGTTTCAGTCATACTGTAGTAATCTAGATGTCTTGTGTCAAAGCAAGACCTGCCGTAAATCCTTGGAACCAGCACAAGTCTGTTGCTCACACAGTAAAACAGAAAACCAGGAAATGTGCTCAGAGGGACAAAGTAACTCATCCAAAACCAAGTCACTAGCAGGATAAGAAAACTAATTCTGATCTCCTACTTCCAGATGACCGTGTTGCTTGCTGGCTTAATGCATAGCAATAGCATGCTGTTAGAGGGAGATAAAATCTCAGTGTGAAACAAAAGCTTCTGAAATTACCATTTTTCTTTCCTTGTTCAGACATGGGCCAAGCTTCAAAAACTTGGAAAGAAAAAGCTTAAAAAATCCCCAAAATGTGTTTTCAGAAATTCCTATACTTTCACATAGAGGGTACAGGTGTGTCTCCTGCAGAAACTGAAATTTGACTTACAGTCATTCAAGAGTCTAGTTAGGTTTGCATTGTGCAGCTCTAGGTCAGTTTTACTCATTTCTAGTATCTGTATTGTTTTGACCCATATCTAAATTGAAGGAACTTCACTTAACTCTTCTTAATTCTTTTGAATAGTCTAAGAAATATGTGTTTCTTTTTCTTTAAGCCTGATCCCTCCTGGCTGTGTAACTACAGCTTTCTTGTGTATGTGCTGTCTAAGATTTCAAAACGCATTGTCTCTTCTGTGGTGATGGTGAAGCCATCTCGGAAGGTGAGCACACGGATAGTCTCAGGTGGGATATTCTTGAGTCCTCTTGTATATATACCTAAAAAACCTTTTCAAACTCAATCTCCTTTCCTGTCAGTTGCAGCATCCTCCCCTATCCCCAATTCCCAACCTCAGTGTCCTAATTTCCTCCCTGACTGACTGCATGAGCCTTTTTTCCTTCTGCTGCTGTTGTTACTGTCGTTGTTACCCTTGTTATTTGGGGAAGTGTTCTGCAGCTCAGTTAAGCATCCTGAAGCCAAAGAAAAATGTGTTAGAAAGTCACAACAATTGGGAGGGATTCAGTGGGGGCATCTGACAATCCTGTTAGGTCAACAACCCACGACGCTGACAGTCTGATAGCCCTAAAACTTAGAAAACCGCAATAGTGGAAAGCTGACAACTTGTGCTGCCAGAAATCTGAGAATCAGTTGTCATAGCAAATGCACACACAACTCCTGATCAATCAGGGTAAAAACCAAGCCTAGAAGGTACTGAATACCTTTACCAGCTGCTATGTGCAATGCAAATTGAAAATGGTCAGACTGTAGATGGACTGTGTCTGGATTGTCTTATGAGATGACATCTAAAGTCTTGTGTGCAGGGCTGGACTCCCCATTGCAAGAAAGACATTGAAAAGCTGCAGGGAGTTCAGTGAAGGGCCACGGAGATGACGGGGGCTGAAGCACTTGCCTGGTGAACAGAAGCTGAGGGAGATACACTATTCAGCCTGGGAGGAGAAGGCTGAGAGGACATCTTATTGTCTTCTTAAATTACTGAACAGGAGGGTATAGAGAATATGAGCCAGATTATTCTTGTGGATGTACAGTGAAACGCTTGCAGGTGACATGTTAGCACTATTTATTAGGAAAACATTTTTTATCATGATGGTGTGCAAATATTGGAAAAGGGTCCCAGAGAGGTTGCGAAATCTCACCTTGGTAAATTTAAAAAATCAGATGGATGAGGTGTTGAGCTGTATGATTTTAGCTGGCCTTTCTTTGAGCAAGGCATTGGACCAGGTGGCGTCCAGAGGTCATTTCCAACTGTGATTATCCCATGACTCTGTTCACCAGAAGGAATTGTTATTCCAGATATCTAATAAAACTCTGGCCATTGATGTATTTTCTGCTTTTGTACAAAGTTAAAAAGAAAAAAGGTTTAGAAAGAGTTAATTATTAAACCTGCTGATCAGTTAGTGGAAGCCACTGACAATTTTCTATGGACAACAAAAGGAAACAAAAATTTACCAAGCTTAAGCAAAAATACAACATGTTAAATTCTTTCGAAAGAAGAAAGGACTTTAAGGGGACTCAAAATAGCCAATTTTGATAAAGAAATAAATTCATTGAAATATTTTATTCCCAGAATCATGGCATTATTTGACTTTTTGCATTTTAAAATTTGAACTGTGACTTAGAATTCAGTTTTTCAGTTTTCGGAGGAAAAGTATTTCAGGTCCATTTTTCCATCGGCCTCTAATCCATGATGACAGAAATAATCTTTAAATACTGTGAGGCAGAAGGAAGTTTTCTTTATCACACATTAGTTGGCTAGAGCATTGTTGTAGACATCTCTGAAGGAGGCAGCACCAAAAGCTTTTTACGGTTATACTGTGTGAACCAGCAGAGCAGAAGTGTACAGTTACCCATGGATCCATGCCCTTCCCTATTGCCAAAAGGTAAAATTGCCTTTTTGTTCCATTATTGATTGCAGCCGTTTGTTATCTTCTGAATATCCAGTCTTAGAAATTTGTCAGGTTTATCCTCTGCCAGAAGGTCACATTCAAAGCAAGTTCAGCTATTTTTTTGTACAAAATACGTATTAAGTAAAAACGCTATATCCCTTTTAACCATCCTCTCTTCCTTCTCCAGTTATTCATATCCAAAATTTGTGTGGATTATTGTGTGGACAATTGCAAAACTGTTAGATTGAAGCTCGATATTTTTTTGTTTACATGTTATTGTCCTTCCTCCATTAAACTAAGGACAAACTGATTCTATTTATGCTACCTTTGAGCTTTTCCTTTTCAGTTCTTGCTGAAAGACACTTCTGTTCCCTGCATGGCAATTGGGATAGCTTAGATTTCAGGATGGACTACTCTCAGCAGAGTCCTAAAAAACACCTCAGGGCCCAACTATTTGTAACATCCGTCACTTGTTCGTGAGGTGGCATATGCAGGACCTCAGCTAATCCATGGGACAGAATGATTCGGAATGGCTGAAAAAAGACTGTGGATGGGCCTGCAAACAGGATCACTTTTACAGCTCAAAGTAAAATGTCTGACAGAACACTACAACAACACCTACTTTTCTTTTTGGTGTGGTTGTCATGACCTTGTCCCCTTCCTGTGCCGGGACGTCATGGTCTCTTTACAATTGCCACTGGAAGCACTGTAAAACCCCATACCAGCTGTTCCATCTGGAGGGACAGGGCAAAAAAAAATCCAGTTAAGTGTTGTGTCAGGGCTGCAGAGACCATCATTGGGCTGGGAATGCTTTAGGAAAAGCTTCTGCTTTTGTAGACTTTAAAGTCCAAGTGGTCTCCCTGACAGCCAGTCAACCCCTGACAGTGCTTTGCTACCAGAACTGCATTACAAAAGGCGAGGGGGGAAAAACCTTCCTACATGGGAATCAGCAAGTCACTGAAAGGAAGAAGGAGGTGCCTTCCTCAGGTTGCACCAGCTGAAGGTCTGACAAAAAGCTGCATGAAGCATGAGCTGAGGCTGTAGGAGCTGTCTCACTGTTTGACGCTACTTCTTTGGATGAACAAAGCGTGCCCAGTTGCAAGCCCAGCTACCTGTAAGAGTGGCTCATCTGTACATTTGGGCATCTGGTGTGTGTATGTGTGTGTGTACACATATGTGGAGAAAGGCAGAAGGAGAATTCATGTTGGAATAGCTGCTAGAAATCAGAAAGGTAGTGTGTATAAGGGGTATTAGCTACGCTGTCACTTGGATCTAAAGCAATCTCAGACCAAAAGGTCAGTACCATTTCTAAAGATGTTAAGTACCTTCCAGCATGAGTGGCTGCTCCTGCAGATGCTTCTTGTTTCCTGTGTGTGCTGAAAAGGAAAATGATTCAGTAAAGAACTTTCTTTCCTGCAGCAAGAAAAATAACTCTGCCAAAGAAAATAGGGCCATGCTCCCTTTCAGATTGCCTAATGACATAAGATAATATTCAAATTCACATCAATGATCCTTGGTCTGAATCAGGCAGAAAAAGACAGTTACCCTTGATGTCTCACTCTGTATGAGTGAGCAGCCAAATCATTTACATACTAGCCAGTGGAGTAGAGCTAAGAGAGGCTCTCAGAGATGTTTTTAAGCATCTCTGCTATGAGCTGCCGCCTTCCAGCAGTGAGATTGACCGTGAAAGAGCAGCACGGTGTCCCCATCCACCCACCCAAACCTCTGGCCGCTGTGTGGTGCAAAGAGGGTGGCACCAATACCTTTTTTTTGGTGAACTGTTTTATATAAATTGCATAACCCTGTATATATCTGGAACGCATGAAGTCACTGTGGTTACTATTGACAAGATAGTTTCAGATAAGGATACCACTCCAGACCTGGCTCTTGCTAAGGAGCGATAGTGCAGTCCCAGGACCTTTCCTTACCTGGAATCACTACAGGACATCCAATGAAGCAGTCCCATTCTCAGCTTCACTTTTAAGGATTGCTTGGAAGCACAGGCGGTTTCTTCTTGTCATGCTTGTACATAAGTAACCAAAAAAATCCATGTAGGAAATCAATGCGAATTAAGATTGTTAACTCCCAGGTATTATAAAGAGAATGAAGAGAATACAGTGAGCTGGGTAGCTTAATTGTATATCTTTCAGAGTGTTCAGAAAATATGGGCTTACTTGCTACACTTATTGCCTTTATTATCCAGTGCAATTTGTAACCAGAAATACAGAAGAGTCAATTAAGGTTTTGAAGAAAAGTTTTCTTTTCTTTTCCAAATGGAAGTGTCATATATCACGCAATATCAACTCCAGTGTTAGACTAGGAAAAATTTACTGCACTGTGTCCCCGCAGTGAAAATTTGCAGCTAGATTAATGTTCCTTTAGCTGGCATTAAATCAATTTCATACATATGCTCGTATTTTCACCAGAGTGACATTCTGCAATAGCTGATGTTTTGTAGGAGCAGCAAAGAAAAAAACTCAGCAGATTTTGTTGAAGCTTCATATACATCTATATATATGCATATATATGTATACACACACGTGAACAACACACTTCATGCTTCACGTGCTATGAAAAAGTCTCGAGGTTTCAAAGTTAGCCAACTTGCTTCATGCTTTTCATGGCGTACACTCTGCTTATTACCAGTGCAGCTTCACACAGTTGAGAAACATCTAGTGTTACATATATTTAATCTGGCTAGAATTTTTTTTTTTCATTTATTGAAATTGTTCCCGTTATGCAACTTACATTTCAGCAATTAACATACGGGGATAAAACTGACATGTCTTCCTACATAATAGTCACCACACTGTAGCTGAATTCATATGGGCTGGTTCCAGTAGATCAATGAGATAACGACACTCTCCATGCAAACTGTCCAAGAGGGTTCTGCCTGTCTGTGGGAATTTGTTCCCTGGGCTCAGAAGACCTGGCTGACTGGGGAAAAAAGCTTTTCCTGAATGTTCCTTCTGAAGAAAGGACATTGAGGAGAACAGGGGTCAACTGGCTCAGGCTGTCCTCATGGAGCAGCCATGGGGGCAAAGACAGTGGCTCACCTTCCTCTCCCATTATTTATCTGACAGGCACTTGGGGTATGAGAGATGGTTTGCATGGCAGTGTCATCACTGATAAACAAGCCACAGGAATTTTCTCCTCTCATTTACCTGGTGGAAGATAAAACCATATCAGCTGCCCATCTTGTGTTGAACTGGTGTGTCATTTGTTGTTTCAGAAGACTGCAGGTGGTATGAACCTTCAGGGGAAAAAAATATTCTGTATAGGCATCTTGACTAGAGGATCTGATCTGAAAAAGAAGACCTCATTTTATCTCACAGTAATAGAGGAGGGGTAAGTCTAATGGGTGGAGAAACCACTGCTAGTGAAAGGAGTCTGACTGGGAGGGATCTGGGGGTGTTGCTTGACAGCAGCTGAACATGAGCCAGAAGTGTGCCCAGGAGGCCAAAAAGGCCAACAGCATCCTGGCTTGTATCAGGAATAGTGTGGCCAGCAGGACCAGAGAAGTGATTGTGCCACTGTACTCGGCACTGGTGAGGCTGCCCCTTGAATCCTGTGTTCAGTTTTGGGACCCTCGTCATAAGAAGGACATTGAAATACTAGAAAGTGCAGAGGAGGAGACAAAGCTGGTGAGGGGTCTGAAGCACAAGTCTGATGAGGAGCAGCTGAGGGACCTGGGGCTGTTCAGCCGGGAGAAAAGGAGGCTGAGGGGAGACCTTATCGCTGTCTACAACTGCCTGAAAGGAGGTTGTAGTGTGGAGGGGGTTGGTCTCTTCTCCCAAGTAACAAGTAATAGGACAAGTGGAAATGGTCTCAGGCTGCACCAGTGGAGGTTTAGATTGGATATTAGGAAAAATTTCTTCGCCGAAAGGGTTGTCAGGCATTGGAACAGGCTGCTCAGTGCAATGGTGGAGTCACCATTTCTGGAGCTGTTTAAAAGGCGTTTAGATGAGGTTCTTAGGGACATGGTTTAGTGCTAGAGTTGGGTTATGGTTGGACTTGATTATCCTGAGGGTCTCTTCCAACTGAAATGATTCTATGATTCTATGAGTATCAAGCCCATGATTTGCAATTAGCTCTACTGTAAATTTGGAATTGAGGAATTTCCTGGGATTTAAGGATTTACAGGCATTCAAATACAGTTATATTGCATGCCGAGACATGTGTGGATGTAGGGATAATGTAGCAAAGACAGTCTATATATAAATGGATATCTCTAAATATGCCTAGGGAAAAAATATTCCTTTTCCAGCATTACTGAGGTAAGACTGTGAGATCTCTTGGAATGACAGTCAATGTCAAGTGCTGATCTTTTGAAGGCCACCCTCGGGGTGCAAGTGAGCTGATCTAAACATTTTGTTGCATGTTCTCCATCCTATAATATCTAAGCACCTCACAAGCATCACCAGCTCTCAACCAGATGAGAAACACTCATTGTATTTACAGTGGAGGAAACTGAAATATAGGGAAGACTACTAGCTAAATTCTGAGTCAGAATTAATATCCAGGGGTCCAGGTGATCAGCCCCAACCCCAAGGTATTTTGGCTTTCCTTGTATAACTGTGTTTTATGGCAGAAGGACTCTTGCCTGGGGAAGCAGCTCTTCCTACACACTGAGAATCAGTGCATAGTGTTTCTTTAGGATGCTGCTCAACACTGATGTGTTACCTGTGATGAATTTCTGTGAGTAACTAAGGTCATATGTAATATCCATCACTAACCTGGGTAACAAACTCAAGCTGCCTGAGTGTCTGTTTTGCATGTAGTTTTCTATCTTTCCATGTCTTCTTAGCTATGTTGGTTAATATCAGCTCAAACTCAGTCCTTGTGTTTCTAAGTGCCATTCGGAAACAAAGTCATCCTCCTATTTTCTTCCAAGGAAGGATTTATTTTAATTCTCTGCAAAGTTTCATGTGTCTTTTCTCACTTATTTCTTAACTCTTTGCCCTGTTGTCCTGGGTACCTCCTGTCAGCACAGTACACAGTTAACATCTAATTACTGAAAGAGAGAGGTTTGTTTTTTTTCTGATATGTGAGGTAGCAAAATTATAAATTCATACCTGGGTCAAGAAGAAACCAACACATTAAGCATTTATTGTTGCAAATTTATTGAATGACTTGCTTTCAGCTTTGGTCAGCAGTGTTGGGTGGAAAGAGAGGCCTCCTACATAAGCATTAATTATGGAAAATCAAAATGAGTACCGAACGAGGCACTGTGAGCATGAGCGTGTTTCCATTTTAATACATACATTTCGGGCCTTGCTTTTTTTTTTTTTACCACCTGCCCCCCCTCAATTATTATTTAATTTTCGATGCCAGGCAAACTCTGCACTAGCAGAATCATAAATGAAAAGCTGATTGCAAAAATCCTGAAAGATTTGACAGCCTTGGCAGACAGCTCATTTTTAAATGAAAGCCAGCAGTGTGTATGGAACAGCCAGTGCATTGGCTCATGTACCTTCACCTGCTTTATTGCTCTTAGGAAGGATTTTCACAGTTTTCACGTAGGGGACTGTCTCTCCCAATCTAAAGAGAAGCTGCTCAAGAATTTTATTTCATAAATTTCTGTTTAGGAATACGTGCAATGTGTTGTATCTATTGATTCTTTAGCTCTGTTGTGCTTTGAGGTTTTATGAGGTAAGAGTATAGGAAAATAAATTTTAAGCATTATATTAGTTTCAGGCTTTGTTTTTCAAGTGTTCAATTTTTTATTTTCTGTGCTATTTCTTGTGTTTTTTTTTTTTTTTCATTTATATATGCACACACACACACTTCTTCTATCATCTCGATTCCCTATCATGCCTCTTTTATAAATCACTTTTAAAAATTTCTGACTATTTTCTGTGTCATATTTCATTTAATCCAATATTTATAACCATGGTAAAATGAACAATCACCCAGTGCTTTTCTGTGCATGGTTTGAAGCAGTTTTCATAAATAAGGATTTAATAAAAAACAGGTTTCATTTTTTACACTCTAATTAAAAATTAAGAGGAAAAAAATAAAAGAAGAGCAATAAAAATGGACCAAACTCTTCTCTCAATTACATGCACTAACCTAATTGCATTCATTGGATTTACTCTAATTTAAAATGTGCATAAGGGGGAAAATCAGTGCTTGCTATAACCATTTATGAAATGGTGAGCTGCAGCAGTAAGAGGGTAGTAATTAAAGACTGCCTTTAGCACACTCTTTCAAAGGAGCTCATGTACCTTTGCTCACTCTCTGGGAGTATTACCTGAAAATTCATTAAACACATCACTTAGAGTTCAGCAAAGCAGCCAACAGATAAGAAGAGACCAGAAAAATCATACTCTCATAGAACAGTTTGGGTTGGAAGGGACACTCAAAGCTCAACCAGTCCAACCCCCCTGCCATGAGCAGGGACATCTTCACCCAGATCAGGTTGCTCAGAGCCCCATCCAGCCTGACCTGGGATGTCTCCAGCGATGGGGCATCTAACACCTCTCTGGGAAACCTGGGCCAGTGTTTAACCACTCTTATTGTAAAAAATTTCTTCCTCATGCCTGGCCTGAATCTCCCCTCCTTTAGTTTAAAATCATTACCCCTTGTCCTGTCATAACAGGCCCGGCTAAAAAGTCTGAAAGGCCACAATAAGGTCTCCCTGGAGCCTTCTCTTCATGCTGAACAACCACAACTCTCTCAGCCTGTCCTCACAGCAGAGCTGTTCCATCTATCTGATCATCTTGGTGTCCTCCTCTGACTCCTCTTCAACAGCTCCATGTCTGTCCTGTGCTGAGGGCTCCAGAGGTGGATGCAGGACTCCAGGTGGGGTCTCACCGGAGTGGTGTAGAAGGGCAGAATGTTTGCCACCATTGAATCACTGCAGCTCAACTGACTAACAACAGCAGACTGTGGTGGTTTGGCCATGGTGACCACCCATCCTTTGCTGCAGCATCGTGGTCCTCGTTCTATATTTACCTTTCACTGCCCTATACTGTTGTAGGACCTCTGTCAAGGACTGGGGAATTTTGATCCATCATGGACTTCTCTCTCCCCAGGAGCCCATTCTCACCCTCTGGAGACAAGTGTGTCTGAAATGGCATAATGCAGGCTGGGCACTTTCCACTGTCAAAGCTCAAATTCTAGATGTTGCTTGAGGGACTTCTCATAAGCAAGGTGGAATATGCACAAGGAACTTGAGCGATCAGTTGGCGTGGTGAAATCCTTCTCACTATGGGAAAGGCTCTGAAAAGGACCATCTGCACCTTTTATTCTTCATTTGTCTCTTGCCTGAGATGAGATGAGATGAGATGAGATGAGATGAGATGAGATGAGATGAGATGAGATGAGATGAGATGAGATGAGATGGTAAGATGAGATGATAAGATGAGAGGCTGGATGGGGCACAGGCACCACCACGTGCCTCCTGTAAGGAAATTTTGTGCCCCAGTAGGGTCATTTCAGTATTCTATTCTCTTTGACAAAACAAACCATAACTGATTCTTATCCTCTAGAACAAAATACATGTTGTGGCATATTCAGAGAAGAAACCTCTCCCTATGGCATTCAATTGCAAAGCTACAATTGACTTTTCTGGTACCAGTTTCAACCTTGAGTTTACAAAAATTTGGAATCAGGGTGTGTGGGATTGAAAGCACAGTCTTCTGCATGGACTTTCCCTCATTCTGTTGGGGGCTCCAGGGGACATGTCATGCTACTGTCACACAACCCCACTGACAGCATGGTAAAAAATAAAGACTGTCCTAAGACTTTTTTATTTTTTTTCAACTTCCATAGAATAGTTTGAGTTGGAAAGGATCTTTAAAGGTCATCTAGCCCAACCCCTGCAGGGTGGGTTATCTAGTCAAACTTTCAACCTATCTGGTGCAGCAGGACACTTAATTCCAAATGAAAATGTGGGAAAACATGGGGTTATTTGGTACATGTGGCAGTGAAAGTGAGTGGTACATTGGAGCTATTTATGACTGCAATGTGGCATAGAGGATAACAGCATTTAGGTACAATTAAGTGATCTTACGTTGCCAGACATTTGGGCTGCGAAATGTCTGATGTGTTTTTCCGGTACACTGTTGCATGATGACTTTTCCTTCTTGGTAAAATGGTGTCTCTTATAACTGACAAAAACAGTGGGAATGCGAGGGTTTGGGAAGGCAGATGCCTCTATAGATACCAAATCTGCTCTCTTCATTATGGGTAATAACACCTGAGAGGTGTTCAAGACTGTTTATAAAAACATAGTCCTTTCCTTTTCTGGGAGAATGAAAACAAAACAAAACAAAACATAACCAAAAAAATCCAAACCTCAGACTTATTTTCACCTTGAAACTTGTCTGGTGTTGAGAAAACCCAGGTTCAGTCCTTTTTTTCTGGAAGGAACAGCTGAGTTTAAAATGATGTTTGAATCTAATCCCGGTACCGTAGGAGACACCTTACAAGTAAGTGTGACTTGTTTGAATCTGAAATGGTTACTTTGATGTCTGGAATTGCCATTTGTCCAGTTCTGGGAAGATCTTTCCCCAGTGCGAGTAAAACCCCACAATTATCACAGAGGAGGAAAATGTGTAAGAGTGAGGGGACAGGGATACCTCACGTTTTAAAAACCACAGTATTCCTTGTGGGACAGCACATCACGTGTGGAATTGAAACACTTTTGATCTGTTAAATGCTTAAAAGTGAGAGTCTTTGTCCTAAGGGAAGGAACTCTCTTACAAATGTTCTCATTTGGATTATCAAATAGTTTCTCAGTGGGAAAAGAATAAAATTAGGAACAGTATTTTTAGTGTGAAAATTGTGGGGGATTTTTATGAACTGCTTTATTTTTTGGAACAATGAAAAAGACTTGACATGTTTTCTACTAGATCTTGTAAAAACATTCATGGTCAATCCTCAAAGGGCTTTGTAAGTATTATCTATGTGTCAAAATGCTGCGTTTGAGGGAGACAGGCAGTATTTGGACCGAATGAATGGAGTATTAGAGAGGGAGCCTGGGGCTCTTGTAGCCCAAAGTGATTGGCAACTTGGAGGCGATGTGTTAGCTCTCATAACAACATGGCTGTGAGGCTAAACCACTTCTGAGAATGGCATTGAAGTCACTTATTCCTTTCAAGCTTTTGCAAAAAGTGCTCTTAATTTCGCAAAGACAGCTTTACCTGGATAAGAACTGGAGACAGCCAGAGACTGGAAGCAACAGAAAGTTTTTCCTCAGTTAGTTATTGTTAAAATGCAGGGTTATAACAAGAAAGTCAGCATATAACCACCCAAAGAGTATATTTGTTTATGCTTTATATACCTACATATACTGACATTTGTTATTTTCTATTGCAAACAAGTAATAATCCTGTGTCTGGTTTCATAAAGTCTATGAATTTACAAATATGTCTGTATCAATATATAGCCATACACAGTCAGCTAGCATTTGTTTGCATCTAGCTGTTATTTCTGCAGAGCTAATCTCATCTCCTATGCAATATGAAACTGTCATGTTGTCTTTTATGCTAGGAGACCATTTATATTTCCACTTGTGCATAGTTAAATTATGGTTTGCAAGCAGCTCTTTAGGTCTAACTCATTTCTCTGTGTGTGTACATGTTCTAGCTCTGTCCTTCTTCAGTTCTTTGGATAAACTAATGCCGTGTTGGGAAATGCTCAAGAATATTTGGGTGCTCAGCATCAGATCTCTCCCATAACTAAGCTGTTTCTTTTCAGGCATATAAAGACATTGAGAGGTTAAGAGATATTTTTTTTTGTTTGTTATAGCCTCAGTATGTTATACCTTATGCTGACTCCGAAAAAGTTTTTAATAAAGTCTTGCGGGACTAGGAAAGGGGGCTAAAAAACTAGTCTGACTATATCAGAATCAATTAAATGTGCTGTAAACCTCATTCTCTTATGACAGACTTTTAACAGAAATCAGTTTCCCTGCACTGCACTTTAAACAAGTTTTGAGAGCTTTTTGTAAGTGAGGCAACAGAATTACAACCTTTCTCTGACCCCTAAACAACAAGAAAAAAGTATGATATGAGAAAAAAAAGAAGTACATATTAACAAAGTCATTATTTTGGTACTTTCATCACAGTATAAACAAAAGCTCAGGTTTCTGAATATTCACTGATCTATATTTCTTTCCCTTTTCTTCATTCTTTAATTTAGGTCAGGCTTTCAAAGCAAAGTTGGTCATTCTTCTGAGGCAAAGCACTATTTAACTCGCCTTTTCACCAGCAGCTCAAGGTGTTTCATTGTTGTCTGGAATGTGACAGTACAACTCTTCTCCAACAAAAAATTAAATTTCCTTTTAAAGCAAACCCCAAATTCTAAAGACCTAACAAGAAAAGGAAAAAAAATAAATAATTCAAGCCTCAACTAGCAGACACATGCAACTTTGCTGCCTATAAAGTAATTGCCAGTGAAGGGCGTTTCAAACATGTGCAAGATTTTCATCCTTCTCAATGTAATATTTATGTGAAAAGAAACCTCCCATGCATATGTCTGTTGAGTGTAGGCAACAGACACCTCAGAGTGGAGGCACAGCCTGTTTCACCCAGCAAGTGGAAACATGGCAGATGATTAAAAGTGGATTTCTCCCACCTGTAAAACAATCTCTCTACTGCTTATTAAATGATTTTAAAACACATCAAATCCTGATCCTGCTGAAGCCTGTGGTTTTTTTCCTTTAATCCCACTGGCAGTGAATGGAACCCTGGTGTTACTTAAGGAGTAGCTTGTGAGTAGTTGTTTTTGCTTCCTCTTTTTTGTATGAAGCAGCTCAGATTTGCTCTTGCTAAGACAGCAGTGATGATTAGCCAGGTCTCTGTAAGATACAGACCCTTCTTCATTGTAAAGATAAGCATAGATGCAGTTTTCTCCACTGATAGAATTGGTGATAATATGTCATTCATTGATCTGTTTGGCCCAATAAATGGTCCTGAGCACAGCATCCTGAACATCCTTGTGCTCATCCTCCAACAAGAAAACGCTGGGACACAAAGAGCTGCCCTGCTTTTCCCTCCGTGAAGATCTCTATCTTATTACAGCTAAATTTGAAAAGCTTCAGCCCTGACAAGACCAGATGAAACCTGTTGGTCCTGGCATCATGTATCTTCCCCATAATCATGTGTGCGTGTCTATTTCTTATTAGCTGTAATAAGGGTTATGTATTGAGAGCAGATGCTATTTAACCAATAACTGTCTCATACTATTACATCTGGATTTATTTAAAAGCTGTTGTCTCCCCATACCATGTGAGCATTAGTGCACTGATTTCCACAACAAGCCATTGAGAAAATGCTGAGTGCTGCTGATCATCATAGTGAAAGGATGCCTTTCAGACCCATAAGGCTGACTTTTTTTCTGAAACCTTGAGCTGAAAAATACGAGTGTTCCACTTACAACAAAGCTGCAGTTCAAAATCATCTTGGATATGAGAAGGTGAACTTCAGTGTTCCACATGCACTTGGGCTGGTTTGTGCATGGGTGGGATTTTGACCAGAGTTAATAAAAAGGCAGAGGTTGGAGAAAGAAAAAAAGAAAAAAACAAAAAAAGAAAAATAAAGAAATATCTGTGACAAGTTCACTACTGGATAGAAAGTGCAATTTGGTGTGAGCTGGTTCTCTCTCTTCTCCATCAGTGGTCAATGTCCTGCAGTACAACAAAGCTCACTTTGCAGCTCAGGTCACTCAGGGCAACTGGTTAGAAAAACCTCTATGGGAACTCGGAGAAAAGTAATGGGAAATGCTGTAAAAAAAAAGGTAAAGAAAGAAAGAGGCAGAGAAGGGAGAGTGTTGAAGAAGAAAACCAATAAGAAAACACATTTACTGTGCAAGAGTAGCCTGGTTTAGGGAGCTGAATTGAGTCAGGGGAAGGCAGGGATTTTCTTACCACACATGTTTTTCATCTCAGCCCTCATCTCTTCCTAAAAACAAAGGAAAATGGATAAACACTGTCTACACAGTACAGGATTTCACATTTCTCCTTGAGCAGTGACTGCACACCTAGAAACTGCCCTAGGATGTTCCTTCCTTCACTTCTTGAACTTGTGGACCTACTTCTTGATCTGCTCCAGGCAGAAGGAGCTAGATTATTTTTAAAAGCTACTTCTGAACAATGAAATTCCCTGCCTCTATGCAACATGAAGTCTCATGAAGCAGAACAGTCTTCGGGTCACATTTAGCCCTCCTGCAACCTTGTTGCTGGTCAGGAAGTTTCAGGTAGTAACAGCTAATGCAGAATGTAGATGTGTCATTGCTTTCTTCACCACTGAGTCCTGGGATTTCTCCCTACTTCAGCGGGGGAATGGATAGTGAAAAGATCACGAACTCTAAATTACCCCATTATGTGTATTTATATGAAAATACAAAACTCTGACTTGTTTGCTATGTAGAAAACCTGGGTTCTGCACTCCAATGGCAACCTTTCTTAATGAGAAGGTACTCAGATATCTAGTTCTGTTTCCACAAAGGCAGCGGCACAGTTGTCTGGATACATTCACATGCTGCTGGGAGCACCTCTGTGCTGTGTGTGAATGGGGTGACAGTCCTTGGGGCAGCACAATTCAGATTTACGAGTGTCTACCCAATGCACGGAGGTCAAAATCTTTCTGTTTCATAGCCAGATTCTTTTTTTCTCCCTAAGGTGACTGGGAGTCAGCTTTGATGGGGACCCCAGTCTGTACGAATCTATAAGAAAATACCTTAAGATGTGTTCAGCCTATGGCTTTAAAGCAGCTCAAGTTCACTCAGTGGCAGCTGTCACTAAAAATTCATATTTATCCATGCGATTTCTTAATGTTAGTGCAAATGGGTGGCTGAGTTAGATCTATAACCCGTTAGATCATTTTTAAGCAACTAGTTTTAATCATGTGGCTCACTCTTTGCATACTTTTTTTTTCCCCTGAATAATGTGCTATGGAGGGTAAGCACATGTCAGCAGTTAAATCTACTGGACACTCTAGAGCAAGAGAAGAAATGACCTTCCTGACTGGGTCTTTAGGTGAAGGAAGGAATGTTGCTTTAGTGTTTCTGTCTGGTGTTTCAACCTTATAGGGTCATTTTTTTGCAGTGCAAGTGTCTGAGCAGCCCTGCGAAGGCTGAGGTGAGCAGTTCCACCGGGGAAGCAAGTCAGGCATTCAAGAGAATGTTGTTGAATTCACGGTAATTTCTGTCTGCTTTTCTAACCCAAACCCAGACTTAACAGATGGGTCCCAAGGTCTGTTTCATGACCTCCCGTGCTGTCATTGAGATCAGAAATCCCTACCACAATTAGTAGAAAGTTCCTTTGTCCTCATCTGTTATAAGTGTTGACTCCCTGGGGAGAATATGGTAACCAAGAAACTGAGTAAGGCTGACATTGAACTAACAGGATAGACCCAAAATGTTGTCTTTTATTTTGGTGTTTTGTTTGTTTGTTTGTTGAGGTTTTTTTTGTTTGGTTGGTTGGTTTTTAATCATCTTTCCTCATCCTTCCCACCTTTAAGCACTAAGCACAGTAACGATATGCTTAAAAGCGAACATTATACTGCATGGAGGAAGGTCAATTATAACGAAAAACAAAAAAGGAAAGGCAGGAGATTGATCTGCTTTACTATGAACCTATCAGTAAACTGTGCAAAATGCAAAATGATGCAAGCCCCAGAAAGATTCCAGCAGTAGCCCCTGGTCTAAAGCTGAGTGGCTCTGTCTCCACCTCTGCAATTTCAGTCTTTGCTTCAGTTACATTATTACTCCTCAGCCTATGTTTTTCTATATTTCCCCTGCCTGTTTTCTGAAGAGGCAATTGTTGTGAATGGTGGAGAAGGTTGAGTGCCTAACTGAAATAAAGGAAAATTAGTTTTTAAGGAGAGTAAATTGGATAGAATAGGACCCGTAAGGATAACAAGCTGGTGATAATTCAGTGTAGTCTTCCTGTTCTGCTCCTGTTTATTAAATATTCTTATTGACTTCTGCTTCACAGTACTCTATGTTCTGTAGTGTGCTAAATTACAGTAACTGAATATTCTGTCTACATATGCTGACTGGTCATTTGAGAAATGAGTGTACTTAAGACAGAAATGCTTTCCTTTAGTCTTTGCTTCTTTGAAATACCTATTATAAAATGTACATGTGTGAGAAGGCACTTCTCCCCAACAAATGAAATTTAATGCTGAAAAAGCTATGAAGCTAAATAAAATGATAAACTCTAAGGAGGAACTTTCTTTTTGACTCATGGTTTTCTTCCCTAGCCACCAGTAGAACTGTGAATAGGAATTAATGCCAGTGCCTCCATATCCATACCCTCCCTCCAATAAAAGAATTCCTACCACACAAGTGTTCCAGAAAGCTTAGCTTCCCTTTGGTATGACCTGAAAATGGTGATGGACTTTCTCAGGCTTTACACATTTTGGTCTCTCTTGCTTGGAGAACAAGATGCTCTGAATGTCAACCTCTTTTGGCAATGAATGGTAAACCATATTGGGCCAAGGAATGCTCTCAAGCACAAGCATGCATTTATCCTTGACGTTTACCTGTTATTACTTTCCCTATAATAGCTTTGATAGGTACATCTGAAAATCTTTTAGATTATGTCTGGACATTGCATGGGGAATGAGCCAGTGAATGTTCTGTTTGGACAACACAGATGAGACACCATTCCATTCTAGAGTGAGAAGTCTTGCTCCGTGGATTCATGGATTTGTAGCCAGACAACAGAACTTGGTCAGTTTTCTTTACTACTAGAGATTACATTTAATGTTCCAACTTTCTTCGCTTTTCAGAAGAAGCAGGGGGGGAAATGCCGCTTCTTTCCCTTCCCTAACTATTTGCCTGTTAATGTTATTTTCTGCTGTTTTCTCAGCTAACAAAAAGGTGTTTTTTTCTCTTTTTTATTTTTTTCCTTTTTTTTTTTTCTTTTTCTTTTTTATAAATTTTGCTGTACAGTGTCAGAGTTTCATTGCCTTTCCACCCAACATGTCCTGTTCCTGGGAGACATGGCATTTGCCAGGAGGGTAGAACTTTGAGGTTCCTCCTCCTGATGAAATAATGGAAACAAAGTCTCCCAAGGGACAGGCAGCTTTGTGACCATTATAAGATTTTTATAACAGTGTGGAATTTCCTGAAGCTGTAATTTTTTTTTTTTTAAAGTGTCACTTTTATCTGGTAAATTGGTTATGCTCTGAGAACTTTTTTTCACAAGAAGCTCCCAAAGGAGAAAAATGGAGAAAGGAATGCCTAATTTCTGAATCCCAGTGGAGCTCTTTTGTTGATCAGATGTTGAACTACTCAACAAACTACTCAGCAAAAAAGAAAGTGAACCTCCATTTGCTCAGAGATAGAACGTGCAGGTTCATTATATATTTGGTGGCTGAAAATAGTGACATTTGTGAACTTTAGTGCCTCCAATTATGGATGGAAGAAGTACATTGCTTTAGGAATGTGTTTATTAAAATTATAATGTATAAACATAAATTCTATCCCTTGATGCCCTCATGTTATAGGACTGCCTTTATTTTGTGTATTAGTGATTGAGATTTGTCCTTGCTTCTCCTGCAAGACCATTCCTTATGTTCCATTTGCTGAACTACTGAAAAATATAAGTGCTCTGTCTTGCTTATCTGTCTCCACAGCAGAGATTAAACCTTCATCCAAAAGGGAATTCAACATCTACACAGTCAACATGCATTGAGTAATTTGGAGGCAGCAAACAGTAGCTGTTCAGAAAACATTCAGCTTGCTGTCACTGATCTCTCTTTTCCATTTGGAGTACTGGTCTTTTTAACCAAGTATAACACTCTCTTATTTACCTGGGCCACACACCTCTCACAAAAACCCAGAGAAACTTGGGATTTTTCTCAGTCTTCTCAGTTTAAGGTGTCCCTCAACTTCACACGGTAGTCTTCAGAAAAATGGTAGATGCTGTTACCTGTGTTTGTAAGAGAAGAATCCTTGTGAATTATGAACCAAACCTGTTTGGCTCAGGTCTTTCTCAGGGTGGAATTCACACCGTGTAATTAAGGTGACTATTTTACCATGCTGTCATGGGAGAAAAAGGAAATGAAGAGCATAGAAGTGACTTGGGTGACAATAATCACTTAGGCACAGTGGATTTATTTCCTTTTTTTTTTTTCTTTTTTCAAAGATGCAGGATTTCAAGACAATTTGTCACTTCTTTCCTTCATATGAGTCACAGAGAACAGACCTGGAAGAGTTCTTCTGAGTCATTCCCTCAAGTCTGCTATTGCAGAAAACCTCACCATCTAACCTCTAATTTAATAAACTCACAGAGAACTCAAAGATATGTAGGCACCTTGTAAATAATCGATTTTCAGTTCAAGATCCAGAACTCTCGGAAAAAAATAATCTAAAGAATGCGTGTTCTGACGACACAGTTGACCTTGGTTTAAGTTGGACTAAATGACATCCATAGGTCCCATTCTTGAATTATTCTATGTTTCTATCCTCCCAACATAAATGGGCACTAACTGAGACCTGCAACTACCTAATAAGATGCACAAGTGACACCACTAAGGGATTTAATTGGGTTTTCACATCTCATAATCCTTCCGGAGAGAAGTGAAAATTTGATAAGACTGTTTCTTTTGCTAGACACCTAATGGCTATTATTTTTTTATACCACATTCATTTCACTGAGGTACTTCAGCTTCCTGTGTTTATGTCCCAAAACAATTCAAAGCAGAAGTTCTACAGAGATCCCAGCAGCTGGAACAGAAAGAGGCAGGGAGTAGTAAACATCTGTTCAGCAAGAGAAGAGGATGGTGAAGGAAAAATGACTTTTTATTTCCTTTATTACCACCACAACTGTTTCTTCATCTCCTGTTCATTACTAAAATTGAAAACTGCAGAGCACCAGATCCATAGCACAGGGAATAAGCGGAAAGACTGCCGTTGGCTTCTTTTCTTTAGCACATTCTGGATCTGTACAGGAATGAGGACGCACGTATACTGCCAGGAATGCAACCCATCACCAGATCCTCTAATGATTTGTTAAGTGCAGTACTGACCAGGCCACTTGAGCTCTGTGGGTCCTTGTACCCCTGCCAATGCAGAAACCAATGCCAAGCAAGGCATAACAAAGGCACCGAAGGTTAAATACTTGTCTGTAGCATGTGGGCTCTCAGAGGCCCCACAGCCAAAGGGTAGAGTGTACTGAAGAATAATCTGCTTATTAGATCATGTGTCCACAGTCAACAGAGCATCTGACCAAGGCCTCTAAGCTTCTGTTCTTTTCCTATGCCCCTTCTCCACCTATTCCTCAGCAAGGAAGGAAGACTGATGTTACTGCCATGGTCAAAGTCTAATTTTTGAACCTTTTTACATGTTGATAGCATAAAGAAGTGCAAAAGGTAAGATCAGTTTTGCTATGGAAGTCAGTCAGTTCTTCTATTTGTGTTAGAGAGACAGAATAACTCAGACAGAGTTCTCAGCAGGGTTTATCAGCTTAGACTTGGCCATGCAGAGCAAGCACATCTGCCTGTTGTATGTTTTGCAGATTTCGTGGGAGACCCACCTCCAAGTCTGCTCTTAGGTCTATATAATTATGCATTGCTCACAGTATAAGGACTGAGATGAAACCATAGTCTTTCTTATCCTTGTTAGGTACTATTCACGTGGTGATGGCGGATTGAAGGGAGCTTTCAAAAAAATCCTCTCTGTCCATGCCTTTACTCAATTAGCAAAGTGAACACAGTGACAAATGAAGTAGAGGGAGCCAAGAAAGGGCTGCTGCATATAGCAAAACCCTGACATGAGCCAGCAGGAATACAGATATCTGCACAGCAGAAGTCCTGCAAAGACTGAGAGCATCTGGGCTTGGATTTCTAGGAAATAGAGCTTTATCTCATAACTGTCTCTTTGTGTTTCCTCAACTTGAGGCTGTGCAGTTAACTGCTAATCAAGATGCAGTGACTTTAGCTATCATGGCAAGATGTGGGTGTAGAAGATCCTCTCTTGAATTTCTGCTTCTTTAACATTTCTTCCGTGAAAGCAAGTAACACCAAGCATTATATTTCAATGTCATTGTTAATGTAGTGGTACCAGTGTAATCACTGATGTGATGATGGTGCACTGTGTATCAAAGAAAGACTCAGTGAGACTATAGCCCCTTACAGCAGTAGCCTGTTCCTGAGAGCTGGTGAAGGAAAGAAGACAAAAAAAAGCAAGGGTGACATTTCTCCTGACACACCTTCATAAATCTCAGGAATCAACATTTTAGGTATTTCTCTATCTGAGCACTGTATCTGTGTATTTATGTTTAATAGCTGTTGATGGACTTTGTTTCCAAGAATCTGTCAAATCACATTTTGGCATTTCTGAAATTGTGTTGCAATGAGTTCCACTATATCCTTGGGCACTATATGAAAATATAAATCCTTTTGATATTTGCCAAATACCTGCCTCATAGTTTTGCCTGTGTTCTTACTTCCCCTTATTCTTATGTTTCGAGAAATAGTGACTATTTCCTTTCTCCAAGTTCTTCAAAACTTACATATTCTCTTATCATGTCTCCCCCCATCTTCTCTTTTCCAGACAAACACATCATCTTCTGTTTATTATCTGTTCATGTAGAAAGACAGCCCATCTCTTTGGTAATTCTTTTTTCCCTTTTTGTATTTCTTCTAGCACACCCTGTTTGTGATGTAGAGATGAGAATTGCATGCAGTATATAAGATAAAGGAGTATTAAGGTTTTATAGATTAATATGGTGATGCTTTCTCTTTTGTTCTCTGTGCCTTTTCCTGTAACTCCTCCTGTTTCAGTTGTCTTTCTGTCTGTTCTTGAGCACTGACAAGACATTTTCATGAAGGGCAGCAGTGTGTCTACACTATGAGGTATCTATGTTCAATCTGATTCTATCAAAACACAGTGCTTTTTGTAATCTACATGCAGAAATAATAGGGTCTCTCTCATAAGGTTTTTGTATAAAGGCATAGATGGAGTAGACAGAACAGAATACAGATCAAAGAGTGTGTTATGAGGTCTCGCTGGGTACATTCCTTCCTGGACTTGAGTAGAGGTTTCTGGTTAAGGGAGCTGGGGTTCCTCATTGATTGGGGATCCACAATTTACATTCCTGGGGTCTGAACTTCTCTAAGAAAACCCCAATTTTGAGAGATGTGTGGGAGAACCAGATATGTCTCTTTTATACATGGTTGCAGCAGCAAGATACAGCACTGTTAGGTCAGTTGTACACAGGAAGCTAAAAATAGTTTAAAGAATAAATAAAATTAAAAAATCAATCAATCAATCAAACAAACAAACAAACACAACTCTAAAAAATACCCAGGACTTTTCTTTCAAAGCGTTTGTGTTTCTGTGTCTCAGAAAGTTGTTTGCCTGAGGTTTATGGCTAATCTTGGAGTGGAGTTCATGGCACGGGTTCAAGATTCCAGGACAGAGGGTGTTGTTCAGAGAGGGATGAAGCTATCCTTTATCAATAACTCCAGCACATTCAATATAAACAAGCTTATTCCATCTGTGCAGCATCCTGTCGTTGCCTGAACAATGCTGAAAGGAAAATCCTACGTCCCACTTACTTCCTGCTCTTGACATATGAAGATCCAAGAGACTGAAGGCAGCACTTGGTTGAAAAGAAAGAAAATAAATGAGGTAATGGCCAATGGTAACACAACTCTCCCATTTTACTGACTCCTCCAGAGATAAAAGAATAGACCTGAGGGTGACTGTCCTGAAAGCCGTGATGCTGTGAATTTTAGGTATTACATTTTACTCTGGATATATCACAGTGGGAAAAGAATGGCAGGTGGAGATCTTCTGTTTCCCAGTCCCAGAACCCCACACACTGAAGAACAAAAGCAACACACTGTTTTTACAAGTGGTTAATCTGAGATGCCAAGGTGAGGAAAGCCAGCCTTGTGCTTCTTTTGAACATGAATGCTGGGCATTCCAGCTTGGAGTGAGAAAAGGAAAGACAGACAGCTGATATTTGTGGACCTGAATGAACCAGTTGTAAATGAGTAACAAGAACTGCAATGGAAGGAAACTCTGCATTACAGCAACTGTGAGGACTATCTCTGTCTTATTCCTGCTACCAATACCAAAAGTAATCTCACTGACTCCATTGACCCCTGCTCTTGCTGAGGATGAGCTATTATAAGGATGTGGTTACTGCTTTCCCCCCTGCACTCTGAAGCAGTTCTTTTATCTGAGGTTCTGGCAAGACTGAGGCAAAGTCTTATTTCCCCAACCTGTTGTACTGGTACCATTAGACAGTCTGATGAAATACTGGTATGTTTTTCACAGAAGAAGAAGAAAAGTGCTGTGTAGCCCAACGTTTGGATCCATACCCATGTGGGTAGACCCTCTGCCACATTATCTGGAGCCACAGGTATCTCAGACCCACATATTGCAGGCTGTCACTGACTGAATTCCTCATTCTTCTGCAGAAAAAGAAACAAATCCACTTCTGGAGATCTAGGAGTGACTTTTCTTCAGGGAAGTGGCAGTAAAAGCAACACAATCTCATGAAAAGTCAGCCTTTCCAACTCCCAGCTCTAAATAACCTTCAACTCCCACAGCTTCTCTAGTGAACAGAGGTTGTTCAACCCCTCGCGTGGCTGAAGGTAACGTATCTAATGGATGCAGTGAGGCTTGGCATGGAAGACTGATATCTCTGGGTGAATAGCACTAGACTCACCGGCCTTTTGTACTCCTGTGCCTGCTGAGAAGATGAACAGTTCACTGCACTGCTAATCGGGAGTTCAGTTTTGGCCAGATTTTCATTCCCCAGACCTGTAGCTAATGATGTACATTGTACCCAGAGGAAAGTGGTGTTTTAGAGTTATGTAGAGTGTCTGGTTAGTGCTTCCTTAATGGGGAGAAACATACGCTGAAACTCCTGTGTAATAATTCTTCTCCACATTAGAGAAGCATCCAGACGTAGATGGGTGTTTGAATTGAGGTCTAGTCCTCTTCTGGAAGTTTTGAGTTTTCAAAACAGCACCTCTTTCTCTCCTGAGAAAGAACTGGCATATGCACATAAACAGCTGCAGACTCAAGATTGTGTCTCCATGGGAAGACCACATCCAGCTGTGTCTCCAGTAGGAGAAGCCTAAAGATGGTTGAAATGTAAAAACACTTAAGGTCCAGGGGAAGAAGGAGAAATTTAACAGACCTCTCAGAAATTCCTACTCTTACCTCAACTGGAAGGGTAGCTTTGTGGAACCAGTTTTTAACATCTACCCAGGCTTTGTACAGGAAGCTCAGGTACTTAGTTCAGGGTGGATATTTGGCTGAGAGCCTGCTAAGACTTAGGTGTTAAGAAGCTGCCTTTCTTGCCTTCCTCTGAAACCCTTTCCCTATTTTAGGGTGCCAGCAGCTGGTGGTCTTTGATTTTCTGTCTGCAACACCTGCTGAAATGTTCTCATTCTGCAGATAAAGAATGGACAAGCAGAACCTCTAAAGACTGAGGAGTCTAGTGGTCCAGCAAAAGCTTCTGGTGAAAGAAAATGTCCAGCCAACAGTTCCCCTCTTTCCCCTTAAGGCATCCCATCTTAATAGCCCAGGGTATTAGCCCCTGCTGTTAAACACGAGGAAATCTCTTGCATGGCAGCAAATTAAACTCTGGTCTCCTCAGATCTACGACTTTTATGTGGCTGATTATCCAATTGTTTCCATCAGTATGAGTATATAACTTGCTGACAGTGGAGCTACATGTGGGTGATGCAGACAGAAGTGACTTAAGACAGAAACAAAGTTTCCTACATCTTCTTCTAAGTGGATGAACAAGAACAGCAACAACAAAAAAAGGCCACCCTTTTTATTAATGTTGTCTCATAGTAAAAGTAGCACCAGTTAGAAGTTTCAGTTCTGATTGAGGGATTTAGTCTTGGAACTAATATGGCATTAAATAATCCTTATTGAAGAAATCAGTACTATTGCAAACAAAACGTGGAATACAGGGGGAATCTGGTTAACAGTAATATTAACAATAATAGTAACAACAGCCACAATATTAATACCACCTTCAGTTTTAGTAAGGGACAAATAAACCTCAAGCTGACACAGAATTTAGGGCAAAGGAAATTCTACCCTACATTTTGTTAATGGTAGTATAACACTGTAGGAGGTGCTAAATCGGGCTTTAAAGTGTCTAAAGTGTCTGAAAAGTTAGAAAAGAGCGTGCATCAGAATCTGCCCTCATTAAAAACCATGTTACTTCTCTGACTTCAGCAAAAGCAGAATATTGGTTTCTAAAAGCAGATTTTAGCCTCACAGATGACTCTGATCATATACTTATACAGTGCTATAAATTGCTAATGGGCTTGTGGATTTTGTGAAGCAGGAAGGAATTGGTTGGAAAAGTGCTGTCTTCAAAAGAGCTTTTGAAAGAGGAGAGAAGGGAACATAATCAGGAGTATTGCAGAAATCCAAGGTCACAGGCAGGGAGCAGAACTTCAAGGAAGGAAATTAGAAGAGAAAGAAAAGTTAGGAGGCTGAAAAGTGGTGACAGGCACAGAAGGGGTTAAAATGATTGTGGAAATGAAAAGGATGTCACAAAATTTTGATCATGTGGCAGGTACTTCAGATGTCCCTAGCTCTATGCCTAAGCCACTTTGTTTTTTCACCTGTTTACGATGTGTAGCTGGGACCATCACTCTGTATTTGTACAGACTTCAGCACAATAGGGATCTGCTCTCTGTTCTCTTAGATCTCCAGGCATTATCATCACATAACTAATTAACAACAGTAATAAATGATACTGTATTGCCTCTTAACCTTCTGCATTTATTTTTCTGTGGGTTGCATTAAAAAGAACATTTTTTTTTTTTTTTAAAGGAAGATTAATAATCCTCAGTCAGAATGAAACTCCGGAGAGATGACACCATCTGGATGATTAGTACTTGTTTCATTTGCACATTGAACTCAGTACTCTTCCGGCACTAATTATTGCATACCCTTTCCTTATATCATGACTTCTGGGGCTGTGTGTGTGATATAAATAGCAGACTAATGACATGCTGCAGGTTGCTCAGGAGACCTCATGTTAGTTTACAGCATTTCTCTGATTATTACTTTTTTAATAGACAGAAGATAAAATACTGATCTTGCAAGTGAGACGTGACAGCCTTAATGTGCTCACATATTTCTAAGAGCCAGTGCATGATGAAATATTTATATGTTCCTCTCTGACTGCAGCATTTTGAATGTACTCCATTGTTTATTGTTGTAGTTCAGAACTGATGGGGAAAAAAGTGCTGGAGCACTCACTAGCAGTAAGTCCATGTCAAGTGTGGAAGTAAAACAGGCATAACCAAAGCAAACCTAACTACACCTGGTGTTATGGGCCCAGCCTATCCCATACAGGTAGAGAATTTAATAATTTATCAATTGGTGGAACATTTGTAGGGAAAGTCACAGATTCAAACACTGTTCCTAATACCTGAAAGACAAGGCAAATGTAAGGTCATTAAAATGCCATGTAATGCCAACTAAAATAAAGAGGTTTGTTATCTCATGAGGGTGTAACACAAACTGTGTAGAATGGTCAAGAGGGAAAGCAAAGCCACAGATTGACACAGAGTTTTGGAGAGAGGGATACCACCTTGGATGGACACTGCTGATGAGATGCCCATCCTTGTTTAATCTAAACATGACCTAATGACACATTATCTTCTTAAGGTTTCACCCTGGCATGTTCCTTTCTAGCTGTAAATTTACAATGTACAGAAATGAGTAACTGATGATAAGCACAGTGAGGCTTCGTGTTGCATTTCCACTGTCGCGGTGACATTTTGGTGAGTTAACTCATCCCCCTAGCGATGAATTAATAAGCGTTGATTGTTATTCACTCCTAGTTTGTATTTGGACTAGGAAAGACTTCTTTCTCCCTGTACAAGGCAAATGTTTAGTAAAGGTTTAAGAAGTGCCATGGCATGTGAACAAGTGTGTATTCTACCTGAAAGAGCAGACTGATAATCAGAAGTAGACTGAAGACAATTTCTGATGATCTTTGCTGTAATTCACTCACTTTGCTGTTGTCTGCCCAACTCAGCTCTCACTGTGTCTGCAACTCCCCACAAATATACATTTGAACCATGGACAACTCTTCAGCAACAGTCTTGAAAAACAAAAATCTCTGTTCCTGACTTATAACCAGAAACTTCCAGTCTGTCCTTGCTTTGCTGTTGCTCACAAGCCGTGGGGCAACTTTGGAAGGAGGGACTGGTAATCTGTGGGATGACTGTCAGCAGAGATCTGCAAGAGAATGCGAAACCCACCGTAACATTGTTCTCGAAAGACGTAGACAGAACTGAATAGAACAAAAGAAAAAGACAGCTTACAGATTTTGAACTGTTAAGTATTAGGACAGGATTCCAGTTTTCAGTCTTTTCTGATGCATCAGTCCTCAAATCATCCAAACTCTATCCTGCAAATCTAAGCCTACTGAAAGCAGGTTTAGTTTCCTTAGCTATCTTTTGTAGTTTACAGACCCTCAGAAGGCTGCAGCCCAGTTTGAAATGTAGTATTGAACATATGCTGTTAGAGACATTCTGGATTTGTGTTGAGGTGGGGTAGGGGTTTAGAGACTCCATGAGGACTGAAAATACTCTGTTAGAGCAAGTAAAGGTGACATATTCATATTTCCCATCCACTCTGCTGTCTCCCCACAGACCTTGCTCTGTCAGCTAACACAGGAAATGAAAGGACTATTACCTTTTTCGACACTCCTTGGGGTTTCCAGTCCTTTATCTCTACTCAAGTCTTCACATCCGCAAAGTCCAAGGACCAAGAGCGAGGTAAGGAGGGGGAAGGCTCCTTACAACCTTCTTTTATCTTCTTGTTTGCCCATGCAGTGCCAGCTGCAGTCCTGGCCCTCTGTGATTCATAAACTATCTAATTCTCTTTTTAAAACTCTCTCTTAAATCAAAGAATTTTCTTTCATCATCTCCTGCTGCATGAAGGTCAAAACCTAGTGGTGCATACTTCACTGATTCTTTATAACAGTGCCCTCTTCAAGATCTGTTTCATTTGCTGTGTGTCGATGGTTTCCCCTCCTGTCTTCATATAATTACAGGAAGGTGACATGAACAACCCCTCTTCACCTGCATCAATATCTGAAGCTATCTCTGGATGCCCGCAAGTAATTAAGATTTGAGTTAGCTGTTCATGTAAAAGGCCTTTTCTGGGTGTTTTGTTGTTGTCGTAGTTTTGTTTCTTTTGTGATGTCTGTTTGGGTTTTTTTGTGGTTTTTGTTTTGTTTTGTTTTTTCTTAAGAAGTCTTAGGTCTCATGGCTTAGATTTTACAGCTGGGCATGGAAAAAATTAGTGGATGAGAAACGTTGAATGTATCAGATATGATTAATTTGAGAGAAAATGTTTCCACTTCCTTTTTCCACAAATTAGTTTATCCTCCAACAAAAGACAAGTAAAGAATCAAAACAACAAAGAATAGCTAATATTAGAAAGGAACTGAAATAAGTCTTTTAAAATAAGGAAAACTGTATGAGTTAATACCTATACAGTGCACTCAGGGGAAAAATGCAAGGAATTATAATATTATCTCTCTATTCAGAATATTGTATTTTGTGGATTTCACAATGCATGTAAAAAACCTCATGTTCCATTATATTTACAAGGTTCCATTTTTATTACATACAGTGAAAAAATATGATGCAAAATGAAATGGAAAGTTCTCTAGCCTAGTTTTATTTGACTTAGTCTGACTTGCTATTGTAAGTAGCCAAAAATGTCACAGGAGATAATTCCAAAAGAAAATGTGTGGGCACTGTGAAAAATGTGCTGGTAAAAATGCTACAATTTTCATCTTAAAGAAGTGACATATCAAAATACAGAGGACTGTAATGAATGATACTGAGAAGTGACATTGTAATTTAGGTTGGCTGACCACAAACACATTTGGTCTTCTTGTATTAGGCAAATTCTAAGGCCGTAGATTCACATATGCTCTTCCAACACCTATAGTTCCATTTGTCTCAATGAGCAATACAGGTAACCTGATGATCCGAATAGTAACGTAGCTGTCTAAATACCAATGGAGAGCATGTTATATGTGTTGTCAGGTACACACAGATCCAGCCTGAGTCTCAATAGGAAAAGCCTGCATGAAAAAGCTAGTAGTCCAGTGCTGTGTTCAGTTAATATTCTTTTTTCTTTCTCAACAGGTCAAAAGACAATATCATAGGAACTTGGACATGGGGCTTTTGAGTCACATGCAGCTGGCTTGCGTCAGACCATCATGAAGCAAAGACATCCATACTAATAATTGTGCTCAGGGCACAAACCCCATTAACTGCTTTCCTATAGGTGTTAGAGGTCAAGAACCTCAGCCTTCATTCAACTTGTTGCTTTTCTTACTGTATGTGTTAACATACCATTTTAAACCAGTTTTCTTGAATTTATTCACAAGTTACAAACACCTTGAGTAAGAAAGGATTTATACACAGAAAAAGACCTTCACTGACATTGAGATGGAACAGCAGTACCTGGAAAGCTGTGGGTTTTCTTAGAGCAAGCCGTGTTTGCCCTGCCATGGGAATAATTTGGTCTTGCTGGAGGATATGACAAAACTTCCGTTGATTTAAATTAGTCAGAATTAAGGTCTTGGGAAAAAAAAAAATGCTATTCTTACTTGTTAGATTTTTCCTCTGCTTATGTTTCAAATAATACGCAAATCCAGGTACCACATCATGACATAAAATAATGCATACTGCAGTAAATATAATACTTTATAATGCATTATATAAATTAGTAATCATCATACATATGTCATAATAAAATCAAAATATAATGCATATAAAGAATTCTAATACATCACAACCTATACTGGAATGTATGCAACACAATCCCATGTCATACTTAATAATTTTGAAATACCTCTTTTCTCATTGCCATCAAGTGAACGTATGATCAGGATTTGACGGGAGTGTAGGGTAGGACCTAAGAGATGATGACATTGTAAATAAAATGTATTTAGCAGCAGAAAAATCAAATATCATGGCCAAATATCAAGAAAACATCCCAATGTATCTTTGGAGGAATGCAAAACAGGAAACGTCCTTTTTTCCCTGACTTGCTAATACCATCTGCCCAAATGTCTTTGGCAGAACAGCCTCCGAAGGAAAGTGCTGAAACAATTAAGACTAGACTGGACCAAATCCAAGAAACAATTCTGTACTGCAAAAGTGATGGACAGAACATTTAAAAGGCCTTTTTCTTTTCTGTCTACATGCTATTTGGTGACTTTGGATCTGATCTGTAGAGCTTAATATTTAATACTGAAATATTTTGAAAACTATCTCATTGCTCAAAACAGGGTAACAAAATAACCAGCTCAGTGTACTGATGCTTTTGCAGCATCTCATTCTCTATTTCTACACTGAGATTCCTGTCACTGAGTGGGAAGGAGGAGCAGCCCTTCTGGCTGTGCTTGTGCCTGTGTTTCAAGCCCAGCCTGGGCCAGGTAGAGGTTTTTGACTGGGTATTAATTTTTCTAATGATGACAGAAGCTTGCAGGGGAGAGGAAACTTACAGAAGAAGAATGGGAGGAAGAGTAAGGAAATGAAGGATCTGATGCAAGGAATTTAAGTAAATACAACAATAAAAATTCATATTATATGCACAGTGGGATGTTGCATTGTATGTAACGTGTCTCCAGTTTTCGCAGCTTACTGCCTTGACAACTCTAAGAAGAGTCATGGTAAGTCAAGTGAATTAGCTGATGTACACATCCAATCCTGGGCAGGCTCTGCTTGCACACACGACTTGGCTCCAGACAGTGCTGTCACTCTTCAATCATGTGTCATGTTTCTGTTGATCTGGCAAACAACCAATATGAAGATACTCAGCTTTCTTGCCTTCCATTATTTTATACATAGGCTTCTTAAGCACACTGTAAATGCAGGAAAGAAGAGCAAAGAAACTCTTAAAATCACTGCAGCAAGTACATTTTCTTTCTGAAGCAGCAAGCAAATAATTTCCTAAATTTTATGGGAATCAATTACAAGTTGTCACCCATCTTGGTATTTTCTTGAGAAAAAATGTGATATGTTGAATATACAGCATGAATCTGTGCTGGAGGGCAACTTTGTCCATTTCCATCATCAAGCACTGGACATCACAGGGAAGGTCCCTATTCCACTTTCATTCATGGTTGTGTCATCCAGTCCAGGAGACAAGGACAGAGAATAGATTTGTGAGCGGCAGGGATTTCTCTTAGACTAATTGTTCAACAATTGACTGGTGCCAGTGATTAGCACAGCAAATGCTCACCCGGAGCAACCTACACACTTGGATAACCCCTACAAACTTTCAATACAATACATAATCTTTTCTGAAGTTATTAACTTACTGACATAGAAGTACTTTGTTTGTTTGTCTGTTTGTCTGTTTTTCTCCTACATACTCTTTAAATCCCTTCACTATTTGCATTTAAGCTTTCTTGAACAGTGAAATCATATTTAAGAGGTAAGATTTAGTGGCTTTTGGTTGCCTCATATCTTCTTAGAGTTCGTGCTGAAACTGCTAACAAAAATAAGATCTGGAGAACCCAGCACCAAGATTTCTCTGATTTGGGTAAGAATTTTGCAGAGTGCATCAATGTTGACCGAATTTCTGCTGTCAGCTAGGCAGGTTTGCTACTGACTTCAGTAGGAGGTGGGCTAAGCACGAGGCAAAGCACGGCAGTAACTCCCACTCACAGGACAATTGAGCTGTTATTAAGTCGGACATGAAAGACTCTTGGGAGCCCACATGTACCACATCCAGCAGCTCATGCCATGTAGCTCAGTAAACAACCCCCAGTTGGTAACAAATGCTCTTTGAGTCTCTTCAGTTGGCATTTTAAGACACTCCTTGATGATTTTTAAGATGTTTTCTCTTAATCAATAGGACCTGCTTGTTCCAACAACTGCATCTTTTTGAAATAGAAGCCTGTTCTGTTTTCACAGTAAAACCACATATACAATGGCATGGTGAGCTGCTTACATCCCAGGTGAATGGTGAGAAGAACACAATGAGATCTAAAGATCCAGTACTAAGCGGAGAAGGCTTAATTTAAAATGGATCTGGAGAATGTCCTGACTCAAGCAACATAAAGAGAAAACTGTCATTAAAAGGTGCTAAGAAGATAAGTGTCCATGGTGGTCATCACTGGTGAATACAGCCATCATAATTTCATTGCTTTCTGAACTGTTGTCAGAGCATTGCGTTTCTCTCTGCGTTTTTCTCCGTTGTCCTTTCTTCCTGCAGCTTTCAACTTTTTCATGTGTGTATGATTGGCAAAAGAAGTAGGAGAGTTGAGAATAGCTAATGCTGAGCAGTAGAAAAGTATCTGGGAGGGAAAAATAAACAGTGTTTCAGATCTGAAGCTCTCCAGATTCTTTCAGTGCAGTATCTACCACAGCTGCCTTTTCCCTTGGGAATGCTAAAAAACTGTACCAGTGCAGGAGTTGTGGTTCTCTGAAACACTTGGGAATATCTCTTTTGTCTCTAGATTCTTCAGTTGTTGCTCTGATAATTTGACATATATGTAGTAGTCCACAGCTCAAAACTTGCAGAAGAAAATATTTTTTTTCCAAATAAATACACACCAGGAATGGGTGATTCTTGTTTTGTATTAGAGAAAGGAAAAGAGATTCTCAGAAAAAGGGATGGGTGAAATTCTACACATCAGTGATTTTGACATTTCATTTTCCCAACACTTTTGGGCTGGTGGTGTCTTCTGACCTCTGAGTGCTACTGCCCAATCTAATTTCTTCCTAAGAATAACTGATAAAGCAGAGACCTAATAGGAAACAGAAAAAAAAAAGCCCAAAACAAAAAAAAACCCCAAACCTGAAGAATAGATTGAGCTAATCATTTAAAGAGTCTAATTTTAAAGAAGCTACACATTAAAGAGAAATAAAAAGGATCATTATGTGTCAGTAAGGAATACTAAGCATCTATGACCCAAGAGAAGAAAAAGAGAGATTGAATTTGACATCTGAGTGAAAATCTTTGGAATAAAAACAATTAGGGCATTAATGAAAACTGATTTAGCATTTTTTAATGTAAATGACCTTTGAAACCCATGAATTTTTTTTTTTTTTTTTTTTTTTTTTTTTTTTTTTTTTTTTTAATAAGATTGCAAGGCATCCCTAAGAGCCCATTTGGGAACATGACAATTTAAAAAATGGAAAATGCACTCCTTAGCCTAAGTTTAGTGCAGTTTCAGCCCCCAGCATTACCCATGAAATAACACTTTGGTGGCTCCTGTTTTTCTGTTTCCCAAACTCAGACAGTTACATCTCCAGATGGGTCTAGGAACCCTCAGTGTTTGTGCATCATTATGCTGTCTGCCTCGCTCCTTCCCACCCCCAAATTGGATTAGGTCCATCATCCTTAAAGGCAAGGGACAGAACATGAATCATCCATTGTACTAAGTTCGAGAAAACTGTTAAGTGCTGTAGAGGTTCAGAAGCAGTTCTTAATATATCCAGGAGATCATCCTCAGATGCAGCCTGATGTAGTCATTTCCATGGACAGTAAGTGTGCTAATGAAACTATAGATAATAAATACCAAGATCCTAGCAGGATATTACAGTAATAGAGGGTTTGGGCAGGATACGTCAATCCTGTTGACAACTGTTTATTAAGCTTAATTGATGCAAATGTAGCAAAGCATAAGGTGGGATGAAAATCCTCAGTGGTTTCTCTGGAAGTTTCTTAGTGCGCTTTAATGTTGGTGTATAACTTAGTGCCATTTGGTCATTGAAAGGACTGGGTTCAGTTTCTAATGAGACACTCACTGGGACAAACAAAATATTTTCAGCTGAAGTCATCCCATGATTTGGGTAATATTTCTCCTCTAGAATGTAGCTGGTCTGTGGCTTGAGAATGAACAGGACTTCACTGAAGTAGAAAGGGACTGCAAAGTCAGAAAGGCAAATAATTACTTAAGAAATACTATGAGAAACTGCCACTGCTGAGTGATCCCAGCAGCAGTCAAGGACTCATTTATCTTCTTTTGTTGATGAGTATCCACTGAAGGGGCAGAGCAGCCTCCACTTTTTTTCCTTGAGCATTCCTATTCAAAGACATGTAATTATGCAGATTTCATTCAAGCTAATTACAAATAGAAGATCATAATATCTGAATCAACATTTTCTTTTAGTCCACCACCCATACTGTGTTTTTTTTTTCTTACCCATCTTTCACCTTGACCCTTTCTTTCTAGGTGTCAGCTCCTTCTGACACAGAGCCAAGTGTCCATCTGTTTTTAATATTCCAGGTATACCTACTCTGCAGTGCATAGAGTATATTGTACGGAAGAGACAGCTGAGCTAGCTTTACACGAGCTCATTTGAATGTTTGGGACAGCACAGTATAATGCACTGCATAAAGCATATGAACCCTCTTTCACAATCCTGCTTGCTGTGTATGCTTTTTTAATCAATTAAATCTCCAATTAATTTAGTTAGGTTTGAACCACCTTCCTGTGCCTTTCTTTCTAGACACGAGCCTTCTCATATCGTCTGACTGGATGGTCACATTCAAGGAGTTGCAGTCAATGGCTCAACATCCAAGTGAAGACCAGCGACAAGTGGTGTTCCTCAAGGGTCGGTATTGGGACCAGTGCTGTTTACCATCTTGGTCAGCAACATAGGCAGTGGAATTGAA
This sequence comes from Patagioenas fasciata, assembly GCF_037038585.1. Lineage (NCBI taxonomy): Eukaryota > Metazoa > Chordata > Aves > Columbiformes > Columbidae > Patagioenas > Patagioenas fasciata. The sequence continues at coordinate 8,169,175 of NC_092521.1, read as the reverse complement.
TGCATACACAGCAAGTTTGACAGCAACACCAAACTGTGTGATATTGTTGACACACTGGAGGGAAGGAATGCCATGCAGAGGACCTTGAGAGGCTTCAGAGGTGGACCCCGGTGAACCTCATGATGTTAAATAAGGCCAAGTGCAAGGTCCTGCACATAGGTTGACTATCCCAAGCACAAATACAAGGTGGGATTGAGAGCAGCCCTGAGGAAAAGGGTTTGGGGGTGTTGGTTGATCAGAATCTCAACATGACCTGGCAACGTGCACTTGCAGCTCAAAAAGCCAACTGTATCCTGGGCTGCAGCAAAGAAGTGTGACCAGCAGGTTGAGGGAGGTGATTCTGCCCCTCTAAGCCATGCTGGTGAGACCCTACCTGGAGTACTGTGTTCAGCTCCAGGCACCCCAGCATAAGAGGGATATGGACCTGTTGGAGCAAGTCCAGAGGAGACCACAAAGATGGCCAGAGTGCTGAAGAACCTCTTCTATGAAGACATGCTGAGACAGTTGGGGTTGTTCAGACTGGAGAAGAGAAGGCTCCGGGGACACCTTGTAGCAGCCTTCCAGTACCTAAGTGGGGTCAGAAGAAAGTTGGGGAGGGACATTTTACAAGGTCATGTAGTAGTAGCACAAGGGGTGATAGCTTTAAACTGAAAAAGGACAGATTTATGTGAGATACAGATTATCCAGAGAACTTGTGGATGCTCCATCCCTGGAAGAGTTCAAGGCCAGGTTGGATGGTGTTTTGAGCACCCTGGTCTACTGGAAAGCGTTCCTGCCCTTGGCAGAGTAGTTGAAACTAAATGATCTTTAATGTCCTTTCCAAGCCACATCATTCTATGATTCCATGATTTTATGATTTGGCCATGTACAATGGGTCAAATTTTGTCTTTGACAATATTTCCATTTTATATAACAAGACTGGAGTCTGTAGGGATCAGTGAAAACTTAGTCTTTGCAACAACTCCTGGTGGGACAGGGTGCAGCAGTAGTGAAATTGTAGTGTTGTGAAGAATTAAGGTTTATTGGGCATCACAGGTCTGTGAGTGGCTTTGGATAGCCTGTGAGGACATCTAGGGGAACAGTCAAAGAACTGATGTCTGTTTGGGAATAAAAGGCTTGTCTGGAATTTCTGTTACAGAGCTAATCCAATCAAGAAACTGTTAAGAAGACTGTTGATTGAGATTCAGCAGTTTCTGTTGTAGGAGTGAGGGTATTAAAACCTTTTACCCTGAAGAAGAAAAAAAATTGCCAGTCATGCTTTAAACTTCTCAGTGACCAAGAGGATAATGAATTGACACATATATATGTGCTACCAGGAAGGGGAAGTAAGGTGGTTGCTCCACCGTGCCTTCTTTTAAACTTAGTTGTAATGTTATATGCATCATAGCAGAATGTAAATATTTACAAAATGTTGCTATGAATAAATGAGGGGAATTAGACTACAGCAGGGTTTCCTGGAGGAATTGCTGAAAATGTTGCATCTTGAGACCACAACTTGCAAACCACGCTAGACATAACCCTCCGTAATATATTAAAAAGACATATGTAGCTATGAGGGAGAAGAGAATGTGATTCAGCAAGGTCTTTATCTTAATTTCTAAGCAATAAAAATGAGAACCTTGTTCTAATGTAAGAGCTAAAAGAACAGGAACTGGACGATACTATGAGGCACTGTTTCTCCCATAAAAAAAAAAAAAAAAAGAAAAAGTAATTAATTTCCTTCAAGGAAAATGACAAATTGTTTCTGTACACTTGGTATGAATAATTCACAAATAACCCTATTCACATAAGTGAGAGGATTCATATTGTGCAGTCTTATTCATATAAACAGTGGAGTCAGTTTATCCAAAAGTAATCAGCTAAGGCTGCTTTGGAAGTCTATATCAGTGCCAAAGAATAAATCTGAATCACTTGGATCCTGACACAGTTCCTTAAGTTCAGGAAATTTATCTCCTCTTAGTTTGAAGCTGATCCCTTTGCTACATTGCAGTGGTCAAATGTAATGATTTTTTTTTTTTTTTCCCCAAGAGAAAAAAAAAGAAAACATTTAACAATGGTAGAAATTATCACATCTATTTTCCATAACTGATGAATATAAATGCTTTTTGTAAGACTGAAATCTCTGACTATTTACTGTATTTCAAAATAAGATTTTTTAGATTCTATGGCAGAACTTTTGCCTGCATTCACATAACAGAAAACCGATTTTAGTAGGATAACTTAGGAACTCAAAGATGTTTTGGTATCTTAAGGCCCTATGGAACAACTGTTCCAAAGATAACCCATGTTATTTGTGAGTCTCACTGTTCCTTCTCTTTCCACATCTTTGGGATCATACATTATCTATTTTCAGAAAAAAACAAAAACCAAACCCCAAACCAAACCCAACAAAAGCTTCCAGAAATTTGGGAATGAAATAAATGGGCCGTCAAAGACTGTAAGCGTACTAATGATACGCTGACTCACAAGATTCACGACCGGCTTATGGGGAATGTAATAAGGAATTTTATGTTTGTGTTAAATTATACAATATTTTAATGTGGTTTCAACATGAATTACCTAAGGAATTATGCTGTCACACTTAATCATTCAAATAAACTCAGTGGGTAAGACAAAAAAGAGTTGTATCAATGAATACATAAATGTGGGAATAGTTCATTTTAGGTAAGGGTATGAATTTCTTCCATGTTGGTGGAATTGGTTTACTTCCTATTTAAAAGAAAACAAAAAAACAGTCAGAATTGTCAGAGAAAAACAAATTTACTTTTTCACATTGTTTATAGGTAGGTAAAACCCCACACATCTTCTAGCCATTTTCTGCTCTGTGAACTGAGTAACTCCATGATCCAGACAACTTACATAACTTCTTTTAAACTGCAGCAATGAAATTATTCATAATGATAAAGAAGGGAACTGACCCAGTTTACCTGAAATGAGATCCCCTTCTTCCCCCCCCACCAGCAATAGCTGACACCAGCAAGTTCCACTTCAAACTGGGGTTAAAGCAGTTTGTTAAAACAGAAGAACAAACTTATAGAAATAACTGTTGCAAATGGGAAACGGGCATTTGTGAGGAAATGACAAGCTTGCTTTTTTAAAGCTGATGTTCTGAAGCTGATTGCACTCCACAGTTATTTATATCTAAATGCCTCCACTCTTTAATAGTGTCCATTTATATTTCAAGTGGCCTAGATACACAACACTGGTGTTACATAGCTGCTCCATGTGCGTTGTAATTGAATTACTGGAACAAAATACAGGCAGGAGTTGCGACTTCTGATGTCATGTAGTGTTTGCAGCCTAATAAGGTCAGGGGAGATTAATTGTGCAATCAAAGTCTGTTACATTTGAGAAGGAGTACACCCCAGATGACAAGAATAAAGCACCATCCCTTATTGTTTTTCAAAGACGTGGCTGTTTTACCATCATGTGCTCCTAATTTTGTGCAAGTGAAACTGAAGAAATGACGTGTTGTCTGACACTGCATTGGCTGGTGCAATTTCCAAATCTCTCTTGTTCACTTGTAGATTGTAAGAGCTTTCTGGGAAACAGTTCTGCATTTTGGGGAGAAGTTTTTTGCTCTTTCACTTCAGGTTTAAAAAGCATGTTTGGAAATCACAGAATCCCAGAATCTCCTTTGTATGTAGCTCTGGGGAGGAAAGAACCAGGGGTCTCTGATGTGGTTAGTCCATGGTTAAAATACTCATAACAGGGAAAGTGTCAGACTGGGACAGAGAATCAAGGTTTTCTTCAGCTGCAGAGATCACTGAGGGCCTAACCATCAGCATATTTGATGCTGTAGAGTAGGTTTTGTCTCGCTGGGAATTTTACCCTGAACACAAAAAAATCTGTTCTGATTAAAATTCATTTGACACATTTTGTCATGAAGCGATTTGGTTAAGATGGAGTAGCATATTCTAAGGAGAACAATATCATTAGAAAGAACTAGCCAGGTCTCTGCATCTCTGACAGTAATCAGAGTTGTAATCTTGCAACCTTCACAAAAATAGCTCCACAACAGGCAGATGTGGGATCATCTGTTTCTTCCATCCCCTGCTGTGTCCTCTTTTGAAAAAGTTACAGTTTAGGATATAATACAGTAGTGCCTCACTGCCAGTCTTACATACTGGGCATCATTCAATTTGAATGACTTTAACATTTGAATTTGCATCACATTCTTGAAAATACACGGAGTGCTTTTGTGACCTCTGCTTTCCTAGGAATACTCTTCCTAAGGTAACTCCAAGGACAATACCTGTTGTATCCGCAGTGTCTCCAGATAGCTGCTTTCTGTGCCCAGTCTGTTCTCCCAATTTACAATATTCTCTTTCACTCCCACAGGTTTTACTCAATCAGTTTGTTTTCCTTTTATTTCAACTCAGAAATATAGATGTTTTCTTAAGTAACATAAATTGCCTTAATGATCATCTTGTTTGAGAACAAACATCAGCCTATGACTTACTCAGAGGTAGCTGTACCGTGGATTTAATTTGTTTTTATTTTATTTTATTTATTTTTTTTTTTTTTAATTAGGATGGTAGGAGGTTCTTTCACTGGCAGATACAATCTGTAACTTTTCTTTCTACACTGATTATCTTCATGGCCATATGCATGGCACAAATACATGCATGGTGTATACATCCATTCTGATACATGGATAGGCATTACAGCCTGAAATAGGGCATCTCATGATCTGAATGACATTCTGGTGGCCAACAGGGCAAAAGAAAAATGACCTGATGGATAATTCATTTTTAAAAAGTATTTTATTTGGTTGATACCACATTTTTAACTTTAGTAAAATATATGTAAGCTACTGAGAGAGTTATTTAAAAAGATAGTAATACATACTAGTACTCTTCTTTGCAGGAAATTTTATGAAAGCTCAACAGAGGGTGATCACATGGCAACTTGTTGGGTATAAAAGGTTGCAAGGAATTGAGTTTATAAGGGTTAAGAGATAAGCCCATGTTTCTGTAGCTTGTAATTGCAGGTGACAAACCTCTCAATCGGCAGGTCTGGGAGTCCCTGAGATCTATAATGAATAATGTGTGACATGAATTTTCACTAAGATATAGCGGCAAAATGCTGAGACCACAACATGATGGAGTCTCCTGCTGGTGTAGCTCACCCTCGAGCAATCCTTGGGGAACAGCTTTGAAACGGTAGTTGAATAACAAGGAAGCCGGTTCTTTGTATGTCAGTGCTGTTTCAGACCCTGACTTAGCAACATTTAGAGCTGTTTCTTTGCTCAAACTTTCATATTCCACTAAGAGAGGACTACTGAGGAAAACAGCAGCCTCACATGGTCACTGTTCTTTTTCAGTTTTATTCTTCCAAGGTGAAAGCAATCCCTATTTTTCCTTGAACCCCAGGATCTAAAAACATCACTTTGTCTTAATGACGTAGAAAAAAAATAAAACTGACTTGCTCACAAGAATTGCTGGATCATTGTTGTCAAGGGCTAAAAAATCAGTTCTCGATTTTCCACAGTGTTGTGGAAAGATATCAACAAAAGGTGAAAAAAAAGGATGATAGCAAAAAGTATGAGTTTCAAGGTCTTCCAGAATATTTTACATTTACCATTATATAAATGTTATAATTTTCAGAATAATCATCTTAGGACAATATCAGGCAATATAAATACTTATGCAGTTTTTTTTAGCTTAAAACACTATAAATTCTGACAATACATGTCCAAGAAGAGAAGTCTAAACCCCGTGAATTATAGCTGTTTTAATAATGTAATGAAATACAATTGTTCCCTATTTCTTACGTGTTTAAGATCCCTTTAAGGAAACTTTTCCTTTCAGGGAAACATAAGATCAGATCCCTATGTTTATCATGGGATTGTTAAGTTGTCTCAAAGTGTATAAGAGAAGCTGAATACAGGTGTTGACACTTTATCTTACGGTATTACTACTCAAAGTGAAAGTAAAATTCCTTTAGCATCTACTGTTAGCCCAGTTCATTCAAGCTTGGAGGTATAACAAGGGAATAGAACATGCATTAAACGGACTGATAGACATAAATTCCCTTGCAAATATTAAGGTAAGCAGATAAGGATTCTACATCCCACCTTTTCCTTGTCTCTGTCTTTTTTTGAGAAGGATGATTTCATTTAACTGATTCATATGGAAGCAAAGGTGTGGGAAATTGGTGGAAGCACATATCTGTAAACCCACAAACATCTAACTTCCGAATTTATGCTGTTCTATGGGCTGTGAACTTTTTTGAAGTCTGACTAACATTTTTTTTCTTTTACTCTATGTATATTGCAACAGAATTCATTTATACAGTGACTCCCTCTCTCTCAGTGAAAAACATGCACTTTTTATGTTCGCATGCACACTTAATTCCCTTTTGCTTACACAGTGGACTGCTGACAGGATTATCCTTTGACGATTAGGTCGCACGCCCAGCTTTCTCCATCCCCTCTGCTTCCAAGGGCCCGTGTAAACAAATTGAGACGCTTCACACAGCCTGTATTTATGGACACCATTGCAACTCACGATAAGAAATAAGGAAGAGGTCGGGCAATCGCAACACCTCCCTTCATCTTCTCAAATCCTTTGTCTACACTTTTGTTCATCTTCCCCATCTCCCTTGCCCCTGTGACACATCTCCGTCTCGTTGCTTGGTAACCTCCCAGCACTGCTGTGCACGCCGGCATTAACCGCTCCGCGCTCCCCCTTCGCCTTGCTCAAAACACTGAGAGACAGTCTAAAATCGGATGAGATCTTTTTTTCTCTCCTGTTTTGACAGACAGTTCGCATTCAGAGTAAACATTGAAAGCTCTGTTAGAGGGTAAATTCTCAATTAAGAAAAGAAACAGAAGAAGATACGCATTTAGAAAGAGTTGATTAACGCATGGGACTTCTAAATGTCAATTATTTCAGATAGTCGATGAAAACCCAGCTATTGTGGAAAAAAAAAAATAAAAAGAAAAAAAACACCACAGAAAATAAGGAAGGAGAAAGAAATTGTTTATTACTTGCATAACACCAGTGCCTGAAGATCCAGCTGGATATGAAGCCTTAATAAGTTAGCTATTACACAACAAAAGTAAATCAAATCTTCTCCTGGAGAGGCAGTACTCTAAAAAGATTGGCTCAATGTTTTAAGCATCAGGAAGTCATCTTGCCACAGGACACTATATCTCCCCTTTCTTTTTTCAAAATAAATTGACAGCTTCTGATGAATTTTATGCTTGCTGTTAGCATTCATATTATTGTAGAAAATCATAGATAAGCATATTTCTTTCGAGGACAGCTTTTAAATCGCATATTTAACAGCAAAATGGCCAGATTGAGACACCTGCAGGTGAAAGTGAGACTTTTAGGACTTTGAGGAACCTGAGTGTTGAAATTGGACATTTTAACAGATCAGGATGCTTCCAGATATCACTCAGATCCAAGCTGGGGTTAAAGCGTAGTTTTGTATTAATCTCTGTTTTGTGGCGATGTTGGAGCTGGTTGGAACCACATATATCCAGCATAGGGCAGCCCCACACCTCTTCCCACACAGGCCATTCCCCTGCCAGCACCTGGTCTTGGACACTGGAGACATTGACCTACAGGAGGGTCAACACCTAAAGGCAGAGGAGGTTACACAAGGAAGTTTCACATAGCATTAGGCACCTGTATCTCAGCAGGTAAATTGTACCTCTAGAACTGGATCTATTTTCAGAGTAAAGTAACTGGATTTTAGTTCTGATGTATGCAACGCTGCATACTCTATCTAGGACTTCACACTCTCATTATAGTCAATGGAGACACAGCAAATGGACCTTATGTTTCAGTAGGTACATATTTTGGATAAGTTGAATTGCACTCTGGGCTCTCTTCGATATATTGACTGCAGGCTTGCTTCAGTAGCCCAGGTATGTGCACAGAAACATCTCACAAGCTTTAAGCTATCTTCCCTCACCTCCAGATAGGTCTCCAAACAAGTTTGCATCTCTTGCACATAATTTTTACCGTTGCCCATTTCATTGACATGCCTTGAATAATCTACAGACTGTTGGGTGGTACCACATATGCATGTTTGAACCAAGGTTGCCATGATATCTAATGGGAGCTTGGACATCTAGCATGCAAATAGATACTTGCATACAGAAGCCTAATTTTAGTTGAATCAGTCTGGAAAAGAGTTGAACTCTTCCTTTTCATCTGTTTCTTTTGGGATTATTGTTTTTCTCAGAACCTGTGTCCCATAAATTTCATTTGTACAGTGAAACCGAAGGAACACTCGAAATCTTACAGTCCAACTTAGAGATTAAGGAGGCATGCTGCAGGTTTTCCTGGGCATAAATTTTGTAGAATTCAGAAGTAATTTAACAGTAAAAAAAGCAAGAAATGACCAATGTCTCAGTAATAAGAATGAAATCTCTGTAGTGAGATGGACCTGGAGATGTATCTCTCTCTCTCTCTCTCTCTATATATATATATATATATTTATGTAAAACATACCTTATTTTAAGTGTAAGACAGAACCAAACCTACACTCTTTTTATATTCAACAGATATTACAGTTTGCTCCCAGCAAGTCCTGGTTGCTGCTCAGTCATCTCAAAAGTGAGATACAGAGAAGCTGATGAGAGCTCTATGGGACTGTCAGTGAGTGAAAGATCAAGTGATTTGTACTCCCTTCTTTGGTCAGTAAGTAGTTGTATCTTCATTGCCCTCATTTTCTTACATTCCACAGACTGTTTTTAGGATATTTTATACTTCCCTCCCCCTGCCCCGTGCTCTCATTCTTCCTTTATTTGGTGAAAAACACACACATACAAATACAAAAGGTGAACTTGATCTTTATTTTTCATAAAATAAAATAAAATAAATAAGAGTGTGTGGAAGGAAAAAGGACAAACAATATTATTTTTGTAGTCTTTTGATTAAAAGCATTGACAGCAACTTCACCTGAGGAAAGTTGTATTTTACAGAGCACCTGTCTAAACACCATATGTTTATAGCCTTTCTCCTTCTAAGTTCCTATCTTTTTTTAAAAAAAGCTTATTTGATTGTTTCAAACTGTTCCTGTATCTCATGACACTAATTCTAGCTGGTACCATGTGAATGTCATTAGAGGTGACGAAGGACCAAAAGATGCAAGAATTTAAAAAAAGCCTGCTTGCTTTCAGAGAAATGAAGTGATTCATACCTTATCAATTATTCCTCTGTGGGATTTTTGGCCTGAGTAGAAAAGGCCTCCTTTCTGGAACATATGGGTGAGTCAAACTGCAATAGGAAGAAAGCACATCTCAGTAATTTAGTTTCAATTGCTCGTTTATATCAATAAAAAATACTGTAAACAATGCAGGTTTTTTTTTTCTTTTTAGTAATGCACCAGAATGGCTGTAGATATCTGCATGAATATACAATGGGATCTGTCTGATACATCTCATTTATGCTTTTATGATTTTGCAAGGAACAATGCAAGTCTTATTAGATTCTTCTGTATTAACTCAAAGGGGAAAAACAAAATCCCCACATCTTCCTTCACTAACAAAATCTGACTACAGACTGCTATGGGATAAGAATAATTTGCAGCAAATATCAACCTCCCGAATTTTCTGCCATATTTAACAAATTCCATGTTGACAGAAACAAGCATTAATATGGGCTGACAATCTGATGGGAAATAAACTGCATAGCCACAAATGACATCATGAATATCCCTGTTCTCTACAACTCTGATAAAATTATTCATCTGAAGTATTTTCCTATTATCTGTATAACAAAATGTATTCTACTTAGCCAAAATATTATAATTCCACAATCTCAAACAATAAAACTAAATATTTCTCTTCCTATAAAATCAATTTACTTGACTAAAAAATGGAGGAAGTAAACTTGTGATATTTCTGGAAGATATTTGCAAATCAAGGAGGAGTTAATTATTTTATTCTGTATGCACTGAGTATGGCATAAAATAAGTAATTATTGTTAAAAAGACTAGACTTCTTGTGTAAACTCAGGGTCAAAAATAGTCAAGGACATAAAAAGTGGCTGTACTGGTTCAGAAAACTATCAATTTAGTCATCCTGAAAATAGCTGAAAATGGATGCATAGGAACAAGAATTAGTAGAAGAAGGAATTCTGGTGCTTCCATCCTATGTCTATGTTTAGCCTATTCATTAACCCTTAATGGAGCCTTTCTTTATTTTTCCAGTCTCCCTTTAAAGTGGTGAAACCATCTTGCATCCATAGATATCATTTTCTCAAGGAGTTTCACAGATCTACAACCTATGATTTGAAGAACGAAGTCCTCCTATATTCCTTTTGAAATTTACTCCCTGTCCTTTGCTTCACACCACTCATGACTTTGTAGACCTCTGTCATATCCCCCTTACATTACCTCTTTTCCAAGTAGAAGAATTTCAGGCTACTGCAGGAATCCTCAAGCCACTATTTCTCATGAGAAAGCTCTGCCATGTCTTTGATCATACTTGTTGCTTTCCCTGACTGTTTTCCATTTCAATATACCTTTTGAATCAGGAGAACAGAAAGTGCACACTGCACCTGTATTTTGGGTTAACCACAAATGTGCCAAAGGAGCATTCTAGGTGCTATCATGAACCTATTCATAACATCAGGGCTATTGAATGCTGTATTAAGATCTTCGGCTTTCCAAACTGTTCTCTAATGTGGAAATTCTGATTTAGTTATGGGAGTTTTCCCATTGACTTTAATGTATTTTTTGTGCGATGCCCTCAATGTATATGCTTTGAGAATGCTATATGTATGCATATCAAAGGATGGGAAGGTAAACGCTGGTTAATGAGGAAACGTTGGAGAGTGTGTGACCTGAGCATAACATAAGTGGTGTGGAATAAGAGGTGGAAACTGTATTTTTTTTACTGGAGTAGAGTTAATTTTCTTCATGGTAACTTGAATAGTGGTGTGTTGTGGATTTGAGATAAAAAGTGTTGATAATACAGGGATGTTTTACTTGCTGCTGAACAGTGCTTACACAGCATCAAGGCCTTTGCTGCTTCTCACACCACCCCATCAGCGAGTGGACTGGGGGTGCACAAGATGATGGAAGGGGACACAGCTGTAACAGCTGATCCAGACTGGTCCAAGCGATATTCTGTATCATATGATGTTGTGCTCAGCAATAATAATAATTGGGGGAAGGAGAAGGGGAGAATGTTTGGAGTTGTGACGTTTGTATTCCCAGGTAGCTGCTACATGTGATGGAGTCCTGGTTTCCTCGAGATGACTGAAGACTTGCCTGCAGATGGGAATTATTGAATGAATTCCTTGTTTTATTTTGCTTGCATACGCGTCTTTTGCTTTACCTATTAAATTGTTCTTATCTCAACTCACAATTTTCCTGATTTTTACCCTTTCTGTTCTCTCCACCAGATCACTGCAGGGGAGTGAGTGAGCGACTGCGTGGTGTTTTGCTACTGAGTGGGTTAAACCACAACAATCAGTCAAGACTTCGGCAGACAAGACTGTCCCCCTCTCTCAGATAATACATGATTTTTGGTGAGAATTTCACAGGTTAAGCTTCCGATTTGCTTTTGTCTAAACAATCTCTATGATCACTTGTATGAGAGTAACCAAACTGTGTGACATATTTGGTAGAGTCTTGATTTTTTTTCACTGTGGTTGAAAAAATGCCAAACTGATAACTCTGTCATGGGTTAACCCATCCAGCCTTCTTCTCATGCAAATTTACCTACCTTCAGTCATATTTCCCTGCCTGAAGAGTAGTTCTAAAATGCCAAAAAGACTGGTTTGACAATTTTCTAATTATCCTTGAATTTGTAAGAGCTCATGATTCCCAGATGCACTCGGATTAAGGATGTGTTGATGAGAACATCCAAATCCCTGGCAATCATGTTTCAATATTAAATGAGCATAGCCTTTTTGTTTGATTGGTTGGTTGGTTTTTTTTTGTTTGTTTTTGTTTGTTTTTTCCCATGAACAAAGAGAGTATTCAGCTAAGAAAAGGAATGTTATCTCCCCTGTATATTTTTCCCTTTCACTTCACTTTCTTGAATTCATACAATTTTTACAAGTGTCCACTTTTAATGCAGACTTCAAGTTTAAGATGATATCCTTCAAGTATTTCCTATGGTCTTCTGAACTAGCAAATATCTTAAAACCACTCTGTGTCCTTTTAATTCACTTATCTTGGAATATTACTATTTCCTTAACAATGTCTTCTACAGTGAATAAAAGACTATTTGAGTTTGTTATAACTCATTGTTGCTTTAATTTGTGTTTTTTTCTTCTGTAAGCTATAACTCCATGGTTCCTGTAGGATTGATTCTTCATACATCTGCACAAAAGAAAACAATAGAAAAAAGGAGGGTAAAAAGAGTTTTTAGGTCTGAGATAACTGATTTGCCATACTAAAAGATATATTTCATAAAAGCATGAAAATACATGACAGAGTACAATAGAATCATGGTGACATATAAGCAACTAACCTCTGGGTTGAATTCACAGTGCTGGGGTACTGATTTTCTAGTACAATCCTTGAGCAAAACTAAGTAAATGAACACATTTTCCAGTTTATTAGAAGAAAGAGCAAAGCACCATTAAAGTTAGTCCTGCTCCTAGGATGTAACAGTTAATATCCTAGCAAGTTATTTTCTGTGTTTTAAGGTACAAAAATTAGTTCCATTTCCTTAGCCTTTTTCATATGACCACAACCACAACACTACGGTAAATGCTATTCGTCAGAAAATCAATCACCCTTCTCTTCATCAAAAGCCAGTTTTGAGCTTCTCTAGGTAATGCAGGTGTTACATTGTACACCGTGATCACCCTAGGGGAGCGTAGAGTTTCCCAACAGTTGTCGCAAGACAATAGCTAAAATGCTGAAATATTTTTCTATATTTGGAAGAGGAAATTGAGTATTTCCAGTAAAGTAAGCGTAATGCAGAATTTTTACTGTGACTGCTGCGTTAATGATAAGAGGAGTCTAAAAATGGGCACAACTGAATCCTCACCTGACATTAGTCATCAGAACTTCATTGCTTCTGGAACAATAACATAGAGTGATATGAATTTGATTAATAGATTTTTTCTCTCTTTTTTTTTTTTTTTTGTTTAATTAGGCTTTTTTCTCCTTTCTTCTTTCAACTTCTCCTTCCATCCCACCTACATATGCTTCCTCTATATGAAAAACAAACCATTGAATATTCTAGCCACATTTCTGATGTTCAGCTGGTTTTAAAGTTAAGCAAAACATGTTCAGCCAGCCTTATTTCCAGACACTACTCCCCTCCTCCCCGCCAAAGTAATAACTTTCTATTTCAACAGCTCATTCCAGACTACAAAACCAGATGGATTGCTCGCTACTCTATGAGTGAATGTATTCTTGATCGGAAAGTAGCAATCATTGAATACATCATGTACAATGACACCAGGGAGGGAATTGTTCTTCATTCTACCCAGCGAAGCATGTTGGAACACCTGTTTCCTATCTTGAAAATGTTTACACTGCCTGCCAAAGAAGTTAGTGCTGAAACAGCATCATTAAACCAAGTTATCCTGCTTGGCCACCTGTTGAAAAAGAAAGCTGTCGAGGCAATTTCAAACCTCAGCTGGTCCCAGGGATGTTACATCTCTCCCTGACTATGGGGAAATTTTCTTACAAATGAAAAAAAATCTGCTATTTGAGGAAAAAGAAGGCAGAAAGGGAAATGCTCTAGTTTATCAAAGCTTTCTGTTATTGCAGAGTCTCCTTTAGTGGATAATATTCACAGAAAATAACAAAAGTGAATCTGAGTATGGGTGTGTTTGAAGGGCCTAGTGGGAGCTCTATTCCTTGCAGATGGAAATCATATACTTTGAGCCTGAGCTGCAGTTATAAGTGGGATTCCAAAAGCTTTCTTGATACAAATTTGTGCATCTTTGATTTTATTGCCTATGTTAACTAACTGTCCGTTATTTATCTCAAAAGCAGACCTGTGTATTTAATCAGATAAGTAGTACTCCCCATACTGACTGAATGAAACACATTATACGTAGAATATATAAGAAAAATTCACACTGAAACTTGCTGTTAAGGTGAGATGAGGTCATTACCTCTGCCACTTCATGTGTTTTCCCACTGAATGGATTAAAAAAAACCAAACCGTTTGGTGATACTTGACTTTGGAGAATTCCACTAGTTCAATGGGATGAGTTGGAATAGAAAAGAAGTGAAAAATCAGTTGATTCAGTACTAAATTATTCAACTTTTCCTGTTAAAAATTAAACTCCTTGCACTAGATTGAAACTTGTACTATGACATAAAACAATTTCTTGGGTAACTTGTTTGTCCCTTGCCTAATTAAAATTTAAGTTATTTGCAGTCAAATATTTTGAATAGTTTCCATTATTTCTTGTTGACTAAAATTGTGAAAAAAAAAATCTTAAACCTATTTAACCTCAGGACTTTAAAACATATTTTTTTTATAAGAACATTGCATACAAATAGAATAAATCAACTAAGTACTTTCTCTGGCTAGAGAATATACCCCATCTTAAATAGTGATCTATGGGCTTTGATATATACAACGACTTTCATATTGAAAATAGCTACTTCCATTCTAAATTTTGTGGAAAATGTTTATTTGAGATCCCAGGCTTCAATTACTACTGACAGGTGCTAATGTTACATTTGGACCACTATATGAAGACAGAAATCAGTTGCTTAGAAAGATCAGTTGCACAGCTGGGTATACATAGAACTTTTCTGACAAATTTTTGAAATGTTTTGATAGTGTTTATTGTACTGTAAGACAATAAAACTTAGCTGTCAGAAGCAACTGAAAGGAACTCAAAACAAAGATATAATATTAGGATTTTTTTTTTTCTGAACTCAATAAACTAGTAATTCTTCTACTAGAAGTAATGTGCATGTCTTGTCAAATAAAATAATGAAGTAGAATTAATCCCAGCCTGATTGTGATTATTCTTCAACTTTTTATTATTTCTGATCATCTGTTTGCTTCTTAACTATTTCTAAACTCTTCCCCGGAGAGCTTATGGGATAAATAGGCCAAAAAAAGATTGCACCCATTTTATAGATGCAGAATCAAATCTCATGTGTGTTATTCAGTGTGAGGCAACAAATACATTGCTAGGTTTAAAGAATGCCCATGCCTTAATTACAAGTCAAAATTACACAAATCTTAAAGTAATATGCCGAGTAAATTTGGTATGACATACAGCTTTGATTCATCAATGTTGATTGCATTGATAAAGCAAGCAAAGGCATGGGGAAAAAAAAAACAAAAAAATCTAACTAGTAAACTAACAGATAGTAATTAAGAAGCAAAGTGGTAAGAAACAGAATTTCACTATACCCCACTAGAAGCTCAACTACTACAAGTATCTTATCACTTCATATGAAGATCTCATGAGGAAACTTTCTACAAATCATTTGGTGTACATTTAGTTTGTATACTAGGGCTTAGTTCCCAGCCATGATATCTATTGTGTTGTGGAATGATCTTAGAAGAAATGTGATAGACAAGTTATTGCTTGAAATATTTTGAGATGAGATTGGACAGATAGTGAAGAAAATATATTGTGGAGAGCAATATTTCCTTCAAAGGGAGATAGACTAGTTGGTCAACAAGGTGCCTCTCCCATCCCTGCCTTCTCTGGTTATATTTACATCTTTCCTTCTCTTTTTCTTCCTCTTTCTCCTTTCCTTTTATAGATATTTGAAGTATATAAATATGCATGTGCTTGCTGGGATACAGGAAAAATCCCACTGTCAGTCAGAAGAAAGGCACTTCTATTTTACCACCATGCTGTGTACTGAGCTGAGAAACAAAAAGACAAAAATATTTCAGTTTGCAAAATTGGGAGGGGACAAAACACAAGGAAATATTTCCATTTTTAAAGAAAACCTTTCAAAAAAACGTTTCCAAAATCAATCATGGAAAGGAGAAAGAGAGACATCATGGCAAATATAACAGTGTTCAGTGGCCAAACTTCTCTCCCTTGACCGTTTCCCAAACAATTAGCTCTAATGGTCATCTGTTGCAATGATGGAAGTGTGGTGGGTGAATTTGTTATCAAGAATAAGAAGAGAAATGAACTGGAATGACTGGAATTTGCAACTGCCAATATTATGGACATTTCTGATTTGACATTTTGTCGCTCATAAGGCAAAGTTGTGAAGACCCAAGTTCAGCATGTCTATTGAGCAGGTCCTTGTTATTGGCTGTTGGCAGTCAATGGTCATTGATGTATGAGTTCTCAGAAATGCTGAGCATGGTATTGACTGGCCACTTCTGCTGATGAACTGACACCTTAGCCTTTAGTGTCAGCCAGTTCATTAGCCCAAATGCATCTACTTCCACCAAATCTCTTATTAAAATAGAACAATCGTCTGGTTATTTGTTTCAAACTCTGAAAGACTGTCAGTGCAAGGGAAACTGAAAACTTTGTTATATGAATAAAGTGGAGTGAATTCAAGTCACTGACTTTTTTACAGTACTGGGTCCTCTGCCCTTGTCATTTCAGAAAAAAAGATTGGTGAGAAGGTACTCACAGGAAAAAAAAAAAAGGCTAAAAAATCTGAATTTCTCAAGAGGAAGAAGGAAGAAAGTTAGTGCTGAATTGATTTAAATTCAGAATACTGAATAAGAAAAGTAAAAAAAAGAACACCTCTGGGAATGACATTAGGCAGTAAGTCAGAAAATACTGACTCTGGACTCAATTTACATCATCTTTAATTGGCTACTGAATGTGTGATGTAAGGTGGGTTTCATTGTCCTGAAAATAACTGAAATGCAAATATTGCCTGGATTTAGTGATTGCTATTTGATATCTCTCATTACAGAGATCTTAAAACATGCTCCTCAGTTGTTTGCTTTAAGGATTTTTTTTTCTTGAATAAAGGCTGAAAATTCTAATAAAAAATACTTTTTGGTATCACCATGCATATATAGACTGTGATGCGTAACTTAAAGAATAGCAAAACATCAGGGTGTGATAATACAGTGCCAGAACTGCTACAGTCAGATGGGAATTTTATTCTGTCATGGCTATTGATTCTCACCAAACACACAAACAACTGATACAGATCATCATTCCCAATGACTAGGGAAAGCCAAGGATGCTGTACCATCTGGAAAACAAAAAGAAAAAGGAAAAGAAAAAGAAAAAAGAGAAAAGGAAGAAAAAGAATGGTCATTATGCAAATAAAACTTTGATGAATATTTTTTAGACCTCAATAGTTTATCATTGCAAGATTACATTATTTAATATGCATCTATCATCACCACAAGAAGCTAAAATGAGAGCAAAAGCTATGTTTGCAATATAGCCAGGTTCCTGTTACGATTCTCTTGAATCTGTGCCACTCTATTGCAGCTTCTCAGACCACTGGAGGCCCATAATAATTTTAGAAAGAGTCTTGAAAGTAGGTGAAAGCTATCATTATTTTTCAAAACACACATGCATATACTTTCCTGCAGTTGGCAGAAGTGTCACTGCCGGCTGGTGGATGAAACTGTGAGATGACCCCTGATGGTTGCTAGAGTGTAATTAGAGTGCTTGTAATTATAACAATAAAATTAAAGTTTTTGTAAAGCAATAACATTTTGATTATGAACATTATCCCTAATCTGCAACTATCAAGCTGTAGGAGGATTTCAGATACTTTTCATTTGAAAAATTGGAGACTCAGTGACATAGAATTAATTCACAGCTCTTTGAATCGTGAATATGTTGTTGGGGAGGAGTGTGTGTTGTTGCTTCTGTACAAAGTGTGTAGAACTGTAACTCTTTGGAATCGGTGAAGCACTTTTTGACATCGGCTGAGGTTTGCAGCCAGTAAAGCTTTGGATTTGTTTTTTCACCTACAATCAACTGAACTTCAGTCACTACAGTCTAGAGTGGGAAGATCAAGTTGAAAAGTACTCATAAGGTTCATCGAGGCAAAGTCTATGCTCCCCACAGGACTACCTAAACCTGAACCACACGGCTAAGAGCATTGTCCAGATGTTCCTTGAACTCTGACAGACCTGGTGCCGTGAGCACTTTCCTGAGGAGCCTGTTGCACCCTCTCAGTGAATAACTTTTTCCTAATGTTCAATCTGAACTTCTGCTGATGCACCTTCATCCCACCTCCTTTTGCCTTGTCGCTGGTCACCAGAAAGAGGAGATCGGCACTTTCTCCTCTACTACCCAACTTGAGGAAGTTGTAGACTGTGATGAGGTAGCCCCTGAGCCTTCTCTCTTCCAAGCTGAACAAGCCAGGTAACCTCAGATGGTCCTTGTAAGTCTTTCCCTCCAGGCTTTTCACCATCTTGGTCACCCTCCTCTGGACACACTTTGTGTCCCTCTTACCTGGAGGCTCCCAAAGCTGCACACACTACTCGAGGCAGAACTGCACCAGTGCGCAGTGACTTAGGTCACACTGCAAATAGTCTTGTAGGGTTTTACTTTACTGCTCAAACAGAAGTGTTGGTGCTGTTTGGGAATCCTGATGTATGCATGACACCTTCATAGCCTTGGCACATGTGATACGAAACCTGCTGGAGACTTGTGTCCTTCTGGAGATATAGGCAGGATACCTGAGTGCAGTGATGTCATTGCAGCACTGGTGTCCTAAAAAGCACCCAACCATACGGCATTACGGGAATATATGTCCTAGTGTGTGTAATTGTCACGGAGGCACCCCAAAGTTAGTTTTAGGCAGACAACAAGGTCCAAAACAGACTTTTATTCTGGTTGGAAAAGTCTGGCAAAACAACCGACTAGAAACAGGGTTTATACAGTTAGTTAGCACTCCAGTAGCATAAAATACAGGTTCAGATATCAGCTGAGGAAGTTATTGGGGTACAGCAAATAAGAATAATGGAGATCCACAGCATGCATACATGCACTCACAAGAAACAAAGCCGGAGCTGTCTGACTTCAGGATACTACAATCGCCTGAATTAGGCAAGGAATACACTTGCTTATTTAGCAAGGAAATACACTTGCCTGATTTTGGCAAGGAATTATTCAAGGAGGTATCTAGTAAGTTATCACTCATCCACATGAGGAGGTGAGGCATTCCCAGTCCCAGGAAGTTACCTTAGACAGCATCCCAGTCTAAGGGCAGGGCTGCTTGGCTTCGGGAGACCCGTGGCTCTGAGAAGACCACACAAAGGGGATCCTTGGTGAGCACCCCGTTTTTATAGTCTGATCAGACCTGGCTGTGGGTATTCCAGAAGCTTCTCGGCTTCTCTGCACCCCCCCGCCCCTTCTTGCTGTGGGTGCCCAAAAAGCTTCCTGACTTCTCAGGCCTCTCCTTTTCTCCTGGCTAAATGACTCGAGGGTCACACAAAAGAAGCTATTAACTGCCCCACTGAAGGAGAGGGGGATGTGTTGAAGGAGAGGAGGATGTGCATGCAACTGCCACATCGAAGGAAAGGGGGATAGAGGGAAAGTGCAACTGCAACAGTAATACAGTAAACAACCAATGTTAGCAGTTCCCGGTGAAGAGAAGTTATTCAGCTCTCCTAAACATGGTGAAAATAATGTGTTTGTTTTTCCATGAAAAAAAAAAGCTACCTGTTCCATCTCTTCCAGCTTTCCTAGTGTAAGAGCTCACTCAACTGCTCACTCACCCCAGGTACCCTGAGCTTCTCTTAGACCATATAGGCTGTACTGATACAGAGACACACTGATTTTCAAAAACGAAGTGCCATGCTAGCCATGGCTACAATCCAATGCAAGATGTGTTTTTGTTTGCAAAGGATGGTTTAAAATTGCCAAAGTAAGATCTCAGAAAATTGTGCATTTGTGAAATGCTTTCAAGGTTTCTTTGCAGTGATTGTTCACAAGTAAGTAAATTCCACTCTTTAAAACTGGTACAATTTCTTTTACTCTCAAAAAGGAATACAGTTCAAATCAGAAATCAGAACTCTGCATTCTAACTAACTAAGGCTCACAAATATGTAACATTAGATTTACTGGCCCACAAACCATTGTGACTGTGGTACATCTATGTAAGATGTGTAATTATTAAGGCCTAGCTTATTAAGCACATTTGAAAATTGGCTGAATTGCTTGATTTGGTAAAAAATTACATGCTACATTTAATCAGCCTTCCTTTAAGGAACAAATGTCATTAAACACCACTTAATTAGCTGTTCCTACATCCCCACTGTGTGAAAAATTGTATCCTTGATGACTACAAAACATTTTTAAGGTCAAATGTGGTGAATAAAAATATCATTGAATGCCCTCTGGTAATAGTCTACATAAAAGTGCAGCTCATTTGCATTAATTGAAGAGATTAGTTCTGTATCACAGTTAATCAGAATCTGATGTCTGCACTGTACAGATGGAGAAGACCTATAGTTGAGCTTACATTTTCTATTTTTTTTTCCTTGTTTATAAGTCGGTTAATTTGTCATGGTGAATAGATATGAAAATACCTTCTTGGTCTGTTAAGTTTAGATTCCTGCTTTATACTATGCCAGCTTGCAATGTATAGAGAGTGGAGAAATGGACAGTAAAAAAAGGAATTGACCATTTTGGATTTTTTTGTCTTTCTTCTTTTTTTTTTTTTCCTCTCTGTAACTAATGTGATTTCTCCTTCTGTGTCTGCATGAAATCTGATATTCATCTCACTCTTTATCATTCGCTCACAAAAGCATTTCATGCATATTTACCCCCTCCTTGCTTCTCCCTGCCACTACGTAACTGCAATGCTGTGTGCTTGAGACTCCAGCCTGGTTATTCCACCGGGACCTCTGAAAAGGTATGTCAAGTGCCAAATTTTTGGCAAGCTCCAGTGAAACAATCGAATAATCCCAATCACTGATGTCATCCCCTGATGTATAAAACAAAAGAGTAAAGAAAAAAGTGAGATACGAGGATCAGATTTTATTTTTAGATAAGAAGCTGTGGCAGTTGTTGTGGCTCCTGACAAAGATTTCATTTGCTCTCTAAACAAACAGTGGAAGGGATGTCAGCAGGATCCCTGACAAGAACTGCAGCAGAGACCCTAGCAGGCTTGCAGACAGTCAGATTTCCTTAGCTGGTAAGAATGAGTTCAGTATTACCTGAAAAATGTACTGATTCAAGGTTTCACAGTGACATTTGGTTTCACAGGATGCGCATACAACAAGACCATTTTTCTTCTGGATATATTCCTAGAGACATATCCACTAGGGCAGTGAGCTTGCCAGGGACATTTAATGGAAGAGTTCTCCCTGATGGGAGATACTCTCTGGCTTTATTTCTCTCTTGAGCTCAGAGTGGATGAAAATGTGAGGAGAACGATTTTATTCCAGCTTAATATCTCCGGTCTTTTGGGATTCTACGCGAACTTTTCTAAAACAAAAAACCCCAAATCAGAACAAAAATACCACCCCCCCACCCTGCAGTCTTACTTTAACTTATGTTTTTCAATGCCCTTGAAGACTGGGTCATTTGGGGTTACGCTGGTTTATAAGGCTTTAGTAACAGCTCTACAGGCTGGACTGGTTCTCATTTCCAAGGTTATTTTGGGTCTTTAAAATTGTGACAACACAGTGATTCTCTGTATCTGCCATAAAGCACCAAATATTTTGTCGTGGACAATCTTTTGTATTCACAAGCGGTACCTGCCTTTCAAGGGACCTTCAGAAGATTGGGTTTTTTTGCATGGTTTCCTTTTTCCAGCTGTAACTTTTCCTAATTTCTTCAGTTTTAAGCAAAGCTAAGGGACACAGGTGAGCTAATTTGAATACTTATCTTTAAGGTCCCAGAACAGGTTAATTTTATTGCAATCTCTAAAAGAACAAAAAACAAAAAGAAAGAAAACAACAACAAAAGAGCAGCTACCAAAAAAATCCATATTTGTTTCTAAATTTAGAAGTCAGTTAAAAAAAATAAACAACAAACCTCTCTTAGTAAAATCGATATTTTTGTAAATTAAGTAACCCCCCAGGTAGAAAGAAAAAAAAAAAAAAGTTCTTTTTTTTAGTTGTTTTCCTATTTTCTTGTCGTTGCACAACTTTCTTACAAATATGCGCACCAAAAATAAACTGCGTAGGGTTTCTTTTCAAAGGTAAAGCAAAGTTTAGTGCTCATATTTCTGTTGAGAACTAAAAGGCAATGTTCACTTTAGATCTAGAAGTAGTACCTGATGTTTTAGCGATTACAAAAAAATACATATAATATTCCTGAAGAGGAGATGCAAGGGTTGAAGGGCAGGAGAGGAATACTGTGAGGATACTATTTAGCTATAAATTTTATGTTATAATAAATAAGTTTGGTTTGGTTTATTTTTTTGGTTGGTTGGTTTTTGTTTGTTTTTGTGGTTTTGTTTGTCTGTGGTTTTTTGTTTGTTTGTTTCTTTGCTTTTTTCCAGCAAAGCTGAAGGACGCAGTTTAAGGAAACACAAAGCATTGATATATATATGAACAGAGACCACACTCTCATTTTACCTCCCCAGGAGGGAGTGTCCTAGGCACATTTTTTTGCCAAGCAGGCAAGTTGATCCCAAATGTTCTTCAGTTTCTTACAGGGCAAAGGTCTGACCCCTGGGTCCTTGTTATCTGCTGAGTTCTTCTGAAGTTAGCAAATTCCTTTAAGCAGGTCTTTGGCTTCACTCCAGTAAAATTCCCCAAAGACTCTAATAGGAGTGTTTCTAACTAGTCTCTTGAAAAATAACTAAGAACAAACCCTATGATATTAAATCGTAACAGATTTCTCTTTCAGCAGCAGAGTGACCTCAAACTGTCCCCCTGGTCTTATGAAGATGCACCTTTGAATGTGACAAAATAACAGTTAAGGCCCAAATATTTTGAGGCTTAACAGTGAAATTATTTGTGGTATGAACTCTTCCTTGCCTGTCTGCTTTTCTTTAATGTTCTTTATCTCTTCTATAATGGCATTTCTGCTTTCCTTGCATACATAGGCATTGGTAGCTTAATTTGGATCCTGTAAGCAAACGTAACCTTCATGTAGTAAGTTTCTCTTTCTGATTTTTGCACACTTGCATTACGTTGTGTTTTTTTGTGTTCTTTAAGTATCTAAAATTGTTTAGAATCAGAAATTACCTCAATAAAACTCTGCTCCATTGAGCTCTGAGAACTCTTGTTTTTTTTGTTGCACATATTGAAATACCGCAGAAGTGTTATTTTTTCCACGGTACCATTGTTGATTATTTCATATGTATATACAAACATATATGCACACAGTATTGGATCTTACAGACTTTCCTTTCCATTGCATCACATTATTTAATTAAATGATGTTTAGTTAATGAAAATATTTCCCCATGTCCAGTCTGAACCTTTGTCACTGTCTCCGATTTCCCAGTATTATCTTAAGCTCAAGCTCTTTTTCATTAATATCACAGACAAGGAGCCGCTGTTGCAGGTACTTTATGAACACAGATAAAACATTCTACAAAGACAGGCACAAAATTAACAGTATCTTACCTGTGACCCTCAGCAGAGTAGTGAGTGGATATGCATCAAGTATTTCCCATTCCCATGAACTTTCATCCCTCTATATCATGATT
Source organism: Patagioenas fasciata (assembly GCF_037038585.1). Lineage (NCBI taxonomy): Eukaryota > Metazoa > Chordata > Aves > Columbiformes > Columbidae > Patagioenas > Patagioenas fasciata. The sequence continues at coordinate 8,145,694 of NC_092521.1, read as the reverse complement.
AAGGTATATTGATATAATATGAGGGAGGCTCTTCACTGTTATTGTTATTTTTATACATGAGTTAAACTACAGCCTTTTTTACAAATACAATAGTTCTATTCACATTCTAGAGATCGGTCCTTCTCCTTCCGGATAGATTAACTTTCTGTATTTATTTTTTTAAATAAGATGAGACAGAACATGCAGCTGATCTAAACTTCACACAATCCTCTGTCATGTGTGTTTATCTATCTGTGTTTCACCACGAGCCAGAGCCAAAATTTCCACTACTAGACCTGGATCTGGTTGTTGAAAATTATGAGCATCTGATGTGATTGAAATTAAGCATTAGATCTTCCCTGATCACTGAAGTCATAATCTCCAGTCTCATTGGACTATGCCTGGCAAAAAACATAGAGCAAAAAAACGTATTGTATTTGGCCACAGGCTGAAACACAGTCTGTACATGTAAATAGCTAAAGTGTGTGTGGAGGCTCACAGTCTGTATCTGGAAGAGGTATCTGGGAAGCTTGCAGTCTGTCCCCAGCAGCCTGAAGTCCAAATTTAAGAGTAAATACAGCAACAATATATTAATAATTATTCTGACTACTTTGAACCATGAACTGTAGGTACCAAGTTAATATTTGATTTGATTACATGAGCATTTCAAGAATAATATTTCCAAGATGTTATTATTCCTGATGCATGGCTCACAACCGGGGCAGAGCAGGACAATTCCATGAACTCTCTTTTCCAGTGAATTCCTGATCACCTCCATCCAGTAATGTAGAACACTGTGATATTTTTGAAATATTGAATACTTCAAACATTTTGTGAAATAACCAAACAGATTCATATTCATCTCCTGTGTGGTTGCTGAATCCATCACCTCACCCAGGCTTGTCTACTATCATGTCTAATATTTAACTAATAACTCTCTCAATTAGAATATCTTCTTAAACAATGCTATTTCTTGACATTTGCCAGTATGTGCCAGAATAAGGTGTCTTTTATCTGGTTTTCTCTTGAAGACTTCTGGAAGCCCTTTAATTTGATTGATGCTGATGAGCTACCCAGTGAACAATAGCACTGAACGCGACTTTGAGACCTCAGAAAATAGTTTTGTCTCAGTGTGTCAGGACAAAAACCAAAACAACACAAACCTCAAAACAAATTCAAACCCCTCTCCCTTCAAAACAAATAAATATGACTTTCTATCCTGTTGTTCTGGTAGACTAGCAGGTATCAGAAGAAACTTGTGTAATTAATTTGTCTTATGATAATCTAACTGAACCTTCTTTCTAGTGTGGTTCCTGTGGTATTTAGTGGGATAGTCATTTTGCACTCATTCTGTAAACTATCCTTTTTTACAGTGGCAAAAAGCTGATTTATCTTCCTTTTCCTTTAAGGGCTGCAGTACATTTGAAGGCTGATTTATTTTGTCTGTATTAATATGGGCAACATCACTTGGTCTAATGATTAAGTATTCATGTCTGGATATAAATTACTTTCTTTACTCTAGATAATAACAGATTATTTTTCACCCCTGTTATACGTGAATTATGAAAGATAGTTATTTCTTTAATCTCCAGCATATCTTGCTATGAAAGGGTTTATGCATTTAATTCTGGTTCAGGGAAGAACTGATCTTTCAAGACAAACTAGGACGAATGTATAGCTACTGTCAGAAATCTTTTTCCTTTTTAAACACACTTTAGAAGAAAGAGAAAAATTACATAAAAATAGAACATTTCCTTTGCTCTGCTTTTTTAAAAAATAAATTCCAGTATATACACAAAAGTGTTTGGAAGCCATTGAAAACAGGAGAATATCTATTTGTTCATCCAAGATGTTCCATTCTGCTGTATTCAGTATCCAGCACTTCAGCAAGCAGATGAATCTTCCCTCCCCTGAGCTGTCTGGTGAGTTGTCCTTGTCAACGGGCCCCGAATTAAACCTCAGAAAGGTAGGAGTTCACCTCTACATTGAACCATGTGAAAACTCTGTAGCTTTGAACACTTCCTGTAGTCTCTATAGTTGATTCTCATATGTAGAGATTATGGTAACAACTCTAACCTGTCATGTGGAGAACTTTTCTATTGCTTTTTAAGATAAGGAGAATTCATTCTAGTAACCAATCTGACTTGATTTCCTTTGATTGTAAAGGAAACCTGAAGCAACTCAGGTATAAATATATCTGCTGTAGGCAAATATGTTTAATCAGGTGAATTTTGTCTGCCGTTAAGGTCTAAACAAGTGGCTGGATGCTGTCAGCTAGTTAAATATATTGTTTTTAGAAACTGATTTTCTGCAGTAAGAGCTGATGAAACCTGCTTCTTCTGTTTTGATTCTCTTTATAAGGTAATTCCTCATACACGCAGGAAGAACCACCAGTCTTTTGCTTACCTGAGAATCTGCATGTGCTCAGTTACATAAAACATTCAACCTACCCACTCCAGTGTAGTATGCACTATTGCATGCTGATATATTTACCTCAGCAATGTATGCTTGCCTGGGTATCTTCCTCCATCTTATTTGCACTTTTGGCAACCAACATGACATCACCCACACATTTTAAAAGTAAAATAGGGTGTCAGAGATCTCTATACAGGCAACAACAGCCACCTTAAATTCATCGCTTTCTCTTCAAATTAGGATTTCTTCCCTTGGGCACCATGATGTAGCTAATCTTAATATGGCCTACTGGTTCTCACATTGAAAAAAGGTCATTATGGAGTGCAAACGCTGTTGGTAACATACTGCTATATTAAACTTCCAGATGTCAGTTTTGGCAGAGGAAGTCATCAACAATTCATGACATTGTAGAAACATTTTTCTTGCCGATCCATTTACGATGAAGTATTATGTTTCCCCCTTGACAAGTAATGCAATATTATGTTAAGTATAAATAAATCAAAAATACAGATGTATTTGCTTGAATTACAATGACCACCAATGGCATTTATGGGAAGAAAAAGCAAATTCAAAATCTGATTAATGTCTCTGGTTACTCCTGCCCAGATTTTCTGGGGTGCTCTGAAGTCCGCAATAGCAGAACAGAGATTCAAGGGAGCAAATGTTTGTGCTTGTTGGGTAACCCAGCTGGAGAAACCTTCCTACAGATTTGTTAGTCCTTTTTAAGACTAATGGGAACTCTGGTATGTCAAGACCACTGACTCTTCTCCAACACATTCTCAGTTTCTGAGGATACAAGAGCCCACCCACCCAGACTCAGCTTGGTGTGCTAGCATGATAATCTCTTCCAAGCAAATTTTTGTGGCGATGCTACTGAAAACCTTATCACAATTTGTTCCAAATTGATTTTTCTCTGGCAGTGGAAAAGACAGTGTACACTAGATAAACAGATCTATCTTTAAGCAAATGTAACCCTCTAAGAGGACCTTGTTAACAGAGAACCAGCCTTTTTCTGATGTTATTTACTTTTAGATGGATACCCATAATTAGAATCGAGAGGTCTTTTTCAGGACTAATCCATTCCACAAGAAATGAAAAAGTGCAGTTAAAAATGATGAATATTTCTTGGGAACAGGCTAAAAAGGGGTTTGAGCTGTAACATTTAAACTTGGTGATTCATGATAGCAGAATACTTAAACTGCATAAAAATGTACTCATCTTTTGAACTTGTTGTTTTGCTAGCATCTCAAATGATGGATTCAAACATCTTTATAATCCACTAGTTTATTATAATCTCTTCTCAGTGTTTTGAAAGTACCGTTATCTCATTGGCTTATTTATTATTATGTGTAATGCATTAAAAAAATGGATGTTCTGTTGACTTCAAGCTATGAAAATGTAATATATAAGGGTGAAAAAGCAATAGTTGGAATTAATTATAGATGTAGACATGACGAAGGACTCTACCAGTGTATATTGGCATAGTCCCATTGAAGTCAATAGAGTAAGACCAATTTACGTCAGCAGAGGAATTGATTTAACAGGCATTGGAAGAGGATGTGCTGGGATTTTCACAAATGTGAAGAGAGAGATAGACCACTGAAAACAGCAGACTGCTTGTTATTGTATTTGTATATGTGCTATTAAACTTTACACCTGCTTGTGTAAGCTCTGCAACAGTAACTTTTTTTAACGTGTAGGAAAGGTGCAAAATTGCAAGGATATCAGCTGAGGGATTTTGCATTAATACAAAACTTGTTGAAACCCAATCATGGTCTCTCATAAAATGGTAAAGCTCTTCTTTTTGAACATCAAAGAAGTACATCAAAGTGTACCTCCTGATGCTATGGAAGCTGGTTAAACAGATTCAACAGTTATCCTGTAATAAGCATTGAAAAAATATCTATGCATAAATGAGGCAGAATATTTTGAATCATGGTAACCTTTCTAAAATTACATGGAGTGAGCAAATAGTAGGCCTAGTTCTTACCTCCCTTTTCTTTTAGTTCGGTGTACTTCCATAGGCTTCAGTGCCAGTGTGCTGGGTTTACACCTCATAAGGGTAACTCAAAACAGGCATTCTAAGGGTAAAGTGACATATTATTTCTGATAAATTGCATGAGAGCAGTAGGGAACAATCAAATAATGTCTTTCAAATATTAGTGGAAAACCAGGGCTAATTTGCTTCCACCGTGTGAGTAAGAGTGCCTTGCTTTGTAATCTGACTACAAGGAAACCTACTTAGCAGAGTTTTGGGTGAAGAGACTAATTTTATCATGCAATGATTCATACCTCCTGTTTCATATAAAGTGTTATTTTGTGCTAAGCAAGGGGCTTAGTGTGGCAGTCTGAGTGCCAAAACTACATATAGAAAATAGAGATCTCCCATCTAGCAGTAGAAGAAGAACTTGTCCTACAGCCAGACTCCAGACTCCTTTACTGGAAAGAAAAAACTTGGAAAACCATTGTGCATTAAAAATCAACTTTGAAAATTAGCTCTTCTTATTTATTTTTGTTCTTCTTTTCCTTCCAGCAAGAATGGCTGTGGCTTCAGTCCAAAGACTTAATTTGCAGTTAGAGGAATCTCTCTGCTCTCTTTCCTCCTGTAACCATGTGAACACGGAACTGGAGATGAAACCTAGAGTGATCAATCTGGTCCTCTGATGTTTCAGGCAGTTTCACAGAGCCACCTTAGCTATTTCAGAAGTGGGGGTTCAATGGGACATAGTTATGTTGATGATGATGTTGATCATGCATCCATATAACTTCATTCTTTTCAGCATGTAAAGACTGATATCCCTCTTGGCTATCAGGGTCTCCATCAGGCAGAAATTTGTGAGGCTTAGTTGTGCAATCGTCAGAGGAGTTTACTCCATTAGTTTGTTTGAGTCTTCACCGTGCATTTCCAAATAGATTAGTATGATCTTAGAAACAGAAGTCTCTGAATTTTAGTAGGGAGAACCTAGACTCTGGAATAAGTGTCGTGAAGAATATAACACACAAATGGGGCTGGATAGGGAAACAATGCAAAATAAAATGTCTCTATATGGGTGCCTATGTATGTCCATAAAAAACCGCTTAATTAGTCTTGATAAAACGAGCTGAGATTCCCAAATTTCGGCTAGCTGAAGACATGGCTCTGTTATTTTACATTCATAAGGGTGACCATACATACAGGCTTTCTGCCATTTTGCATTTCTCTTTTGTACCACAGCAATACATCATCAAAATATCATTCTCTGGTAATGTATTGCTATGTTATGCTGTTAAAGTGACTTTGCTTGATGACATGCTCAAGTAACACACCTTTAGAGAGATGAACTATAACAGCAGTGGCCTCGCTGTCTGTCACATGCAAGGGAGTATGGGGAAATAAAAGATTCAGTGGCAGGGCTTAGGGTGAAACATGAGGCAGGGTATGTGCCAGGCTTTGTGGAATGTAGAACACACTTACCAGGAAATAGATTGGAAGTTACTTAAAGGACAAATTAAATGGGCTTGTTAAGGGGCCTCAGAAAGCAGGTAAGCACTGCTTATATCTGCTGCAGTAGCCTTTACAAAGTCAACTGCAAGAAATACCATGAGAAAAATCAGAGTATATCAAAATGATGGCTGTGAATAACATTCCACAAGGATGCAAAACTTTGGATTCTCTTAAGGCCAAGGTAATGCATTCAAGCCACAGTCCAGAAGACACAACTTCACATCCAGCTCAGATAAAATGAGTTTGGCATTGCAAACATGTTCCTCCAGTGAGTTTGTCTTCATTCAACTGTTCTGCAGTACAGTAGTTCAGGGCAATTAGGAAGTTGTGTTCAGGATCAAAGGGACTCCCTGCTGCTGAGTTTCTGAGTGGTAGCAGGGATGTGTGGGAGAAACTTAGTGATCTTACAGTCAGGAGGCTTCTGCAGGAGGATGTGCATAAAAGATGTTACAGCAAGACACACTGAGATGCTCCTTTCTCCCTTTATTGAAAGTAAACAAAACAAAATTCAGGGAGAGGAGGCATGCAATTCTATTCAAAGGCACATCCTTTTTAAAAAATTGCTCAAAGAGTAATGCCTTTCATTGAAAACTGGATGACACACCATTGTAATGCATTTCTACAGAAAGGTGGTGTGTCAATACCTCTGGGTAGCTTTGTAGATTTAAGAATAGAGCAAAATCATGCCATAAACACAAATAACAATGGTATTACAACAGCAGCACTACAACTATGAGAGCTATCCTATCTTATTTTTAAGGTATAGTTTGACCCACTGAAGCTGGACAGCATTGTCCTGTAACATATCACACCATACAATCAGATTCACTGTAATAATTTTGCACTCTTTTGTGAAGCAGCTGTACTGACAACTGTTAGAGACAGGGACTTGCTCCAGCTAGTCCATTGATCTGTTCCTAGGTGACAATTTCTCTCTGCCTACAAATAACTCCAGGGAAGCTGCAAAAGCTGCCTAAAGTGCAAACTGAGCAACTCTAAGCTTAGAGAATCAGGTTTCTGCTGTTTGTTTTCTCTCCACGTATGATAAAATGAGGTAACAACTAGTAAATAATAAATGAATAATTCTTAGGTCTTATGTAGCACCTCTTATCAGAGCAGCTCTGAATGCACTGAAGGGAATGCATAAATTAATTCTTGTAGTATGCCATTGGGACAGATATGTTTGACTGTACACAGTTCACAGCTTGCTAAATTATTTTGTGCTTTCTAATTAGTGTAGTCCATAGTGTCCACAATCACAGAGCCATTCCCTGCAATTCTAGATGCCCTGTAAGCTCTGTGGTCCCAGCAATCTGAGAGTAAAATCTGAGCATAAGGTAAATGACAAGATTTGTGCACAGACAGATAGGAGGAGCAATAAGCAATAGTGGGGTGGTAAGGTATTTCTGCAAATGGTTTGCCCAGCTAATTCCAGGTTTTCTGTAGGCATGCAAAAACTTATGGCTATGGTTTTCATCAGTCTTCAACAACATAGTTACGGATCAGGAAAGTCAAGAGTATTTTAATTTCCATTGGAAATTACTACTTTATTTATTTTTTTTTTTCCCCCACAAAAACCTGAAGTAAGAGAATGATTTTTATTCAAAAGGAAGTTCCATAAACTCCTGGAGTAGATTCATTCTTTGCACCTTTACTCCTGATAGGCCATGACCTTAAGTGAAGTATATGTGCCATTACGAATCACAGGCAGGAAACCCTTGCTGTACAAGATTCCATCTTCAAAAAGACAAACAAGCAAAAAACTGGGGCTGCAGGAGATATGACCTATCTAATGATCTCTCCAGCTGATGCTAATGAGTCCATGGGGAACATGTACAACTCCACAAACAGCTACGTTTTTGTTGCAAATCTTTCTCTCCAGTTCAAACCCTTCAGAATCCCCCAAATTTATTCTCAAGTCATTTTCTTAAAGGTTTTCCTGAAAAGACAACTTTCCACCACACACATATCGATGAGTTAGCCATGGATCGCACCTTTTTGCTTTTTTTGAGAGTGTGTAAAAGGTTGTAGTGAAACACAGGGTGCTGAGTGCTTGAAAATCTAACCTCCAGTATTTTGTTGTAGGTCACATCATAACAGCACTCTGCCACTTGCTGTAACTTTGAGAGAGAAAAGTAAATGAATAGAGAGAGTTCATTGCTTATGTTTTGTAAAGCTCAGACACAGCAAACTCCACAGCACAGCAGGACACATTTGGAAAGATAAAGAACAGGCGAGATGTATTTCTAAATCTTCGTCTACTTTACAACTCATCATAGTGTATGTCATGCAGAAAATGTTAACAAGAAGTTCAGTGAGTTCAGTGAAGGAAGTTAGAAAGAGTCCTTAAAAATATTTTCTATTTCTATAGATTGTAAAAAGTCTAGAAAACTTTGCAATCTTAAGCCTTCCATCCTCAGCCCTGTTCCCCTATTTCATGTTAAAAACCAACCTGAAATCTTCTAGAGGTATTTTAATGTTTTCTTTGTTCTGCTGGAATTCATTAATTCTTCTCTTCATACGAGGAATGTCTTCTCATTCTTCATGTGAGGTAGTATACATGATGGTTGTGAAGCTAAAATGATTTTTGCTAGTGAATTATTTGCAAAATACAATACATGTGGAAAAATTAACACCATTAACTATCAGTTAAAAAGCACTTCAACATCCCAGGAACCAAGAAAATGCATAAGCATGGGCTAATCTCTTTTCAGGGAAGAATAAGTGAGTGCATAATTTTTCCAATCTGTCTAAATGTTTCTTACTGAATCAGACAAAGGTCACCCAGGAAGGTTTGAACTGCTATTTACATAGTGTGGAATCAGGAAGTTTATACTTAGGTCAAACTCTCACAGCATAGTGCTCAGTAATTCTCCACTCCTCAAAATGTAAAGTGGGTATAATTAAGGACATAAGTACCATCTACTTCATTTCTTCATCCACTTGCATATGAATAAACGAAAAGGTAAATAAATCTGAAATGAAATTGGTTTTATATAAGATAAAGTCATTATTATAATGTTGAATCTCAGTTGTATACTGCATCCATATTTTCTGTCATATAAAACGTAGTATTACTTAATACCTGTATTTTTCTTCATTTGTTATGCTGCAGTTTTGGGGATATTTGCCTTCCATATTATTAACATATTGAATAACTTTTGCAAACACAAGTGCCTATAACAATTTGAGGTGCTCTGAGGTACCCTCCCTCTGCAGGTCCAGAAGAGCAAAGGTCTCCCATCAGTCATGCAGGATAATCACCAATCTCGCGTGCTTCTCTTCTACGCTGCAAGGTATTTGACATGGTACTGGATGTCAACAGGCTTAAAAGTCAATGAGGGAGGCATATAGCCAAAAAAACCCCACCTAGGCTGTCTCTGAAGTCAGACATAAAAGTCACCTCTTCTGGAAGCTGATTTATCTCACCCTGGGGGACCATTCAGTACAGGAAAGACATGGTCCTGTTGGAGCGTGTCCAAAGGAGGCCACAAAAATGATCAGAGGGATGGAAATCTCTCCTATGAGGATGGGCTGAGAGAGTTGGGATTGTTCAGCTGGAGAATATAAGGCTCCAGGGAGGCTTTATTGGGGTCTTTCAGTACTTGAAAGGGGCCTATAAGAAAGATGGGGACAGACTTTTCAGCATGACCTGTTGCGATAGGACAAGAAGTAATAGTTTTAATCTAAAAGAGGGGAGATTTGGGCTGGACATGAAGAAGAAGTTTTTCATGATGAGGGTGGTAAAACATTGGCACAAGTTGCCCAGAGAGGTGGTGCATACCACATACCTGGAGTTATCCCAGGCCAGGCTGGACAGGGCTCTGAGCAATGTGATCTGAGTGAAGATGTCCCTGCTCATGGCAAGGGTTGGACTAGATGAGCTTTGAAGGTCCCTTCCAACCCAAATTATTCTATGATTTTAGGACACAATTAATTGCCCTCTGTGTTGTTGTGAACAGTTGTTCACTCACCTTTCCTTCTCTGGGAGAAAAATTACAAAAAGCAAGTGCTTAGCCACTGGAACCAGTGCTCCCAGCCATGAACACCAGAAGGTGGACACTGGGAGAACAGCGAGTTCAGTAAAGGTGCAGAGAGAAACAGCAGGGCACAGAGAGGGTTCTGGAACCAGGACCCAGGAGTGGAACAGGAGCAGGAGGCCCTCAGGGACGGTGGCCATCAAGGAAAGAGGGATGTTCCGAGCAACTTCCTGCTTAAATATAGAATGTGATGTTCATGGCATAGAATACTTCTGTTGGCCAACTTGAATCAACTGTCCTGGGTCCTCTCCTCCCTGCACTGTACACCTGCTGACTTGCAAAACATAAGAAACTCAGGGACGAGTTTGGCCAACACCAGTGAGATCTTACATTTTTTTCATGCTAAGTCCCAAACACTGGAGAATTACTGGAAGAAAACACGAAACCTATCCCAGGGTGCTATGTTGTTATTCTCAAATTACATATAAAACCAAGGACTACGCTAACTGTCAACAAGAAAATTAACAAATGTAATGGAAAATTACCTTGGTTCAGCCAAACCACCACCCTCTGGAAGCACTTGTCTGTGACCACAGAAGGTGTGGTGAGACGCTAAGAATATCTGTCCACTGTTTTGATAGGGAAATTTTTATCTTTCCTTACAGCTGGTTCTAAAGGAAAATTGACTTGTTTTAACTGTGAGTGCCACATTCTTGGCATATTACTAATGTCTGCTATATTTAGATTTGCATGTCACACCACCATTGCTGTACTGTCTATATGCTTTCTGGGAACTACATGGAACCTTTGTATCTGTGGTGGATATTTCATCTCTCCTTTAAATTTGTAGTGCACAAAACAACTGGGAGAGGAAATAAGGTTTTACCTAACTCACCACATTCAAGGGGTTGCACTTCTGCCTTGCTATATTGTCCAAGTAAATCTGATGGCAAAGAGCTACGATGAAAATGCTGCATCTCTTCCTACCTTGAAGGCTCCTCAGGAAAGGAGTTTACCATGGAAGGAATGGTCTGGTAGAGTTGATGGACCAAACATTAGATAAATATTACAGAAAGGACTAATGGACATGCCCAAAGTATGTTTTTGATATGTCACATTCTTTCTTTTGACAGTTATTTCTTTTTAAAAAAGCAGTTATGTTATAAAGCAGAGAAGATTTGGAATTATAATACAGTACAGAAGTCCAAACTAGTGAACTCTGTCAAATGCATTCAGTAGGAAGTGAATAGTTACTACGAAACTCAAACAATTGTTTCCAGCACAGAGGGCAAAAATTACTGAAAAAGGGAAAATCAGAAAAGTTTTTTACTAGAAAAATAATTAAGAAAAAACCCCAAGTTTTTTATATTATGTTTTCTACAGTATGAGAGATAGAAGAATTTTATCTTTTTTCAAGGTGTCCCTTGAAAGCTGGGACATGAGTAGATGCTATAGATCATCTATGCTTAGTTTCCAACACTGTGCAAAAATACTGTGCAAAGTTGCTACATTAGCTAAAGCACCTATTAGAGAGCAGAGCAGCTAGAGGAAAGTACTGGTACAGAACCTCAGTTATGGTGAGGCAACAAAGCAAGGCACAGCAAGTACAGTCAAATATCAAAAGGTCAGTTTACCCTCAATTTCGCTTTTGTGACCAACAAGACTTTAACATTTAAAATAGTGCATGAAAACTACTACACGGAAGAGAAAGCAATTCATTGGCTTGGCACATTACTACTAGTATAATTTTACTTTAAGAGTCAGTTATTTAAACAGACTATCTGCTTGTTTGTCTACCTTATTTTCTTTTCCTCTCTTAAAAGAAATAAATAAGCAGATATTTAATAAATAAATAAATAAATAAATAAATAAATAAATAAATAAATGTCCTCTGATTGACATTTGGTGAAAAGAGAAAATATGCTCACTTGAGCACTGGAAGCGTTAGTATAGCAGTTAATAGTGCCAGGATCCTGTGTTTTTTTTTAATAGTAACCTCCTTACATTTAATTTTTATCTAAGTCCTGGCAGAACCCTTCTGACAGTCATATAATGTTGCTGAATTCTACCGAGGGGTATCCTCTGCTTTTTTTAGTGGCATGGAGAAACCTGGTGGTTTGATGCTGATGTGTTGGTTTTTTTTTCAGCAAGCAGCAGAAATGGAATCAATCACATTGTATGTAACACTGTGTATGAATATATATTTATATGCACAGTCCTTAGTGCAGTATTTGCTCATCTAATCTTTCCTCAGCATTCCTTGTTCTTCCTTTGGGTTATTTTTTTGGCTTTAATAGCTCAGCTTTTATCTTTTCAGATGTGGCCCATTAGTTCTTCTGTATGAATTCATGCACAGTCAGCTCTCCTGTGCTAATGACCAGAGAGGAATAATGGCTGATGCCCACTGAGAAAGATGTGTACTGTTTTGGTTGCTTCTTGATTTATTTAAATCTCTCTGTACATTTCTGCATTTTCATTTTTTATAGAATCTGAGAGAAAAAGCACTTCAGGAGTCATCTAAGATAATGGTTCATTTCTGGTTGGTGTGAAAACTTGGATGTTCTGGGAGGAGGGTGAGAAGATGTTGAGAAAGGGAAAAAAAGTCTTAACTACTGCATTTATGGTATCAGAACAAGGAACACCCAAAGAATTTTTCAATAAACACATTAAAAAGTAGAAAAAAATGAAGTGTTTTTTTCTTACACCACATGTTTTAATAGCGGAGCTTACTAGAAGTGGGTATTGTGAACTGTGAAAGAATATGAAGTAACAAAAACAAAGAAACAAAGAACATACATTTACCTAAGGTTACCAAAGACTGAATCAGCTTCCATTTCAAGAAATTCTTAAGCTACCGCTTACCGGAAACTGTGGGTGTCATAACTAAATCTTTTTTCTTACCCTTATATTGACTATTAAGCATCAGCTAACACTCGCCATCAGGTTAGGTGGAACAGTAGCCCCTTCCAGTTATACTCTCATGACACTGGTTAGTTAGCAGGTCAAAGAAACAGCCTGCAGTGTACACGGAATAAAACTGGTCAATGGGCAAACAAGAACCAGACAAGATAAATATAAAAGATTTAAGATATTAAATTAAGAAGCTAATTTAATAATAAATTATATATAAAAATAAATTATTAAAATAATTAAGAAATTATTTAAGTCTTCCTCACATTTCATTGCCATTAGGGGTGGAGTTTCTGTGCTTCTGGTTCAAATTCCATTCCATAAGCAATGCGGAAACACTATTTTTAATTTTCATCCTTCCATTGGTAGACAGTTTTACTATCTATTTTTAAAAGATTTCAGCATTTCAGGTTTTACACCTGGACTGTACTGTGGGCTGTATGGGAAGGAAAAATATCGTTCCTTCTGTATAGCTTGTAAAGCGTTTTAAAATCCTTGAGTTAAATTAATGAATGCAGAGGATGTTATCATATATCGATGCTTCACTTTTTTGAGATTCTAACCTCGACTACCATATTTATAAATAAATGTCACAAATGACCATTTCAGAACAGAAGGTAAAAGCTGAGAATTAATGAGAGCTTCCTGAAAAGTCAGAAAAGTGGCATATCAGGTTATTTTCCCTTTGAAAAATACAGATTCAGATCTTACATTTTTTCCTTTTACAGTTTCAGCCATCATAGTCATTTTTAGTCCAAACAGGCAACACAACTATGCAACATATCAGTATAACTTTTAAGAAGCGTATCTACAGAGGATTTTACTGGCAACTTCACTGACTTCAAAACTCTTCTCAGCATAAAATTTTTCAGGTTGTCATGAATTTAAGAGGATTGTCAGTTCATCATTTCCTCGTCCCTAGACCTCTGCTTTATATGCAGCTGTCAAAAGACATGTTAAGAGCTAACCTTTCCTTATGATGCAGAATTTTGGTGGAAAAACTTTTAGCCAAAACATTGAAGGTAAAAAAATATATTTGTTCAAATCCATCGTCAGTAATCCTGGATATAAGCAAAACAAACTGTAGAGATGGAGGTTTTTTGTGTATCTGAATTTTTATTTTTTGGTACTAATTTAGTTTGCAAATCAGTCTAATCTTTAAGCTGATTAAACAAGAAATTGGTAAGAATTTTTTTTTTTTTTAATTAAAATTATCCAGCGAAATATTTTCTTCAGGGGATATTTCTTATAGCAAGGAAGCAAAGAAATAATATTTACAATTGCATCCAACTAAACATAAGAGAAATCCTGCCCTTCCAAAATTTATTGTGTCTTCCCTCTTTCACCAATACAGCAGATTTCGTTTCTTTCATGTGAGCCGTGCATGAACAACCATAGTAGAACTCAAGTTAACTTCTAGTTTACTAAGGGCTAGAAACTGCTACTGAATCTTGTTCTGTATTTCCCCTGCCACAATAGCTGAAGTTGTGATTGAACGAGGCAAAAAGAAGCCCCCAAAACCAAATTAACCAAATAAACAAGTAAAAAAAAAAAAAAAAAACCAAGGGAATGTAGGATAATTTTTTTGTCCAATAAAAAGAGCCTTTTCAGAGTACCCCAAATGTCTTGAGAATTAACAAATGTTATTTCAGCCATTTTTTTTTTTTTTTTTTAAGAAAGTATAACAAATGTTCTGTTCTACCAGTGTTTCAGTTCCTCTACTGTCTTTCTGTTTCTCAGGCAAGGCTTACAGAGGCCCTTTCCTGAGGGTGTGTTGGAAACACACCTTCTGTGCCGCCCAGTCTGGTGAGAGGGGCGCTCACTTTGGAGGAAGGAGACCCAAACTCCTCTTCCATAGTTCAGCCACTAAGCTGATCATATTCAGCTCCTTTGCATCCAGCTCAGAGGTAGATCCCTACATGGAATCATGGAATAGTTTGGGTTGGAAGGTGTGGGAGATTTGAGGGATTTTCTTGAGGTTGTTGTGTGGATGGGTTTCTATTAGATGGAGATTTATTTCTGAACTAGCCAGGTCCAAAAGGAATTTCAAGGCCAGCCGAAAGCTGAAAACAGGACCTGCTGTGGGAGTGAGGCAGCTCTACAATAAGAGGGCCTCAACAAAACGTAAATCAACAGAACTATTAGCAGTGAAACTTGAGCTTCACTTCAATTCATATTGGATTGTGTGGAGTCCATGATTTTTTGCCCTCGCAAGAAGGGACCTACCAAAGGTCATCTAGTCCAACCCCTTCAATGAGAAGGGACATCTGCAACTAGATCACGTAGGTGTCTGAGTGTGGAGCTGAATTGCCTCCCACCAAATTCAGGTCAGATGAATCCCAGCCCAGAAGTATCTGCTTACCTGTGTAAATGTCCCCTTTTGATTGTCTAAGCATATCCAATTTTCACTTCATTCTGATAAAGTGTCTCTAATGTAAAAAGTCTTTGGGTGTGATTCAGATGCTTAATGTACATCTCTAATTTTAGGCATTTAGTGCTATTTTAACTGTTCAAGGGTATTTTGCTTGGTCTCTAACATCTAGGCCAGAGGGATGTGGGTCTCCTCCTGTAAATCCTGCATCCTGAGTCATTACTGACATTGGGATGGCAAAGGGTGGAGAAGATGAATTCCATCCCACAACTGTTACTGCTTTACTCAGTGTAATATTAAAAACAATCAAACAAAAACCAGCCCCCAAAAACTGAACCAACCAATAAGAAAAAAAAAAAAAATCTGCAAAACTCAAAACAAAACCAAATCATGTTACCTAAGAAGTATCTAACTGTACTGGACCAAATACTGAAAGGACCCAAACCTTATCCTGCCTAAGAGCATCAGTCAGACTGCTTTTAGCGAACTTTGCTGTTCTGAAACTATAAATGCACTAAGAAAAGCAGCTTTTTACCTGCATCAGCCAATACACAAACATCTTCACTTGAAAAGTCAGGTTTTGACTCCTGTTGTGTTGGGAGATGCTGAAAGTAGAGAGAAAGTAGAAGAGTTTTAAACAGAGTATTCTGATATTAGTCAGGAGCTTGTTCAGCTCCTGCTTAAGGTTTAAATCATACTGTGTTTTCTCTACTTTTTATGTTCCTTTTGCCTGTAGATTTTTAACACTGACCTTTGACCAGAATCCACACCACTCCCAAGGCCGTCAGCATGAGTCTGGTGTTAACTCTGTAATCAATTGAAAACCACAAGGTCACTCTTAGTGGGTCTTTTTCCCTTTAATGTCTCTATTACATTTCAAGGAGGTGAGAGGGTTAAGTACACCTTGATGTAACTGAGAATCAGACCTATTCTTTTTTATGTAACAAATTGTCTAAATTATAGAAAGGGGAGAACGGGTAATTATTTATCAAAAGGATAATTAGGTCCAGGAAGAACATACTGCGCCATCTTAATGACAAAGCAGATAATGCGACTTTAACCATTTTAATTTATGAAAAAATTGACTTTGTGAACAATTTCAAGTTTGTTAAGTGGGTCTCTTAATTGCAGGTTGAGAGGAGCACAAACTGTCTGTATCCATGTTTAACTAGAATCAGACATAATGAGCATTCGAAAATCACTGCTTGAGGAAACAATTATGTATTTATGTGGATTTTTTTCGTTTGTACTTGCCTATCACATATACTCTCTGTAGCGGGCTGTTGTGATATAACTTGACTTTCTCCTTTACTGCTTTCACTGAAGCACTGGATATGTTGGTATATGGAAACACAAACTATTTTAAACTTACTTTTATTCAAATCAAAAGAAAAAAAAATGAAAAAAACTCTAGTAAGTGAGACAGAAAATTCTCCAGTTTTGATGTATTCAAATGCTACAACTTACTGGAAAATTCTTTAGTAAAACTCAAATTAGGAGGGTGAAAACAGGATGAATGAACAGAGGTCCTGGACTTGTAATGAGATCCCCTGGCCCTAAATGCTAAAGATTAACAAGTCATGAACACTTGAAGGAACCTCCACAGAGCTTGATGTGCAAATGTTTAGTAGCTAAAGAGTGGATCTGTTTCTAAAGACTGTTTCTTTAAATGCATACCCTGAGCTTATTAGGAAGTTTGATTTGATTTGAATCTGCTCAGCTCTTTCTTAATCCCTCAATAAGGATGAAGCTTACCTGAGAATATTGCTCAAATTTCAGATGTTGATATCTTTTAAAAACCACATGCATAAGATCTTTGGGTACAGAAGGATTCAATCCAGAAACTGGAGAAGGCATTTGCACTCAACAGCACTGAAGTGTGTGGAGAAACTGGGAGGTGAAACCTTGAAGACCACAAGAAGCAGCCATAGAATCATAGAATAACTCAAGTTGGAAGAGATGCATAAGGATCATCAGGTCAAACTCCCTGCTCCTTACAGGACTACCTAAACATAATTATATGATTAACAGTGTCATCCAGAAAGTGTTTCTTTCTGATATGGTTTGGATCATGACCCACTATTCAGGTAAAGGGGGTTGCAGTAAGTGTCTGTATCCGAGCTGACAAATCCTGTGGGTTGGTTCTGGCCCCCCTGGGAAATCTGGGGGATGGAGGGAGTTGAGTACATCTTCATTTACAATATTAAGAACTCGTCTTCAAGAAGGTTGTATGAGTGCTGAGAAACATGGGAGGAGAAAGAGAACTGCTGTGTATTATTCCTGCAGATCTCTCTACCTTCAGTAAGTCACAACTACAGAAGCCTATAGGAGAGGAGAGAGAATAAAACAGAGAATTAAACTAATAAAATTTATTGTGGAAAAAAGCTGAAAAATTGGAATATGTAAGTTAAAGAAATTAGGTTAGAGAAAGGCTAATATGTGCAAACTAAGGAGAGAAAGTAAGTGTGTTTACCCAAAAGAAAAGTGGAAAAAGCATGTTGTGACTCAAGGAGGCATAAAAAAGAGTTAGATAAAGACCTACCTTCAGAGACAACCAGATACACATCACCAGAGGGAACATATTACCTGCAGACAGAGATTAAAAGCATCTTGAAGGTATGAGAAGAAAACTTTCCTGCCTCTCTCCGTCACAGAAAAATTGGGAAAAAATGCTTGAAGTATGTTAATAAGATGATGATGATGACTGAAAGTCAGAAATGCAACCAGGCTTAGAAAACATGTTTGTATAATTTGACATTAATATCAGGAAAGTGTCTATGAAAGTGATAGAGGATACATGTGCTACCCTGTAAAATGCCTGATTCATGCTACTTACCGTCCCAGCTGGTGTATTTTTATCTAAATCCAAAGCTGGTTGTGGTGAGTATAGCTTCATATTTCTAATATACTTTATAGTACTGAGAAATAAAGCAGCCATTGCTTAGATGCATAGCTGCAGATGGCACAGGTTTCAATGCCATCCTTTAGCTTGCTGTAAAAACATAGGAAACTAGCTGTTGTACAAATGAATGTTAGTGTAGAAGGTCTCATGGGGCTCTGAGGATCATCAGCAGCCTTTTAATCTCCCGGTAACGTAGTTCAATACCAGTTCAAGTGAGTGATATAATAGCAAAGATGTCTCCTGAAAGCTCTGTGGCCTGTGCGACTTAAATTAGTGGTTTCAGTCCACATCCCTGTAGACGTGTTGCCACAGTTAGGAAATATTAACCTTACAGCTGAGCTGTTAGGGGAACATGTTACCCACACACTTAGGGAATAAAAACCTTTGAGATTTATGGAGGGATTGTGGCAGTGGTGGCTGATACGTCAGGGCCAGATGTTAACACATCTGTATTTTAAATTCCAGATGCTAAAAGGCATCAACCACTTATGCAACTGAGGTCACAAAACACATGCAAAAGAGTCATTTGTTCCCTTCCCTGAAGTGAGAAATCTTCACGGTGTACTTTCTTACTATCCTAATGAAGCCAGTCACATCGCTATTATGCGGAAGCAAAAGATGCATTACAATATTAACAGAAATTAAAGCACTTGTTGTTTTTTTTCATGTAAATTTATATGATTTGCCCAGTCTGACTGTAGTGTTCTTACGTATTTTGAAATGGTTGAATGGATTGTGATTCAGTGCATTGAACACAAATTATTGTTCTTTATGTGGTGACATAGGCACGTCACTTCTACTCTTGACATTTTAACCCCAAAGAGCTTTTACTTTAAATAAGACACAACATACCAGGGGAAACTTAGAGCAGTGTTAGACACTGGAAGATGATGAAGATTCACAATGAATAGATGAAGTGGGACGTCTCTGTTTGCAGACTATGTTTATTGTATACTTCTAGTCCGGTTTCGCAGATACTGGCTTTGATGTTTTCCTTTTTGTCTTTGTTCTCTTTACTTCATCCTGGAAGGCTAAGATGAAAGTAAAAGTAAGAGCATGCAAGCAATCTTCTGTATTGAACAGACTATTGTAAGAAACCAAGTTTTACAACCGCACTCAAAAAAGAGGATGAATTTGCTCAGTGCATAGAAACAGATTGATTTTCAAAGTAAGGATGGAGCAAGAAAATATTCAAAGCCTGGTGTTGACACACTGAATTATATTCATTTGATTTGAAACAATGCTTTTGATTTGCTTTATAGTTCAGTCTGAATTCCGTGGTTTTAACAGTTACAATAAAAAGAAAAAGAGAAGTACAGTTCTGTTTCCAATTCTTATGTTGTGACTGCTTGAAAGAAGAGATAAATCTATGATTGCTCTGTGTATGTATGTAACATCTCCTCTATTAATATTCTTCATCTGAATCATTTAGTGGATTTAGTGTAACAAGATGAAAAGGGGTTTGATAATGTTTTCTTTGTACTGCAGAGCTGGCCCTAGAGAGAAAAGAAAAGAAATCATACCAAAACAATGACAACAACAACAAAAAAATCCCCCACAAAAACAACCAGAAACCAAACAATATAGCTTATCTTTGATCTTGAATTACAAGGGGGTAAAATTTAACAGAATAAAGGATGGACATGTGGAAAAAAATTGTCTCATAGCCATTGAATTTGGAGACAAAGGAGAAATTCCTGTTGAAAGTAACATATCAGCAAAAATATCAGTCAGCAAACAATAAGGACTTTCCTTTAATAAGTGCAAACTTCTATAATAACCATAGACAGGAGGCAGTTATGGATAAGGAAAGAAATATTGAAATACTCTGAGTGGACTACTGAAAGAGTAAATTCCTAGGTCTCGCTGCCCTGCATCCTTCTCTCATTCTTCTTTTGTTAGAGACAGTGAGCACCTTAGTTTGTTATTACAGCTATTGGTAGGATTTTCATCACACTTTAGAAATGGAGTATTTTTCATCACTGGAAATTAATGCAAAATATGCGTATCTTCTGTTATAGTGTAAATAAGGACCTAAACCACTAAGCAATGTAAATGCTGAAGAAAACCAAAATGGTAATTAAAACACACAAAAAACTTCACAAACCAAAAAGAAACCCAAAGTAAAGCAAACCAAACCAAACCAAAATGAAGCAGAAAGGGTAAATGACGCTAAATTCCTACTAATATTTTTCTATTAGACATTATTACAACCAACAAATATAACAAAAATCTCCAGCAGATTTTTCAGTGTTATCCTTCATATTTACAGACATACAAAAAGGCCAGTAAGGCTGATTACCTGAATCTGGCTAATATAATGATAAAATTTGATACTGAATGTCAAAAAGAAACATGACCTACAAATTTTAAAAAGGTGAAAAAGAGAAACATTGAGTGCTTTCAGAGGCTAGGGAGTTATCCTGATCAGTATGTGTTCAAGAGTTACATATCTTTCAAGAAGATATGAGAGCAATGCACTTCAGAAGGACCAGTAGTAGACTAAATGTTGTATGAGGCAACAGATAGTTTAAGTGGATTTAGAAATGAGGTCCTCATTAGGAAAATGACAAATATTGCCTCTTCTGCAGGTACAGGTGGAAACAGAGGTTGAAGACAATATTTTATTCTGCGCTGATATGAACTACCCTAAATGGAAATGTGACTCAAAAAATTGTTTAAACTTTCTTATTACAGTTCCAAAAGGAGTCCAACGAATCAGTCACAATTTCAATAGAAGGATTTTGTGTCTGAGCTTTCAACTTTGGTTTAAACTTCCTCTCATAGCCCTGAGATCCTTAGTAACAGACTATATTTCCCACCGTGATTCTATCTATCTATCTATCTATCTATCTATCTATCTATGTATCTATCTATCTATGTATCTATGTATCTATGTATCTATGTATCTATGTATCTATGTATCTATGTATCTATGTATCTATGTATCTATCTATCATCTATCTATCTATCTATCTATCTATCTATCTATCTATCTATCTATCTATCTATCTAATATATATTCATTATTGTTTGTATATACATATGTAAGTACATATGTGCATTTTGATGGTTCTCTGCTATTAGTTGAGTACTTCTGCTTTCTCTGTTTTTCTATGCTAAGCCAGTTGAAGCAAGAAGGAACAAATATCATTAACATCTTTTATTTCTCAGCACAGGTGAGCATCACGGTTTGTAGACAGATAGTCTGATTAAATTTCTCCTAAAAGAATTTTCAAATTCTGGAAATGTCAATATGTCCGTGATTTTGCATTACATTTATTTATGTCCACCTGTTATTTACATTAACATAATATTTAGAAGACTCATTTGTAATTTAAAATATTTTTTAAAAAAATACATTAATATAGCCATATTAAAAGTCTCCAGTGCATTTTCAGCAAGCTTCCAGGTTTTGTTGGCAGTTTTAAAAAGATAATGTCTATAGTGTCCAGACTAGCACAAATATTTGCTAAATCTTAGAATATTGACTATAAAAGCAAGTGAGTTTTAAACTTCATTGTAGTTACTGGCAAAGAAGAATTCATCTTGTGTAGTTATTTAATGAACCATTCGACTTATTTTGTTACACTTTTAATGATAATTCAGATCTTTCTATTATGATTTTACTTTTGTTTCTAATCATATGAAGTCAAATATTAATGATTTGCACCATTTCAAAGTGGAGGAAGAAACCTTTCAACCCAGATGTTGAAATTCTAGCACTTTCCATGTGATGAAAATTGTATTTTCCATCATGTTCGGTTAGACTGTATAATGTTTATGAAAATTCTCCTGTAGCTTCTTTCATTATTGCTTTTGAAGCTGTAATTGAATGCAGCTTAAACCATAAATAACTAGTGTGCCACCCTCCTTGCTCTTTGAAATCAAGTCTCCAGTTACTAGTTGCTGGTTTCTCACCCACTTCTTCCTAGGAGATTAAGAGAAGGTGGCATAAAAATGACCATTCTGTGCTCTTTCCATTTCTTGTAGGGCTGTGTAGTTAGCAAGATATTCTTCTCCGAGCATTAAACAGATTTGTTTCTGTGCTTGAAGTGGGGCTCTTGAAATTATCTAACTTAGTTTTCTTTTGAGATGGGTAAAGGGAATGAACCAAGCCAAGAGAATTACTCAAAATTCAATTTAAAGTATGAAATATTTTATTTTTATTGTTGTTTTTTAACATAAAGCACTTCAATTTTTTGAGTCTTTGTTTCTAGGCTGAGGAAATGATTTGGGATAATCTGTTCATTTCTTCCTACATGTTTCACAATTATCCAGCAAAATAAATTTATCCATTCAGATTTCATTTTTCCAACCAGTCCTGTATGTGTGGATAACTAGTTGTAAGTGCAAGGAAATGATTTCTGCAAAGTGACAGTACTGCATTTTTGGCTTTTTCATACATTTATGAATGCTTTCACCATAAGATTTAGCATAATCAAACACCTTATCCAGAGCATCCAGCAGTGCACTTCACATTAAAGAAAAATCATCACCACTCAGCAATTCACAAATGCTACACAGTAACAGCAAAAAAGTGACCTCACTCTCATTTTTGGTAACCCTAATATACCTTTTTATTTAGACATTAAAATTTCCGCAGCCAAAAGTTGTGAACAGACATTTCACTGAGAGTTTGAGCAGCAAAGAATAACTTAGTCCCACAATCCCGTTTGTGCACTGATGCTGCAATAAGACATGGTTTTCCTATTCAGATTTTTAAAAAGATACATTCTGTTTAAAAATAAAAAAAAATACAATATGCTGTTTCAAGTTTAACTCCTGTCCTGGGAGATCCCTGCGTGGATGGAAAAAAAGCAGAGAAAAAAACCAGGGAGTGATACATAAAAGAACCTGAGGACTCTTTCTTCCTACTGGGAAAGAATAGGAAAAAGAAAAAAAAAAAAAGAAAAAGAAAAAGAAAAAAGAAAAAGAAGAAGAAAAAGAAGAAGAAAAAGAAAGAGAAAAAGGAAAAGAAAAAGGAAATGCAAAATAAAATAAAATAAAATAAAATAAAATAAAATAAAATAAAATAAAATAAAAATAAAAAGAAAAATAAAAATAGAAAACAGTTTGGAAAATGTTGGAACTTGTGTGAAAAGCCTGTGGAAGAAGTAGTGTAGGGATTTCTAATAACTGGGTTTCTCTGTGTGATCCGATCTTGTCTGTGTATGACCTGTGAACCCATTTAAAGAGGAGGGCACGTAAATAGGAGGAAACACACTGCAGCAGAAAGAAATTAAATAGAGAGAAAAAATAATATCACTACTTTTCTGAAATCTCTCTCTTGGAAGCCAGGAAGGTTTTTAAAGTGCGCCTTTACAGTAGAATTCATGCAGTCAGCCTGTGTGAAAATGGGAAAGTTCAGAATAAATGCTTTCTCCAAATTGACAAAACCATTTGTTTAATAGTCATCTTGGGCTTCTGAGTGGCATTTGCCTTCTACTGTAGATATTCCTCTACAATCAAACTCATCTACGCAGATCACTGCTGCAAAAGTGGTCACCTGGCATGAATGCCAGCATTCCCATGTGAGAAAAAATACAAATACAATGGAAACACAGTTGTGCTACATCAGACTGATAGATGTAGCAAGTAATCTTGGGAAGGAGAAGAAATCAACAGGACTATAGTAGCAAGGTTATTGCGATTAATTGAATACCTACTTGGTGTGCCCTTTGCATTGATGGATGTATAAGAGCTTCTGCTTTCCTGTACATTTGAGTACTTTTGTCACACCATTTCTTACATGTCCTCCAAAATCTTGGACCTCCTTTCTTGCAGAAAGACATGCTCTAATTCAATGGGGCTATTCATTTGCAGGCATCAGTATATACTTGCATATTAGCAGCATGAGAGCCTTAAGTGGTGAACGTTTTGGGTTCCTTTTGTTGCAAGTGCTGACCCTTGGTGACTGTCTCTGTGAATGTAGCACAATGAAAGCCTGATTTGGTTCTACGGTCAAGGAGAAAATGCAGGCACTTCAGTATCTCTCCACTCAAGCTGACAATGCAAGCAGCAGTTCTGGGTGTTTTGTGCAGCAGTTCACAATCTGATTGCTCATGCTCTAACATTTCTTTAGATAAGATGTTTTCTCAAGGAGTCAAATTCACCACTGAGATTTGCTCCCTGATGGGACGCAAACACCTTCACAGATTCTTTTTTGCTTCTTGGCTTCCTCTTCAGATATGAATTACTACACTACTCTCCAAAGTCTACCAAAAAACATTTTAGAGTGATAGAAAGGTTTCTATTTTTGTAACTTATTCATCCCTTGTATTTGAATGTTTTTTCAGCTGTCTTGCATCACCCAAAGGGTGTGAGGGTCTGAACAATTATCAGAGGGTTGCAACACCTCTCCAATGAGAATGGGCTGAAAGAGTTGGGTTTGTTCAGTCTGAAGAAGAGAAGGCTCTGGGGACATCTTATTGTGGCCTTTCAGTGCTTAAAAGGAGGCTATAAGAAAGATGGGAACAGACGTTTTAGTATGGTCTGTTGCATTAGGGCAAGAGTGATGGTTTTAAACTAAAGGAGAGGAGATTCAGGCTAAATAAGAAGAAGGAATTTTTATAATGAGGGTGGTGAAACAGTGGAACAGAAGAGGTGGTGGATGCCCCATCCCTGGAGACATCCAAGGCCAGGCTGGACGGAGCTCTGAGCAGCCTGATCTGGGTGAAGATGTCCCTGCTCCAACTCAAATCATTCTGTGAGTCTGTGTCATCTTGTGTGGTTTTCAGCTGTTGATCTTGCAGCATACAGGTGTCATGTAGGTCAAGTGTTATGTCTACTAGCACACACAGAAGTCTGAAATATTCTAGGACAGCTAGTATGAATGAGATCACTTATGCTTAGAGGGGTGACTAATGCCCAGCTTCCAGCTACGTTGTTCATAGCCGTATGTTTGCTTTGTAGAAGGGTCAGGAGGGATGTGTGCAATGTAATATAAATATTCTTCACTGTTTTGTTGGTTCATATCAAGAAAGATTTGGAGACATTAGTTTTGAAATGTCATCGAGGTGTTGTGAAAAATTCCACATTTCATATTAGTCTCTGAGACCCAAGACTCATCTTCATCAGGTTTTCAACCAGATATACAGCAGTGAGTCTGGAAACAAAGACAATTTAAATGGAAACAGTCTACAGGTATAATGTTTTATCATTCTTAAAATGGAATAAAACTGACAAGAGGTTTTTTTTCAAATGAAAATACAGTCATTTGTTTGATGGCAATGAAGAGATATTGAACTAATTCTTGGCTGCCTTTTGCAATTTGTAGGACTTGGAAAGTCTTAAAGGAAAGTTGATGGTGACAAATAGACATTTGTAAAATGTCAAGTCATCCTCAACATGAAATTTCATTTATTTATAGACTTACTCTGATGTCTCAAATGTTACAGAGCTTCCTGTAGACAGTATTTAGCTTTCTATTAAGTATTCTCAAAATCTCAAATGCATTGATGTCTTACATGAAGATTATGTTGCAGTGGCACATTTCACAAATAAATTATATTAAATTAATCATTGGCAAATTTTCTGAGTACATTTTTCATACCTGAAACCAGCTTTCTAGAGTAACTGTTACTTAAAAAAGAAAGTTTCCACGTCTCTGAGAAATTATGAAAGAGTTGCCTGTCTTCAATAAAGAAATGCTTCAACACACAAAAGGAGAAATATTTTTTCTCATGATTTTGCACACAACTTTTAAAAACATATTAAAATAGTCCTTACGCAGTGTAGAAATCATGGTCTTTTCTTTTTTTTTTTTTTTTTCCTTTTTCTGTAGGCTGGGCCTTCTGTGTGAAATACAATGCCCAGGTATGTTAAGTACATCATACAGAGCTGAAACCTCGGGTCACCAGGACTTTGATGTTTTGTTTTTTTCTTTGTTTTGTTTTGGTTTTGTTTGGTTGGATTTTTTTTGGTGAGTTTCCAGAACAATTTTTCCTAGATTGTTTTTTTTTTTTCCCAAGGTATACTTCTTGTGGGAAAAAAAAAAAGAAAGAAAAAGAAAAATTTCTGACCAGCATTTTATCATTCTCCCAAAGGCAGGATACACTTCCAATGTGTAAGATCATGACAATGGCTTCTGTGATTAATCAAGCATAATAACTCCGTTTCTTCTTTTCTGGGATAGTTACAGAAAGGGATACAGTATGAACAGATGCAACCAGTAGAAACAGTATCTCTGGATCTTCATTTAGCATGGAGGAAACTGGTTTGCAACAACACCTCCCTGAAATTATTTTTATGATCCACCTTATTTTTTTACGTGTTTCTGTGGGGAATGAAAGTAGTTGTTAAATTATTGTGATCTGTACTTTATGTCTTGTTTCGGGCTGTCTCAGAGGTTTCTTACACTGAAACTGCCTAAACCTGCTTTTGCTAACACATATTCAATATTACAAAGGATGAAAAGCGGAAATAAGACTTAAAAAATGGCATTAGCTTTAAATGACCTGAAACCTCACAAAAGTTTAATTGGACCAAATCTGAACAAAACTGCTTGTCTTAATTGTATACTTATCAAACATGGTATAAAAGGCACCATCATATCCTTATTGAGTTCCCCCTTGACACTGTTCTAATGGCTTTCTGCACTAAAATTTCTATATAGATAAATACACGAAGTTGTTTACAAATGTCAGGTGGAAGAAAGAAGGAAAAAAAAAAAAGTGAAAGAAAATAACTCTTTGCATATTGTCCCTCACCTTAGCTGAGTCAGAATATTTCTAAAAATTGGCTTTACCGTTTTAAAAATAAATGGCTCATGTAAGTTGGGGACAGATTTCTAGGAGCTGACATGTGAGAAGCTTGTCCTGCCAGCCATAGCAAAAGACTTCCATATTCTTCAGAGTCTCTTCTCCCAAAAGTTATTTAATAATTATTTTCAATACGTGACTGTCTACCAAAGACTCCAAGTGTTTTCCCATTTCGTTCCTGTTATGATGTATTCAATGGTCTTTTGACAATTCATGTTTCTTCTAATGAAACCAAAGGATCTACACTCAGTAGTGGTGGGAGCCAGATCCTACTTTCACAATTTTCCTTTAACTACTGGCCGTGAAGGTATGTACAGCACCAATGCTGGCTCTGCACATCCATGTGACAGGTAACATGTGCCTCTAAGTCCTCCTTTTTTCTCAGGCAGACACAGTAAGTCTTGACTGTGCAGGGCAAATCATACAAGAGATTTCCCATGAATAAATAGCTCCTGAAAATCTATTTTTTATTTATTTAGGTCAATAAATGGGGATGGGGTGGGTTGGGGGAGGACAACCTTATAGAGTTGCCCACTTAATTTCTTAAATGCAACGAGTTATCTGAAATTGGACATTGTCTTCTGCACACAGTCTTAACTGGGTGTATTGAAACATGCTTATTCTTACAAGTGGACCCTGTTCCTTTCAAGCATCCTACTCACCTTTTTCAGGACTATTACTTCTCCACTACCACAGTCACCGAACCTGTAAGAATACCGAATTTGTCTATTTCTGTTAATTTATTTATACCAGTTTGACTCACCTTACTTTGGGAATTATTTTATCTTAATGCATTCTGTTCACCCAAATTCATCCCTGATGTAGTTAAATTTATGTCACGGGACATTAAATTTCCTATTCTAGCTCTGGGTATATTCATCTAGACTGTCAGGGCTATCCTGTAAAGAGTTTTTTTTTACAAAATTGCCTTATAAAAGAGCAACTACTCTTAGTATCTTCACGTGTTTTATCTTTTCAATGATCTTGCCTGTCCTGGCCTTGTTCAAATCTGTATTAAATACAGAAACACAGGGACAAATCTTAGTTGTGCATAACTTTGATGCTTCTTTTTTTACCTATAACATATCTTGCTTTGCATTCTGATTACTGGTACATAACTAATTTCAACTGTAAATGCACAATTCTCAACATTGACTGATGAATCTCTACCACTGCAAAATATTTGCTAATTGTATTTGGTTTTGTTTTGATTTGTTTTTCTTGAATCCTTGACTTAAATTATGAATGTTCAGTGTCTTTTAAAATTGAGGCTTATGCTGGAGTTGAGTATGAATCAATATTCACTCAGTACAAACAAGTCCTGCTTGTGGTAAGGTAAACAGATTGTGTCAACAGCTTCTCAGGAACAGGTCTGACTGTGCTTCCATCTCCAGAAAGCCACCTGTGGCAACGAAGAGGAGACACAAAGAAAGCAAAAGCACCAGTTAAAAACTAAGAAAGAAGAAGGAAAAATAAGAAAGAAATAAGAATTCCTCACTGAGAGGTAAAAATCAGAAGGATGTTCAAATTTCTGTCTTGTGAATACATCAGCAAACACTTTTGGATATTTGAGGTTTTTTTAATGCAATTGTAGCATGCTAAATGTTAAAATCAGAGATGAAACAACAGTTTTCCAACATTGAAATTGTTTAATTTTGAAATCAGTTGTGAAAAAAACCAAAAAACAAACAAAACAAAACAAAACCAACAAACCAACCCCCAAAAACACCACACACAACAAAAATGAAGAAACTTGATTATTTACACCTGGGTAAGGTAATATCACATTGCCATTGAATGAACATTGCCCTGTCAAGAGGAATGAGAAGCTAAAAAGCAAACCAAGAACAATTTATTCCCCTCAGAAATCTGGCGAAACACTGGCGCAAATTCTGTCTGAGAATGACATTCGGATGATCTCTAGCAAATGAAAAGGGTACATTTGGAATACTACCAGACCAGGAGCTGCTCTGCCAGCAGCTGGTTGATCGCCTCATTCAGTTGCTGAAAGGTTGCACCTCTCAGCTCTGTTAACACCGTCCATTTGATGTTCATCTCCAAGTGGCACGTGCAATTCCAAACTCACTTTTCACTGGCACTTATGTATTTTCTGGAAGAACCATTCAAGAATAAAAACAGACTAGGAAGAAGAGTTTTCCCTAAATCAGAGATGGTCAAATAATATTATTAAAATTATTATATGTTTGGGGGACAACTAATTTGAACCAGCAAAGAATACATATATGTTAAAAGACATTTGGAGCTGAGATGGCTTCATATAGTTACAAAGCCTGAAACAACAGCAATATGTTGTGGAAAGAGGATGATAATAGGAAATAAATGTTAAGTTTTATATTGGTTTAGTAAAGAAACAAATATTGAAGTGTTGACCTTAATGATGCATTTTGACACTTTTCATCTTTCGCGGAAAAGGTTACCAAAATTGCAATTTCACTTCCTTGGATGATTTGTTTTGTATATTAAACTAGTGCGTAAATGCCAGAAGTGAGATCAAGACTTCGCAGTGTTGGATGCCATAAAACATATGTTATTAGAATGTTGTGAAAGACAGTCCTTCTCATCAAGACCACTGAAGTAACAGTGAAAATATTTGGGAATAGTTTTCATAGATGAGCATTTTTCTTGAACCGAAAGCTATAGGAAATTTTCAAATATGCCTCAGCCATAACGCAGGAATCCCACTGCAGCATTCAGTTTCCTTCTAATAACATTTCTGCAATTTCTATTTAATGTGCTATTGAGTACACAAACCCTTGACAGTTATTTCAGAGCAAGTTTGTGAACTTTGAAAGTTTCATTAAAAATTATTTAGGATTTTATTTTTTTTTTTTATATTCATGTGGAAGTGTTCAAAACAGATCTTAAGTGTTGTGCTGATTCAGAGGGTAAATACAAAGAGACATAGCGTAATTGGTACAGAAACCAGCTCCTCTACTTTGCCATAATATCAAAACAAAGAGAAATTCAGCAAACTCAACAGCAAGCAAGCTGGAAAAAAAAAATGGTTACGAGCATTTCATACAACACAGGCATCTTTTTGTGAAACTTGTTACACAAATTATCACCACTTTTTATACATAAACTTTGTACTCATGCACGAATAATCAGAGTAAACACAGTTATGAATGAAAATTGGATTTCCTAATTGATATTGTTAGATCTCTTCTATTTCCTTTGATAGTAGTAAGGGCTGACCAAAGGTTGACCAGACTGGAGTGAGAAGTGGTACAACTGTCAGCATGGGTTGGAGTCTTTTTTGGCTTCTCATTCCCAAAGACCAGATTTGTACAGTTTCTCCTCTTTTCAAATGACATTTCTATACACACTTCAAAATGGCATCACATTTTCTTCTGTTCAGCATATATTAGAAGCTACTGGTCAGATAGCAGACATTGGATTATAATGCTGTCATCTTTCTGGTACCCAGTCACACCAGTCCTGCAAAGGATACATGTAAATATTAGCTGGGCCTTCTTGACTGAATACATAGTGGAGACAAAATAAGATGCCTGAATTTAGCACCTGTGTTTACCTACTGAAATTTGACCTCTGAGGTTTTTGTTGAATCCCCAGCTGCTGCTCAATAATCTCACAACAGCAATATAAAGAAGTCAGCTTCAAAATGAAATCAGATTCAGTTGCTGTATTCTGTTCTTTTGTGCCCTTGGGACCAGAGCACCATAGGGAATAGTGTGTTAAACTACATCTTAAAGGCAACCCAGAATGCAATCTGGCAGCAAAAGAATAGGCAACCTTGTAAAACAGAAAAGAAAGTTGTTACTGGAGGTCAGATTAAATATGAGGGACTCCAAGGAACTGTTTGTGGTCTGTCTTTTTAGCCAGAATTTCAGAAAATGCCACATTAAGGTCCAACATTTGTGTGAAATGTAGGCATGGTCTCGACTGCATTCTGTTGTAGTTGACTATGTCTTTTTTGGCTTGCTGATTAGGAGCAGCTTCTGGTTTTAACTGAGATTTCATATTTTATTTCTGGAAAAGATTCCTGCATCTCTGGATAGGTTATTTTTTTTGAAGATTTTACTGTACTTATTATAAATAGAGAACAATAATAGATAATAATAATTGTGAGCTGCAAGGATACAGTAGGGCCAGTTGGCTTCCTGTGACCCAGTGACCTTTCGGTATTAGAAACCGCCTGCTGCCATTAGTTATATTAAACCTTTGCAGCTGGGTTGTAACAATGACAGGAATATTTCCTGGCCCCTGATCCTGCCATCTCAGAGCTACCAATAAGCTTCTTCAGGCAGGGGGAGGGAGGTTACTCAATGTATTTCAAAAGAACTTCCCAATTGGATAAGGTCTGCTCTGGTGGAAAAGACTGTTAGACAGTTCCCTGGGTAGGGGATTTGCTTTGTTAAGACACCCCAGTGGTTTTGCTGCTTAGTGGATCAAGTTCTGCCCATAATTGGCCCTCCTTTTTTATTTTACTTTTTTTCACTGAAAAACTATGCTTTTGCAATTCTGCATCCAAAACTATGCTTATAAACAAGTGTAAGTAAAATAATCCTTACTAACGGACCAGTAGATGGTCCTGGCAGTGTAAGTCTTTAAAAGAGTCTGGAATAAGAAAGGAAAACAAACCCAAACCAGAAATCTTTAGCATAGCTGAATATTGAAAGTTTCTAACTGAGAACAAAGACTAGCATATTCTTTTATCTCTTGAAAGACGACCCAAGGATGCTGAGTTATAGTTAAAGTTTCAGAAGTCTGAGGTAGCAGCAAAACGTACAGTGTGTGCCATAGGTGTTAGTACCATTTTGTGCACACACAATATAAGACATTCTCAGGAGAAAAATGCATCATACATATATAGAGACACAACGGTTGAAAGTTTCCCTTTAACAGAGTGATATTATCAAAGAGATGGAAATGTTTGTTTTTCTGAGAGTTCAGAGCTTGCCGCTTCCCCTCAGTGCCAACAGTACTTTAGCCACAACATGGGGAAGATTCCATTCATGAGGTCAAACCTAAAATGTGGTGAACCTGTTGAAACACAATTCAAATGAGTCCTATCTCAGGACAAATAATTCAGAATTTTCAAATTTAAAAAATCACACTTTTGAGCCTTATTTGTAGTAGCAGTTTCTGATTCCTAGAAATTACTATTAAAAGAATAGCACGTCTAGTTCCTAGAAATTACCATCAACATACCAACTTGTGCCCCACATCAATCTGTATCCCACTTATAGTGCTGGAGTACGAGTGTTTTTTTCTTGGATGCTGGTACTGCATGGCCAGCGTGGCAATAAGATACTGTTTTACTCTACTTGGCATTTTTGTGTGAAACACACCATATGAGAGGTGTTCGTGTAGCTTCTATTTGAAGAGATTGGGACTGTGGTTAACAAGGTCAATAACAATTTACTGCAATTGCCACACTGCAAACATCTAGAAACTGCAAGGTTACATGGCTCAGGTCCAAGTGGGGATCAAGACCTCCCATCCCTGAAGTCCACGTTTCATGGACAGACTGAATGTGTAGGATTCAGCTATGGATTGTAACTCCTTAGTCTTGAGCATGGACACTTCCAGTGTGTCTTTTCATATTATCATATCAACCTCTTTATGAATCAAAGGCAATTTAAAGGGTAATCAAAGGTAAGGATTTTTTATTTCTTGTTGTATCTGGCAGAATTCTTCCCTAGAACTTTGTGTAAGCTTCTTGTCAGGCAGGTGTGTGAACTGTAAACTACAAGCAATGAGAAAAAGAAACTGATATTCCAGCACTATCAAGCTCCTTGTGATGCTCTGCAGCCTGTGCCATATCATTATCCTCTTATTAACTTCAAATTAAGAGTGCTTACATACAATAATGATGACCGGAAGGGAAAGAGACATAATACATTTAAAACAAACAAACAAAACACCCAACCACAAAACAAACAGGTTTCTCTAGATGTTTGCCTTGTAAATTAGAACAAGAAGTCCTTTGGCTCTTATGTTAATTTGGACTTGTGCCTACCTGCTTTTGAAAAATACAGCCATATATTCATAGGGTTGCCTCTGTAATAATAGCATCAGTTAAAGCCAATGATCTCAAAGTACTCTAGAAACATTAAGCTTCACAAATTTTTCCAAAGAGTTATTACTTGAGGAGAGGGAATAAGAAGCTTGACCTTCATTTCAGAGCTTAATTTTACACCTTTTAATGGCACCAGGCTCAAGACTGCCTTACAGGGGAGGACGACTTCAGACAAGACTGAGATGCCCCTGAGAACAAACCATGTCTGACACCAGAGGAACATGTTGCCTGGGCTGTTGAATATTTGGAGACGAGGAGAACCTGGAATGTGCTCTGGTCTGGTGAGTGACCTCTTACAGAGTTGAAGTATTATTTCTGTACTGCCCTGAAATCCAAGCCACATAGACACATCATATATTGCCACATTCCTGCTTGAGGACTGGACTTGCATTTTAGGTAACACTTTAGACATGAAGAATACGTGGGACTCTCTTCCTGTCTGACTGTGAAAGTCTGGTTTAGACAATACTATCTGGTAAAGCTGAACTTTCTTAGCCTCCAAAACAGTGGCAACAAGCTGTGTTGGAAACAGTCCCCAACTTGTTCTAACTTCTGTACTGTGACTGGATGTCATCTTGGAGGACTCATGCTGCCATGGACAGAAAATATTCCAGGGTCTGTTGTTTGCAATTTAATTATCAGTACAATGTATTCCTTTTTATCAGATTATTGCTTTCAGGCATGAGATGTGTGGGGAATCAGAACAAAGAAAGTCCAAAAACCTTGTACATTCTTCCTAGGAAACAAAGCTAACAAAATCTTTCATAAACTGTGTTTTCCACTAGGAAAATCAGAAGTTGCTCCACTGACCTCATGACAAACAAGTAGAGTAATATAAAACATAAATTACAGAGAGGCTATTAAAAATATTGAACTCCCCAAATGCTAATTACAACAAAAAGAAAATTAAAAGTTTAATGAGATTGCAATATAAGAAGGAATTTAAATATTTTAAATGTATTCCAATATAACACTTAATTGGCACTGAGAAAGTTTAAGTTAGGCAGCTAACACGATAAAATTAATGTAGACGCACAGCAAAAGGCTATTTTATTTGTTACTTTATATGTGTTATATGACAATTTAATTAAGCGTTGAAGTAATCCAGGCAAATAATTTCCTAGTGAAATAAACCTAGAATAATCAGCTTCCTTTTCTTTAAAGGATCAATGCAGAGTGACACCTAATCTATGCTTTATGACTCTACACTCTTAAAATTTATGTCAAAATTAATGAGACAAAATAGAATTCTAAGGGCTATTTTTTTCACCATCACACATGCATAGTAAGTCAACTCATTCTTGCTGGAAATAAGCTCAGATAGAGAAATAACCCTAGTTCTTATGATGTTATTATCTTTTTAATTTTTATAAAAGTATGTTGCTAAACCTCAGCGTAAAGGGGAAAAACAAAGGCTTTCAGTACAGATCAGTTTGTTAGAAGTTTTAGAACTTTTTGACTGATACTGTAAGCATGCTATGTGATCTGTTGCCTTTAGTCAAAGCTAAAAGGAAAAACTCTCAGAATGTCACACGATTCTGAAGCAATTTGAATCAGTTAAATATAAATGTTGTTTCTACTGAATTCTATTAGAATATTAACAGGAATAATTCCAGTAAGCTCCATTAATTTCTGTGTGCTATTTTAAAGTTTCATTTATGGGAAATTTTGTTTCACTTGCAAACTAGACATAATTTCAGGGTTGGGCTCACTGCTTCGCATCAGGCAGACAGGATATGTGTGCATGTATTTTATGTATATTTTGCTTATCTGTGGGTGTACACATGTGTGTGGTCTGTGGTCTGACAGCATTTGTGAAAGGCTTAAGTTGCTTCCTAGGCTGATTTACATCAGGCATCACATCAAGAACATCCCTGTGAGTTTACAGTTTATTTTCCCTCAGGTAAAGTTGTCCAACGCTGGGGAAAGGAAAACAGCAAGATTGACTTGCGCAACCTCAGAACAGATGAGTGACAGAAGCTATTGACTGCATCATGGATGTCATTGTCTGCAATACAGGTGTCTTTGGTTGGATGAGCTCCTCAAAAAGGCACTAGGAATCTCTATCTGAGGGAAGGAGCTGATTTGCAAGACTGAAAGAAGCTGTTGCAGATAATGGAAAGGCTGTTCTGCAACTGTAGATGTCTGGTTGTATGTCTCAAATGTTTCCTCTGGATGGTATATATTTCTATTTTCCTTTTTCAGTATAAAACATGAGCAAATCTCTAAGTGACACGAACATTCAAAACCTTCACTTCCTGCTTCTAGCAAGAACATAATCCTAAATTATTTTATAAAATACTATAATTATTATTTAATTTTTTTTATTTATTGAGAAATCATATGTTTTTGTTCCAATAAAATGTAGCCATATTTAAAAATCTTTAAAGTACATAAAAAATGCTTTAAGACCAGTGTGTTTCTCCTTTAAGCAGTAATAAAAAGAAAACACTTGTTTGCATGATTCAGGGATAGAGATCTCTGCTAAACAGCACAGATAGTTATACAAGATTGACAGCAAAAAAATAAGTGAATTTGCATCATCTTAACAACCTCCTACTTTTTTTTTTTTTCTTATTTCTTTTCACATTATAAATCATTCAAAGGCTTCCTAAAATGTTCTGATGATGACAAGCATCTTTTTCTTAATAAAACATAACAATTATTTTTACCCTGTGGTCAGTTGATCTTGTCGAGCTTCCAGAAGACCATGCAGCTGCTCTCACTCTCTTTCCTCAACAAAATAGGGGTAAAAAAGAGGATGGAAAAGCTCACAGGTTGAGAAAAAAGACAGGGAGACCATTTACCAATTATTGTCACACATAAAACATGACTATATGGGGAAAATTCATTTAATGTATTGCCAGTTCCAATAAAAATTTAATTAATAATGTGAGTAGTGGCAAACAAAAGGCCACATTAAAACAACACCTTTCTTCTCCACTCTTTTTCAGGCCCAGCTTCACCAGCTGTCAAACAGTAGAAGAAAGAAAAAAAGAAAAATAAAAAAATAAAATAATAATTAAAAAAAAAAAAAGAGAGAGAGCAACCAGTCTCCAGAATTTCTTTTTCCTGTTGTCGGGTTTTTTCGTTTGGTTGTTTTT
Organism: Patagioenas fasciata; assembly: GCF_037038585.1. Taxonomy (NCBI): domain Eukaryota; kingdom Metazoa; phylum Chordata; class Aves; order Columbiformes; family Columbidae; genus Patagioenas; species Patagioenas fasciata. Next base: position 8,109,723 of record NC_092521.1, on the reverse strand, counting down.
TAAATTCTACTCTAAGATTTTGTCATCTTAAAGCAATCCGATAGAGATTAAGTGATAGAGAAGATCTTGAAGTCTTAAAAATGACAGAATTCCTTTATAATATAGTCCTTGAAGAAAAAAATCTATCTAAAGGAAACTGTGTATCAAGGTACTAAATATTTCACTTTTTAAAATCCTTTCTTTTGGTTGAAGGCTGAAACTAATGTATGGTTGCTTCTGGAAAGTATCTAAAAGGCTGAAGAGATGAATACGGGATTATGATAAATTGTTTCCTGAAATAAATGTTCCAGTAGCGAGAATAATTGATAGCAGAATTTAACTGAAGAATAAAATCCTGGAGAAAATGTATATGATAGAGTCACTTTTACTCCTCGATGTTTTGTTTTTTTTTTTCACAAAACACTAGGCAGATACAGCAGAATTGGTGAATGTTTATAACAAATGTGTCACTGATGAGTCAATGAAGAATGATGGAACAGAAAAGCTTGCTGGCTGAAGAATGCGCTTTAAGATCTAGAACTACATGTGAAGCTATATACAGGCAAATATTGATGAAAAACACTTGAGGCTGCAAAGCAATGATGGTAAGAGAGTCGAGAGCCATAAAAAGACAATGATTTCATCTGCTGGCACTGACAGAAGACAGGAAAACATGAATAGAAAAGGAAATTGTATATGTCAGTTAACCTTTCCTCTTTCTTTGCTACCTCCCGCATTTGAAATATGGCGATCATCTGACATTATCGTTATATGTCTTAACCTATGCTGGATGCCAAGAGAATAGACAGCTACAAATTTAAATACTGCAGTAACTAAGCAGTGACTCATACAAAGTCTAGTAAACATAAGGAATGGGTAAAGCAAAGAGTGCAAACCTTAAAAGGCATAAGTTTCTTTCTGAAGACTAAAGGTTAAAAATAGAAGTTAGGAAGTCATTTGTAATAAATAATTTCTGAAGAACATTTTCCTTCTTTCTTCTGGCAGAAAAACAACAAATCTAGGTCTCTTCTTAGTTTTTCAGCAGTAATATTGCCCTTGGTTCATCAATAGCTGATGATAATCAGTTGCTACAGCCCTCAGCCCTCCAGTCGTGCTGGTTTTGCTGGTCTGATTTCCCCACTGCTGTTTTGTCTAAATGTTAAGTTTGTACACCTTGCTTTTTGTGTTAGGCAGGACTTTGAAGAATTTAGGGCACTATCTAGGCCTACCTGAACCTGAACTTCAATCAGTTTCCCTACTTTGGAACACGAAGTTTCATCTGTGCTTTAGCATGAGAGTTGGTTCCAAAGTGCTCTAGTGTGAGTGCTAAGGCAATTTGTTCCTGCCAAAGATGGGGAAGAACCTATGGTTTTCTGTATCAGAAGTGTCCAGGTGTAGCAATAGGCTTTAAGAGGCCATTTTGAAATGGAGACAGAGAACGACATAGCAAGCCACATTTTGCACAGTGTCAGCAGACTTGTTCAGAAAACAAGAGACTTGTATCTACCTCTTAGCCCAGAGTGGAGCTTTTATACCCATCTAACCACCAAAGCACAGACTAACCATACAGCAGAGTGATGAGGCATTGATTTTGAAAGCCTGCAGCCAGAAATACCTATTGAACAGGGAAGATAAACCCTGTAACTGACTGAGCCAAGGAAGCCTGTCCTTTTTAAATTAATTGCTGTACATTGCAAAGAGGTACAGGTAATTGTGTATTCAGGGTCCAGCATGGAACAAGAATCCTTTTTTACTGTCTTAGATGTAGAAGAAAATGGTGTGGGGACTGTTACCAAGTTTTTCATTTCCTGAACCGTTTCTTCTGTTTGACAGTGCCCTCCCCACTTTCATACACATAGTCCAGTGATAAGGCTGTGTTTGTCTGAAAAAATAAAACAATAAGGAATGAGTTTGAAAAGGGTGAGCCTACTTTGTACATCGTTTGAAGATGAAATTCACATTTCCTTAACTTTTTGGAAGAAAGGATTTACATGCCTAAACTAGATATGAACTTAACGGGTAGGTAAAGCTGTACTCTTTGTTGGTGTAAATTGCTGCTGTTTTATTCAAGGATTTAATTTTATTTCTCTTCTTGAAAGCAGGTATTTGATGACCTGATTATATTGGCTCATGTCCTTACAATGTTGAATGCATGAAATCCCAGCCCTCAGCAGGTCAGATTAAACATCAAGCTGTCTTAGTGCTTGTGGTTTTATCAGTTCATGGGAATTTTACCGTAGACTTCAAATGCAATAGGTTAGTTCCTATTTCTACATGTTGTAATAATTTGCTCTAACTCTGGGGTCTTAGGCTGTAGGTAGCCATGAAAAGGAAGAAATACGATTGAAAATATCTCATTTCTTTCCCTAGATTCTTCTTAACTGTTGCACTCAATTGCATTACTTCACTTGGTACACAATATCTATTTTTCTCAGTCAAACTTTAAAACATTAAATTTCCCCTTCCAGTAAGCCTTGCTCTTTTTTTAATTTTAATTTACATCTCTGTTGATATGTTGAACTGAAAACACATTCATATGTGAGTTTTTTTTTTCAGTTTTCTGGTTCTACTGATGAGCAGAAGGATTCAGAAAGCATCAGATTTAAAATAATGTAGCAATTAAATCCACTACTTTCTTCCTAGCAAATGGACACAGAGCAGCTTGCTCCAATCATAGAATCATAAAATTGCAGAATAGTTTGGGTTGGAAACAGAAAAGTCCTTGTGTTATCAACACTGTTTTCGTTACAAATCCAAAACACAGCCTCATACCAGCTACTACAAAGAAAATTAACCCTGTTGTGGTCAAAAGCAGCACAATCTTACAAATGTAAAAATAATATACTAATTCAGTTGCAGTAAGCCACTGAAAACAAATCCTTACCTTGTTTCATTCACCCTTGTGCAATGAATCAATGACTTGTCATTGTGGTCTGATGACCCAGATAACTGAAATAGTTTAATCAATGTAACAACACAGATTGTGCTGAAAACTCTCCACAGAACACAGATCCACGCAATTACTTTTGACACTTCAAATCTCGAACAGCTCAGCAACCTATATAGGCAGATAATGGCTTTGCAGTACATTGTTTATGCACTTGAATTGGTAACGCATCTCCTTGTGGAACTGAAAGCCTGGTGTCTGTGGCATGACTACAATCCTGTGCGTAAAAAGATTAAGCAGATTTTTAAGCACTTGTGTTCTCTAATTCCCCACTGGATTAGTGTGAGTTGGAGGGCATGGTGGTGTCCATTAGGATTCGCAAGCCAGATGCACGAAACAACTGCGTTGTTTGTTTGTTTCAATCCCTAACACCAGCTCCTCTGGAAAATACCTTAGGGCAAGACGGCGAAAGGGGTCAAGGACTGCAAAAAGAACTTTTTCAAACACATAGCAGATAAAACTAATACCAGAGGCAACGTAGGCCCACTGATGAATGGGGTGGGTGCCCTGGTGGCAGAAGACACAGAGAAGGCAGAATTACTGAATGCCTTCTTTGTCTCTGTCTACTCTGCTGGAGGCTGTCCTGGGGAGCCCTGTACCCCTGAGACCCCGGATGAAGCCAGGTCAATGGAGGAGTTTGCTTTAGTTGATGAGGACTGGGTTAGGGAGCAATCAAATAGTCTGGACATCCATAAATCCGTGGGTCCAGATGGTATGCATCCGCGGGTGCTGAGGGAGCTGGCTGAAGTCATTGCTAGACCACTCTCCATCATTTTTGCCAAGTCTTGGGAAATGGGAGAGGTGCCCGAGGATTGGAGGAAAGCAAATGTCACTCCAGTCTTCAAAAAGGGCAAGAAGGAGGACCCGGGTAATTATAGACTGGTCAGCCTCACCTCTGTCCCTGGGAAAGTAATGAAGTAGCTTGTCTTTGGTGCCATCTCAAGGCATATCAGGGATAAGAGGGTTATTAGGGGCAGTCAGCATGGCTTTACCAAGGGTAAGTCATGCTTGACCAACCTCATAGCCTTTTATGAGAATGTAACAAGGTGGATGGATGATGGTAGAGTGGTGGATGTGGTCTACCTTGACTTCAGTAAAGCCTTTGACACATTCTCTCACAGCATCCTCACAGCTAAGTTGAGGAGGTGTGGTCTGGACAATAGAGTAGTGAGGTGGGTTGCAAATTGGCTTAAGGAGAGAGGCCAGAGAGTGGTGGTCAGTGGTGCTGAGTCTAGTTGGAGGCCAGTATCTAGTGGAGTGCCTCAGGGGTCAGTACTGGGGCCAATATTATTCAATATATTCATTAACAATTTGGACGAGGGAATTGAGTGTACTATCAGCAAGTTTGCTGATGACACCAAGCTGGGAGGAGTGGCTGACACGTCAGAGGCTGTGCTGCCATCCAGAGACCTGGACAGGCTGGAGAGTTGGGCGGGGAAAAATTTAATGAAATGTAACAAGGGCAAGTGTAGAGTCCTGCATCTGGGCAGGAACAACCCCAGGTTCCAGTATAGGTTGGGAAATTACATATTAGAGAGCAGTGTAGGGGAAAGGGACCTGGGGATCCTGGTGGACCCTCTCAGTGAGGGTGACAGACACTGAAACAGGTTGCCCAGGGAGGTTGTGGAGTCTCCTTCCCTGGAGACATTCAAACCCTCCTGGACATGTTCCTGTGTAACCTCATCTGGGTGTTCCTGCTCCGGCAGGGGGATTGGACTAGATGATCTTTTGAGATCCCTTCCAATCCCAAACATACTGTGATAATGTGATACTGTGATCTTGTATAGAGAAGGCGTTTCACATACAGTAAGTTCAATACTAGCGTGAAGATGATGAAAGGTGTAAAGCACTTGTGAAAATGTATAAAATGTATAAAATATATAAAATGCAAAATAATGCAAAATGCAGTATTACCTTAGTCTAGGTTAGTACCAATTCTTTGAACAGGCTTCTAAGATATAAGCTATCCTGATAAGGCATACTTGGCTTTACATATAAGGTATGTTTTGTTTTGCCCACAAGGTTTTGAATATAATATTTTTATACTTCTGAATAGCAGAAAATACATAGAGACTATTAACTATCGTCTTTTAATTCATTTTTTTTTTATTTCAAAGGTCAACTACTGTAGCAATCAAAGGGATAATTTCGATTTCTTGAAAATATAAGAAAATAACATAAATTTTAATTATAGCATATAATGTAGTGTATATCTGCAGATATTTAACTTTTAAATTGTAAAGCTGTAATCTGACTCCACTAAGCATTTTTTTTAAATAGCTCAATTCAGACTAAAAAAATTCTTTTGATGGACCAAACTGAAATTATTTTTGTCATCTTTTGTTCCAAGATTATGTTTTTCAGTGTTATTTTTTGTATGGTAAAGGATCTGAAATAGCTTAGTGGTGTTTGTTTGCTTGCTTGTTTGTTTGTTTGTTTTCTTGTTGTTTTGGTTTTGTCTCATTCCTGGCCTTCAGTCCTGTTTTGTTCCAGGTACAATGTAGAAAAAGGCTTAAAGTAACACAAGTATGAATGATAAATAGCTGTTCTGGATGGGTTAAGGAGAGATGACATTCGTACAACTATGACTTCATGAGAGTAACTCAAGTTGCTTAAAAATTGGCATTTAGGATAATTAGAGGTGATTTGGGGTACTAGAGACATCTCCACTCTGATGGAAAATGTTACGCAGAACTTAGGAGAGCCACACTTTTCTCCAGTCCCACATGAAGGTTACCCCACAGTGCTCAAAACGGCACCAAGCACTTCTGTGGAGACAGTCTTACCTTGTTGAGCATTAAAAGCATGTTTTAGGCTAGTTGTCTATAAGCCTTCATTGGCCACTACAGGAAAACAGATTGTAAAATACACTTTTAAGAAAGATACATATTTTTTCCCATTTTAGAGGCCTAAAATGGGCCAAATATCTTGCTGGTAAAAAACATCCATCTCTCTCCACCAGGTATGGCAGTGCTCTAGTACAATTAGTTAAGTTCCTGCTGATATCATACATTTTGTGAGATTAATACACCTGCTGTGCTGGCTACCAAATTGTGTAAAATACTCAACTTTTGTATTTGTTTTATTTTTTGTTCGTTTATTTGTTTGTTTGTTGGCAATAAATAATGTCAAGAACTTCACTGCATTATGTGAAATAATACTTTGCTGTTGGATTTGCAGACTGGTATTCTGAGTGCACATAGTTTAGGATCCCATATGCTGCATATTCTTCTCAAAGCTGAATAGATTCATTGATTTGTCCAAGACCAGTACTGCAGTTTGTCATCTTCATAGTAAAGTATGCTGCTTCACTGCATCTTGAATTTGCACAGTACGAAAAAGAGAGCTGGGCATAATGTTTCCATAAGCCATACCTTGCAGTTAAGTGGTACTTCCGAGAAATACATCCATCAAGGTTGTTTATGTCAGTCAGTCTTAAGGATGGCATTTATCTTCTCAGTGCCTTTCCCTGGAAAATAAATGTTAATTTGATAATATTTAGTACAAAATTATTGGTGACCTACAAGAGATTACATAGGAAGTCTAAAACGGATCTGAAGTTTTAGTTGGGACTTCAGCTCTAGGTTAAGACAGCTGAATACAAGTGTTTTCTGATGTAATCAGTACCTAATTTCCCATTTTAATCAATGGAATTTTGAGTGCTTTGAGACTAGAGAGAAAATAATTCTGAATTTACCACCTACTGACAAGTCAGCTGAACAATCCTCTGAACTCCTGTATTTCTGCTCAAGGAATTAATTTCAGTTGCCCACATAAAGACACCTGGTGATACTTGGAATGTTTTAGAGAATCCACAAAATATTCATATGTGCTTGGCTCTGGCAGATATGACACAGACGGCCTATTAAATCTATGCATTTCGGGACTGGATGCTCCAGAAATCCTGTCATGTAAGCCACAAGAATCATGTAAAAAGCAGATAAATTAGGTAAGAGAAGTAAAAAGAAGAATGTGGAGGCCTCCCTAACCTGTGCAAAAAATTATCACCTGATAGGTGTATTGGTAAGAGGAGATTTATTTCAAGGTGTGGGTGAGGTGGACGTGAAAGTGGGAGGACCTCACACCAGTGGGAGATCATTTTGGATGATAATCTAGTGACAGTTTCGGGTCTGCTTTCACCTCCCCTGCAAGCCTGCCTCGCTGACCCTCTCACTGAATTTTTCACAGGTTGACATATCTCTGCTGTGTTGTGCAGAAATTTTGAAGCCCAAGAAATGTTTTCTAACACGAGTTTCATCAATACTTTAATCTTGTAAACTCTCACCATTGCAATAAACCCAAAGTAGCAAAAAAGGATGTTTCATTAAATTACTCTCGAGCATCCTAGTTAGGACTTGCCTTTGAAATAGCATTATCTATACACTGTGAGAAAATATTAAATTTGTGGTGTGAGGAAATATTCTGAGGTGTAGTTATCTTCAAAGCCACTTAAGACTTGCAGAAACAAAGAAAAATTCATAGCAAAAATCCTTGGGATGTGCTTGAGATCCAAGTGCTCTTGCAAAGTGGTTTTCAGACTTTTGTCCCTCAAGGAAAAAAAAAAAAAGCAAGCAAGCAAGCAAGAAATAACGGAGAAAAAAAATGTTTTAGAAAGGCCTTATGATTTCAGGGGCCTGGCTCATAGTTTGACATTTACTGGCCAGTGCTTGTGCATCTTTTTTTCTCCCTGACCCATATTCTTCTCGAGTACAGGAAACCTTCATTCTCATAACCAGGGAAGCTCATTTTCATCTACTTGGGTTTTCCATCAAGGAAAGTATTGAGTTTCCTTTTGAAAGAGTGTGTTGTTTGATTTTTACCTCCCCTCAGAAGAATATTTATCCTTTGATTGCTGGTACTTTGTGGTTCAGTCCTGAAAACCACTATTATTTTTCTTCTTCTGCTTGATTCTCAGTTTGGAATCCGAGGCATTTTGTTGTTAGTCTTTTTTTTTTTCTTAGACATGGATTATATCTACACTTGTTTAGGGCTCAATACAATGGAAGTTCAGTACTAACTGCTAGTACAAATACCAGCCTGTATTTTTGTGTTTTGTTCCCCTAAGGAAACATGAAGTCGAGAGTCTTTGAAGTGTTCTATGTGCAGGAGGAAGGAAGAAAGACACACAGAATAAATATTTCTTTAGTTATTGTCGCCTTGGTAAAAGAGATCATGGAAGACCTCAAAAGCGATCACTTACAGCCCTGGTTACTCTTGTGGTACAGTAGGATTCAATTAGAAGATCCAATTAATAAAGGTGAGTTCTACTGTGTTGGTTCCTAAACAAGCATTAAGTGGAAGACAGCTCCATGCACAGAGATTTAGAATCAGAATAGAAAACAATTGAGACAAATGAATTTATTTATTTTTTTTTAGAAAATGGGGAATAAAACCTTACAGAGTTAATATTCACCTATAAAAGATTGTTGAATAGGTCAAAAGAAGAAGGTGACAAGTAGGCAGATAAGAGACAGAAAGTGGAGTTTCCAAGTTCATCTGGAGATGAACTGAGCTATAGGGAATTCAAGATACTTAAGAAAAAAATATCAAAATCAAAGACCTGCAAATAGGAAAGAGAACAAGCAGGGAAACCTGGCTCGGGTCACAAGGAGAAGACATGGACACCATGGAATGGAAAAGAATTGTGAAGTTTTGCTACACACTGACCATTCCTGGATTTTCCAAACTGTACAGGCAGCTTTAAACTTTGTGTGTGCTGTACTTTACTGCACTGGACACTACCTTACAGAGGATATAAAATGTATTTGGAAGCCGTACTCGTAAAGTTCAAATATTTTTATTTGTATATTAACGTTACAAATATTGATCTAAGCTGAAAACAAAATTAGAAATTACCTTGAAGGACAATAAACATTGATATTAACCTTGAATAAAAGCAATGTTTATTACATACAAACCTGAAACAAAATCTTGTCTAGCAATCAAAATATTCCATGTATTATTTTTTTTCAATTTGTTCTACATTTTGTAACATAATAAAGGATAATGTAAATGTGAACAGATGAAGATACATCAGAGAGTAAAATGTGAAGAAGCAAGACATGGATGTCGATAAACTGGCATTTTAGAAAAATATTAGGGTCTTTTTAGGATCTTCAGTACCATTTACCTACGGTACCCATAAATAATAGAAATGAATTCTTAACAGTTCATGTCTCTTTGCCAGTAAGTATGAGTTATTTTCACAGGAATATTATAGCATTATGTACTTATAGGGACTTTGTGAGAGTTTTGTCACCATCACCCTCAGTGGTAGTAAGAATAACTGTTTATCACGTCAGCACTTTCATCTATAAAGCTAGAAGGTGAATCCCATCCTTACCCTATAGTTCTAGAATCTCTAATAAAACAGTTCCTGAGCTCAATTTGGAGTACTGGTCTATATATATGTATATATATATATATACATATATATTTACACACATTTTTTTGTATATTTCCAGCAGATGGGGAGGTTCAGATTAGAAATACAGAGTAAACTCAAAGTCACTGTAGTAGTAAAGATCCTGCAGTGATACCTTCACATCATGGTGTGACTTCTGCAAGAAAAATATAAGTAAAAATGAAAAAATGTGCAACTACCAGTTCGCTTAGCAGACCTGACTCTGAAAACACCCAAGGAGAAAAACTATGAAGAAAGGTGTTATTTTTACTGACATTCTCAATTTTTTAGTTAGACACTATTAGCAAAGTGTTTTCTTATGCTTGGATGATCAGCACAAAATAAATTGAAGTGAAAATGTGCTGGATAAATGTTATTAGTAAAAATATGGATTGCCAGCTAAAGTTGTGTTTCATGATGCAACACAAAAAATAAAGTAAACCAAAACTTTTGAAGTAGAAACTATTTTGCATTGAAAAGTCAATGAACATTGATTTTAGTATGAACTACACTTATTTTATATTGTTAGCTATATGAAAGATTTTGATAGTTTCAAAAGAATAATGTGACAAATAAAATTATAGAGGATTTTTCTCATTGAACTAACTAAAAAATGTAATAAAACAGTCGCAGAGCTTTCAAAGATACAAGGCTTTTTATCTGTTAAACTATAAAGATCAAAATGTTGATTTTGCTTATGCTGGTATTTGACTGAAAATTAAACTACATCAAAGAGATTATAAAGAAATTAGATTAAGCAGGTGGGCTATCTCTTTCAATGTCAATGACTGACTTTCAACCACTCTGAGAACATGTTTCCTGCAATAAGGAGAAACAGGAGCTGTCAGTCAGGACCTGGGGTTTGAGAGCATATTTCTCTGACTTGGTTACTAATGGAAAATTCTTTTTCTTTTAAAATGGATATAATCACTATTTCTGTACCCCACAGCCCTTTGCAATACTAAAAAGGTAGAAATTATCATATAATCAAAACAGTGTGTGAATGTGAGTACATGAAAATGTATATTTAATGGGTGTGGATAAGAGTGTTAAAAAGCTTTTGCTCTCTAGTGTGTGCCGTGTGTCCCGCTGTGATTCCGGCTGTGCAGACAATACTCTGTTCTCACCATGTTGGATCAATGTTGTGTTCATCCCTGCATGAATGTACATGTACATTTTTACAGAGTGGTCCACACAATTCAGTAAGAAATCATTGCTAGAAACTTCCCTATGGAAAGATAAGCATTGCTGTTTATCCTCTTTAAAATGCACTTTATACAAAACACATCTGGGGGAATTGTATATTCGTAAGTAAGAGCAGATTAGCAAAATTTAGTCAGTCTGTATCTGCTGAACACCTATTATCTCTTCGAAGACTTAAGAGTGCACTTATTTTGCCTGGCCTTTGCTCACTCTGACAATAATCTCTGAGAATATTTCAGATACATTTCTATGTCAGGGATCAAGCAACTTTTAAAGAACTGGAAACAGAAGAAAAAGAAAATAGGAAAACCTTCCTTCTCAAATGCAAGGTTTTATATTTTGCATCATAACCGTTACTACTAACTGGCAATAGCTCTTAAAAAGAAAGGTAAACTAGGATAGATTTCAATAGTCAAGAACATTTTAGTGTTAATAGGATCTAATGCAACATTTACTAAAAACAGCAGAATGATTGGTTTTGTTATGACGCATACAGAGAAGATACTCCATGTTATTGACAATGAAAAAAAAAATAATTCGTCCCAGTTCAAAATGGTTCTGGGTTTGAATAAAGGCTCACATAGTCACATATCAAGGCTCTAGCACTGTCCAGGAGTTAATACTGCATGAAAAAGCTACAAGAATAGGGCAAAAGTGCTGCCATAATTTCTAGAATATTTTCCCAGCACCACGGCTGGTGATTCAGAAGCTTCCTTCATCAGAAGAGTTTTCTTCATATTTAATAGTCTGTGATAGATATCTATCTCATTAATTTGTCTAATCCCTGTAGAAAATATCTTTGACTTAGAAAGTCACTAATGTTGAAATTTGTCTTCCCCAAGTTTTCCATCTTTTCCCTGTTCACCTCGTCTATGCCATATCTGATTTTACAGATCTCTACAACATTTTTTGTGTGTCTCTTCTTCCCCTGTTTCCAGGAGGTATTTTCCAAGCAAAATAACCTTGATCTAATTTGATCCTTATGCAGGGCTGTTATCATTCTTTCTCCACAATAAAATGTCTCAACCTTTGCTTTAATATTTCTGTTCATAATCTTGCTCTTTCTAGTAGAAACAGGGCCATAGCTTTCTGTAGATGCATCCACACAATTCCTGTTGACAGGTGTAGGAAATTTCCATATAAACCAAAACAAAACCAAATACCCAGAAACAAACAAAAAAACCCAAACAACAGCAACAACAACAACAAAACAAAGTAAAAAACCCCAAACAAACACAAAAATAAAACCCTGATAGCTGTAGTGTCTCTGTACAAAACCTATCATGATTAAGAGAGGCAGTTTTATCATGGCTATACCTATTTCACAACACAGTTTACACTAGATAGCTACTTTTATTTACTGGTGTAAATACTGGTTACATCTTCAAGTAATGTAAGCAAAGATGTTGTTGACTGGTGCCTCTGATATTGGAATTCTACAAGGTGTTTCAAAAGATAGACCCTATTTGAAATCAAAATGGGCCCATCTTTTTGAAACACCCTGTATTTCTGCAAGTCATATTCTGTTGTAGGTAGTAATTTCCTTTTCCACATTAACCAAAATACACTGTTTGTTGCTGAAGAGGCTAGAGAAAATGAAGGGTTCTTCTCGGTCTTATATTCTATACTTCTGTCTCAATGAAAACAATCCAAATATACATAGATAATTAAAGGCATAAATGACTTATTCTTATTTTCCTAATGTATGTGGTTTTAGAATCCTGTTAGATTAATTTTATATTACATTAACATTCGTTCTTGCAATTAACGTTCTGTTATATGAAAGGGTAATAATTACTGTTTACAGATTAATGGAGTATATTAGTTGTGCAGATGCTTTTAGTCGCATTTGGAAGACAGTCAGTGCAACTTTTCTCACTTCTTTCTCGTAAACGGATTTGACAAGTTCAGATGTAATGGCTGCTGCTGAGATCCATGTAATGTAGCTGTTCAGAAAGAGATTACAACATGCTTTGTATGAGTCTGGAGTGTAAAACGATCCAGGAGGTGATGAAGAAGGCAACAGCTTACTTGCTAAGAGATATAACTCAGCATGAGGACCTGATTTGAAGCTGTTCAGCACAAAAACAGAGGGATTCTGGCAGTCATGAAGGCTCTTCATCAAGCTCTTCATGTTATTTATTGATCAGCACAAGGCCAAACCTACAGAATTAAAGACTGTAGTTCATAAATCTGAGCTACCTGAGTGGCTCAAGCCCACAAGTATCAGCCAGTGCAAATGTTAAAATACCCTTCACAGATGTTACTCCAAACTGTGAGCTGCCTTTCTCCCTTTCTCTGAGACCCTCAAACTTGCACAGCACCTAAAAATCAACAGGTTCATACAGCGTTAACCTTGGCTAAGGGACAAACACCCACCCAACTGCTCTCTCACTCACCCTTCTCAATAGGACATGGGGAGAAAATAGGGTGGAAAAGGTCGTGGGTTGAGATAAAGACTAGGAGACCATTTACCAGTTACCATCACAGGCAAAACAGGGTAACGTGGAAAATTAATTTATTGCTAATTCCAATAAAAAATTAAATTAGTAATTTGAGTAATGGGAAACAAAAGGCAAATATTAAAACAACACCTTCCTCCACTCTTCCTGAGAACCAGCTTCGCCCCTTCTCTCCCAAATCCTCTCCCCGAGGGGTGCAGGGGTGTGATGGGGTTGTGGTCAGTCCATCCCAGTCCCTCCCCGGGTTGCACGGTGGGTCTGTGCTCCAGCGGGGTCTCTCCAGGGCTGCAGGGGATCCCTGCTCCAGGCCTGAAGCACCTCCTGCCCTCCTCCTCCTCCGGCCCTGGGCTCCATCTGCTGCTGCTCCCTCCACGGTTTTCACCTCCTTTGTCTGGGCCACCTTGGACCGTTTTGGAAACTTGTTTTCCCCCTGGCAACCCCAGCTTGGCTGAAGGATGTTCCTTCAATTAGGGTGACATGAAAAGCACTTTATGAGAGACATCACACATTATGTAAGAAGCAGTTGAGTCTTATGTAAGTTCTTTAACTTCTTTTACTTCTCTCGTCTAGAGATTTATGGCTCAGAAAGTTATGGAAATATGTTCAGTCTTACAGTAGAGTTAGAAAGACATTCTGGTAAGGGATTTGCCATATGTCTTTATCCTTCCTATAAATGGCTGTGGTTCTATTTATAGGTACCATGCACAAGCCCTTAACAAAGGTGGCTGAAAAAAGGGTTTTGACAACACGAATATATCTTTGTTAATTAGCTCCTTCAGAAATCCGAAAAATCAGCCAAGATGTCTTCTCTTCTCATTTCCTTTCTCTTATATTAATTAATTTTTTGATTATCACTGATGGATATGTTTCAAGTAAGCCCTGGTATGTCAACCTGATTTATAGAATAAAATATGTATTTACTATTCCTGGATCCTTCTTCAATTAATATTATAAAGAGTGTGCTATTAATATATTCAGGGAAGCAATTTGTCAGGGCAATTGCTATTGCGTCTTCCACCCTTAGTAATAGTAATTCTTACAGTAAAGCTCCAGTATATACATGAGGGCTTACACACGTAACTTCCATATTTGTAGATAGAACTGAATTTTAATTTAGATTTTAATTTAGTTTTAAGGTCATCTATATTAACTTCAGTTAGTTTCAGGTTTATGTTACAGTTAGCTTTGGTTTTGTACTATGCTTCTGTTAATCCAGCTATTAATGAAAAAATACAAATTTTCTACTGGTTTGACAGAGAAGATCCTATTCCTTTTAGTTTTGAACACATGAGTTTGAAATGAAACATCAGCCTCATTAGATCAAATGATTTATGGGATGAATAAAGGGACAAAGAGGGAGTTACACTTTGTTAATCATGGTAAAGATACTACGCAGTTTCTGAAACTGATCTAAGAAGAACATGGTTCCAGATTTTTGTCTGGAATCCACCTCTAGCTGTTCAAGTTTAAAAACAAACTAGTGAAAAAAAATACAAATATATTTTGAACATATTATGAAAAATATTATCTGAAAGATATGTTTCTTCAAAACTTTCATAGTGTACAATGAGTTTACATTTAGTACCATAATTTTTATTATTGAATAGGACAAAAGTGAACAGTGAAAACCAAAAGCTAATTGACATAATCTCTACAGAAGAATTAGTCTGATTTACAGTGAGTAAAATGTTGACAACTGAGATGAAATATGTAGAGGTTCTCTTGTGAGTTGTTACCTTGTCTATCCTGGCCTTCAAAGAAAGGTTTCTGCCATGACAGCAGGCCTGGTAGAACTGAGTAATGACCAAGCCCTCATTTCCTCTGTTCACGTATAAGTTTATTAACACTAGATCATATCAGAGGTGTTTTAAGAGGGTCAGGTTCAATACACTTTGTAACAGAGTCAACAAAGTAAAACTTCAAAATGTTCGGGTGAGTTGTCTGGCACTGGCAGAGAACAGACACTGATGCTAGTCAAATATTCAGTTTAATCTTGTTACATTATATTGAGTCTATTATCTCTTGATGGGTGGCAGTGAGTACTATTATCAGGGTGATTGAACATCGGGGAACAAAGGATTGTACTAAAACATCTGTTTTTCAGATATCCAATTAATATGAACAGTCATTATCGGGGCAGTTCTCAAAAAGACACAGAAAAAGGTCAGAAGTTTTCCTGATGCAAATGTATTTCATTGCCATAAACCCAGTCAATGAAATAAAACCTCTGACTTTTCATTTAAGAACAACCAAGACTTTATGATTCGGGGAGTCTGGCTAATGGGACATGGAGATTTCACGCTAAGTCATTGCTTTAATTTAGTCGAAGTCTGCAGTCCAAATAAAGCAGTTACTTAGTAGAGGTTGGTGCAAAAGAAAGTGCTGATTTCAAACGAACATGGATTGCCAAAGTTTTACCTTCACACCTAGTGGCAGATTTGCTGGTCAGTTTTATTTTTTACTAAAATTTATGCGGGAACATGTTTGAGTAACATCTCACCTCATGTCAGTGTGTAGAGCACTTGAGGATTAGAGCTGGAAAAAAGTAAATAGGTGCCAAGTTTATCAGGTTGCCAAGTTTCTCTAAATCCGATGTTATACATGAGCAAAAGTTATTGGACTTTCAAAAGGCAGAAATCAGTCCCATTGTCGAGTTTATACCCAAAGTTCTCCATTTACCTCTATCTCTAATTTCATCAAAATGTCTAATTAAGAACTTACTATCCCACAGTTAGTTCCCTTTTCCTAGCACTGAAGGAATTCAAATAAAATCTAAAAGTATGAAAAGAGAAGTGAAAAACTAAACTATTAATCAGTCTTGATTAAAAAATAAAACCCTTCCTTCTGTTTATATTTCATAGTAAATGAACTGTACGAGAGCAAAAAAGAGACAAGAAGAACAGTACCTGCTAATATCTATAATCCCAATGTGTTTGAAATCATGGACACATGATGTCTTAGTGCTTGTTTTGGTGATGATTGTAGAAGATTCTTAGCTATTCATAAAATTGTTGGGGAATATGTGGAAATATCTCTTCTTAGGGGGGAGCTCAATTTCTTCACTTCCACTCCACGATGAATTAACATAATCCAGTGCAAAAGAAGTCTAAAAATATATTAAGCCTCAAAGAAGTCTCGAATCTATCTAAAGCATAACTTGCCATGACATTACTTCATATTCTAATGAAAATTTACATGAAAGACATTTTTAGGTATGCCCTTAACTGCAGTAGCAGAATAACTTTAGCATCCACAGAGTTAATTTCTTGCTGTAGACACACCTCTTGGCAGAAAGGACATGTTACTTTCACAGGTACAGAATGAAAGAATAAGCAGCACACAAAAAGGCACAGGAAGCACTCTATGCCTTGTGTTAAGGTCACTGATCTGTAAGGTAAATTCTGAGGTTTGGATCTTGTTCCTTCATTATGACACAGTTCACATTAAAGAGTTATTGGGCCAGAAAGTAGACGTCATCTTTGGAGATGAGACTAAAACCAAAGCTGAGCGTCCCAGTTACCAAGTCACATAGAACGTTGAATGTTTTATCACGGTTCCTTATTGTACTGTGCCTCAACATGAATATCAGAAAAGATTGTATAATCCTTGCAGAATATGCCTTGGTCCCATGGGACTAAGACAGAAGTGATATCTATCCGATCAGTAACAAAACAGCTCTGGGCTTGCTCAGAGTCGTATTTTCCAGACACAGAAGAAAATTTCAAGCTAAGCGAGAGGAGAGTTTGAGAACTGATTTTAGAACAGTGAAATCATTTTAGATCACAGTTGCATCACAATATAAATGCTACTTTTAGATGACAAAGGTAAGTATATACCATGGCAACAAGAATGTTTTGTAGCTGCAGAGACTGTGTCCTGATTAATTTCCCAGCTCTGTAGCAAAATGCTACACAAATGCTGGCCATCTACCTCCTTTCCCCTCTGCCCTCTTTTAGAATATGATTTTCACACTAGTGAAGCATGGACATAGGGGCTGAACTAAAGGTCTCCCAGGCAAGATTATGGAGACACTTGGATTACTGGGGTTTTATGTAATGTATCTCTTCCACATTACAATTATGTTAAATGTTTATATGAGAAGACATACCTTTTTGTAGCTGTGTAAGAATATTCATTTCTCTGTTGGATTAATCCCACAAATGACACAAAACAAATCCACTTCCATCATTATCTGTCCCAGCATTGTTGACTCTCTTATATTTCTTTCAGACAAATCATGAAATCCTGAGTCTGAATTGTTGAGAGACTGAAGTCTGCTTTTCATACTCAGGTGAAGCACTGGCAAGTGACTAAAATGAGAGAAACTTGATGCTTTTTTATTGTGCATAGCTGTATTTACTCTGTTTCTTGTTGCACTAGTACATTTTCTGTAAATTGAATTGAGGAGAAGTAAAACAAATACAGTCAAGATACCATCAATACCTTAGAAGATTTTGACTATAAAGAGCAATGTTTGTATTTAAAATAGAAGATACAAAAACTCATTTCCCTTCCCGTTATCTATATGCAGGTGGTCTTGTCTTATTTTTTTTTTTTGAGAACAAGATAAACAATGAAAACCAATTTCAAGAAACATTTTTCAACTACGAAAATGAAATAAAAAAGCCCCAACAGTTACATTTTGTGCTACGTTTCCTCATCTTGCTGAACTCTTAACAGACACTGCATGGAAAATAGTTGCAAAAGGAGAATGCTCTCTCATAATAAAGTGTGATTTCTACTATTCTGTCTATTCAAGAAGGAGGCAGGTGACAATTGTTGGCCTGTAGGGAAAAAAAAATCCACAGAATGAGCAAAGACAAATAGTTGTGCCAATTATAATGAACAAACTATCTTTTTAGCCTGATCGTGAAATGATGCCTTGGTGGATTTGACTTCATCTGGTTAATAATTTCCTCTCCATTTTTTCCCGATGTAACAGATAACTTATTACATGATGGACTCTGCACTTCCCAGAACTGGGAAATATGGTCCAGATCCAGAAAAAGAACTCATGTGTCTGAGTTGATTTTGTGCCCTAGCTCATCCTCAGGAGAGAAGGACCTTCAAACCTGTGTCAGCTTAAGCATGTGATTTTACCCCACAAAATTCAAAAAGACTGGACTAGTCATAAACAGAACTTGAAAGTATATGAAATAAGCAAAATCTCACATATTTTGCAATATTAAAGAACAGTGAGCAAAATAGCCCTGTGAACATCTTTCTTCCAAAAAACCTATGCTGTAACAAGCATTTTCCCATGACATTAATGGAGTTGGTGCTGCAATAGGTGCTGATGAATGTTGGCTGTACAATCCTCAGTCTGTCAATGACACTGCAGCAGTTCACCTCACCCCAAAATGATAATCTCATGGTTGGTTATTTCCTTATTGCAGGGAACATAGTAATAATAATCACTTTCCTCTCCTGATCTTCTGGAATGGTTCTGTGTCTCAGGTTTCCATCTATAAAAATAAAATAATACATTTTATATACCCTGCAGTCCTGCTGCAACACAATCGCATTAAAGACTGTGGTACTCCATAGTATTAGTCCGCATATGGATTACAAATAAATATTGCACTGACTAGCACAAAATCTGGTCTCTATGGATTTCTCTCAGGGCTCTGAGGGTACTCACAGATTGCACCTAGTGACTCTCCTCCTCCCCATCTCTGTCCAAAGCTCTGGAGCCCATTTCAGACTCTTCTATTTTTGATGAAGGTGTTCAAATTAGGCATGTTTGTGCTTCTGAAAGGAAGTAGTAGATCACATTTCTGGGTAGGGTTTCTCTCCATTGTGCTTTACACTATGGCCAAAAGCAATAAGACAAGTGTCTGCATTCACACACTAGTGGCTGTCTGATGGAGCACAGGAACACTGAAGCCTTGTTCTCTTAGGAATGGATAGTGCTACTGGACTCAGCAGTGCCTGATGCATGATGACATTGGAGGGGTTTTCATGTCACAGCAGTTGAATTCATAACATTTCTCTCCAGAGTGGATTTTTTGACATCTAACAAAGCCTGAGTTCGTGTGACATCCTTTCATATGATATTGTGGAAGGGAAAGATGTGTTAATAGCCTGTCTTCTGTTTGAAGCATATGTTAGTTGCTACTTAAGAAACCTCAGGGTTTGCTTAGGAATTATATTTATGACCTTTGTTGAAGGTCTTTTTGGTTAGAAATGAAAATTGTCTTCATAGAATCATAGAATCACAGAATGGTTTGGGTTGGAAAGTACTTTATAGATCACCTAATTAAACCCTCCCTGCCATGGGCAAGGACACCTTCCACTAGACCAGAGTGCTCAAAGCCCCATCCAGCCTGGCCTTGAACACTTCCAGGAATGGGGCATCCACAGCTTCTTTGGGCAGCCTGTTCCTGTGCTTCACCACCCTCATGGTGAAGAGTTTCTTCCTTACATCTGGTCTAAATCTACTGTCTTTCAGTTTAAAGCCATTAGAGCTTATCTTATCACTACATGCCATTCTAAACAAGTCTCTCTCCAGCTTTCTTGTAGGCTTCCTTTAGGTACTGGAAGGCTACTATAAGGTCTACCCCCAAGCCTTCTCTTGTCCAGGCTGAACAACCCCAACTCTCTCAGCCTGTCTTCACAGGAGAGGTGCTGCAGCCCTCTGACCATCTTCATGGCCTCCTCTGGACTTGCTCCAACAGCTCCATGCCCTTTGTATGCTAGACGCTCCAGTCCTGGATGAAGTACTCCAGGTAAGAGTGGAGTAGAAGGGGAAAATCACCTCCCTGGACCTGCTGGTCATGCTTATTCTGGCCCGTAAGTGCATATTGCTATGTCATTTTTACCTTGTCCACCAACACCCCCAAGTCCTTGTCTTCAGGACTGCTCTCAATCCGTTCTCTGCTGAACCTGTTCTTTTGCTTAGAATTGTCCCAGTCCATGTGCAGGACCTTGCACTTGGCTGTATAAGTGCACAAACATCACTTCATTAAGAAAAAAATGTGAAATAGATGTACAAGGCTCTTGTCTTGGAAACGTCAGGAGGGCTCAAGGTATGACTCCCAGTTTTCTCCTTTCTGTTTTGGCAGTTTGCTTCATTTCTTTGCTAAAAAGCTATGAATATTCTTAGAGATTTGCAAGGATGCAGCTTTTTGAAACACATCAAACAGCATGACCCCTGCAAAAACAGGGTGGGGCTGCAATACAGGGAAGAATGCCAGAAGTCATACAGTAGTGAACAGCAGTCAAAACCAGACAAGAATTGCTGATTCCATGATTGCTACTTCAAAGCTACTAGTTCAAGCTCTCAGCTATGAACTTTGAACTTCTTTTACCTCAAAAAAAGAGTAACCAACCTCAGTAGACCTTTTTTTTTTTGTGATTGTTACCTGGATATTATGATTTATTGCATGTTGAAATGACACAACTAAAGGAAACAACTAAATAAATTGCTTACCCGTTTTGTTTCACAATAGTAGACACTGGAGATTTTTATGCCAAATGCCAGACAAGTTTTTGTAATTTGGGGGATGATTGACCAAACAGCTGACTCTAATAGTGCATATGTGCAACTGGTATAATTTTCTATTTTCTTTTGTGGAGTGAAACTGAATGATTCACAAACACATGCCTACAGTACAGATGGATTCTTAGATAAGTTATTGGTTTATCTAAATCCGCTATTTCTCATATTCCTGTCCACAGTGAGTATTTTTTTAATTTAAACTCTGACCAGAACAATGTCTGTAGATGGCTGGAAATTTCCAATTGCTCCAGGGGATTAATTGTCTCAATGACATTTCAGATCAGCGACTGAGTAGGGGCTTTGGTGGCATGTGAGTCTGAACCCTTGAGCTAATATCCCCCAGAAATGATACTTCCAAGAACAGTATTTTTTCTCACTTCCATTTTCTCAGACTGCTTGCAGCAATGGCTGACTCAGTTATCGATTAGTAATCTGAACTCTAATGAAGCTGAAGTAAGGGACACTCAGTTGAACCTGTTTGCACATCAGTGCTGAATTTCACTTATTACTATACTGAAAGCGTATTACCTTACTGTATTCATTGCTCTGATGCTGTGCTTCAGAGCGGATGGGTACTGAAACCTTCTGGAAATAATCCAATTCTAAATTTATCTACTAAATAAATAAGTTGGACATAGATACAATTACTGTCCAACAATACAGTGATAAGTCTTCATTTAATATGCAGTCCTCTTTACAGTACAACATGTAGGTTTTATTTCAAAAGATAATTAGGGATAGGTTCTCAGTTTCACTGTAATTCAGTCTATACAATGCTTTGGTTTTAAACTGGGTTGCATTTCATGAGATATTATTGTTAAAAATAATGTTTTCTAATATACATCAACAAGAGGTCATGTAGCTTAGGAGACTGGCTTATTGAAATATCATTTTTTAATTATTTTTTTCCCCACAGATTTTCAAAATGTGTATTTTGTATTATAAGTCACTCTTTAAGGAGGTATACTGTCAAGAAGACTGCTAGAAAAGGCATATTGAAAGGCCATAACCTGGTGGTTAGGAAAACCAGAGCAAGCTCGTCTCCTAGTGAGTTTAGGCACTGTCTTACTTTTTGTTATGCTAGCACCTCAAAGGCACATATTTTGATCCAGCAAAGTGTATAACAACGCATTAGGTCCTAAGATAAGCACGTGAAGAGCTATGATTGATTTGAATATTAAATCACTACTGAATTTTGGACCTCTGTGTGGGAAGGAACGTTTTCTGTTCTACCTTCCTCCACTGAAAGCCTGTAAATTTGGGGTTTTTTTGTGCTTCACTGATTGCATGTAGTAAACCAAAGACAGTTCTGGAGCTGTATCTTCATAGCTGTAGATTTCTAATAACCAAGTCTTCAATCTTGGGAACACAGCTGCTGCTGTGCCAGTTTCCATGCCATAACATTATTCCCCGAACATTCATACTGTTTTTCAAGTTATCATCAATGCATGAGGATTCACTCGCTTATGGAGTGCTTACCGAAGTGAGTAAAACGCTTATTTGCTACTTTCCTTACAACATATATTCTATATTGCCTAGAAGCCCATGCGGTGGAATAAGGTTCCCATTGGAGTGGGGACCACACAAAATTTGAACAAAGATGACCACCTCTGACTAGGAAATCTCACAGTCTTAATGTAAGTTTCATCAATATATGCAGAATGGGGAGATCGAGAAAGCCAGGATTATGTCTTGGCATGCTGAGCAGTGATCTCAGCTCAACAGCAGCTTGTTATTTATTCATCTATTTTCTGTATGGAAAAAAGACAACTTTAAGAAGGACATTAAGAAATAAGTAATTAGTTTTGTCCAAACAAGTAAGTTTAATTCCGTCTCAGCGTACAAAGACACATTTGAAAGGTGGAGTTTGAGGTAACGTAACAGGAATCATCATAAGATTTTCATTTACCCAGCACATTATCATCCCTGTACTTTCTTAAGGATAGGCTTTTCTTCAGACTATCTTTACATTTGTTGAGCTGACACTGATAAACACTTATCCTGTCAACAATTTTAAATTGTTTAGTGTGCAGTTGTGAGACCGGGCAATGGCCATGTTGTAATTGTCTATTGTTTTTTCCCATGTGTTCACATTGGAAGAGATGGATAAATTGGCTAAAAGATTGATCAGAGGAAAAAAAAAAAAACACACTATTTCCATTGACTACTGAACATAGGATTTGTATTTCATTCCCATCAGTGCTTTGACGCTTACCAGTTCTAAGCTCTGCACATATATATAAGGATATAAGTGAAACAAATTACAATAGTCTGTATGACTTTGTAAATTATACTTAGTAACTTCCACAGAAGCTTTCTCCTAATCATTTCATGGCAGAAACATCTAAATTATTATGTCCATTTGAGTGGTTTGCGTAATCAAAAATCCTTTTCACTTATTCTGTATTACTGTGTATCTGCCTAAGCTTTTCCTTGCCTTGTGGAACTCACGTCTGTTGCTTCTAAATCATGAATCACATAAAGTGTTAAAAAAAGGCTTTCTTATTTTAATATCCCCTTGAGTTCTAGAAGAAAGCTTTTATGCCCAGACTGACACAGTGATAGATCCTATTTTACTCATGTGTTTGATAGTACATGTCATCACCGCTTGCTGTTTTATTTCTTTTCAGCCTGGGATGTGTATATGTTTGTGAGGGAAGACTGGTTCAAAAAGAAAGTAAAAAATAAGGTTTTCATTATGTGTTTGGACAAAGCATACATTTCAAGTGCTCAGTTTCAGAATCAGACAAAACACTGCTGAAGCTTAAATGACTTCTTAATAGTACTAGGCAATTTAGATGCACTTAGAAGTGACACAGCTTCCATTGTCGGCCAATTGTTGGAGGAAGTATCATTTGTCAAAATGGTCTCCAAAATGCTCCATTTTTTTTAAGTCTCTCACATATCTAAATATCAAAGTCAATCTGAAACATATTCCTAAGTGTTCAGAAGTTATGTAATAAATTTTGCTGTTGTATATTCTGTTTGTGCCTCAGAGATCATTTGCAAAATCATATTGATGGTGACAGTCTCATGGTACACAGAGTTGTAATTTTGACCTTCTACTTTCAAGAGAAACGGCTATTAGCTTCTGAATTGCAGCAGTTTGAAATATCTGTTCAGTTGCAGACTTTGTAAACAATCTAATCCATCAGTAGGTATCAGCACAATATGTGAAAAAGAAAGAATAATTTGGTGGTTCTGAGTAGGAAAACAATGAACATGTTAAATTAATGGGAGATATTACTTTGGAAAATGTAAGTCCTTTCAGAGAAGTTCTTTAAAATTTAAATTCTTCCTCACCTCTAGGTCTCATGCTTTGACAGTGATTATTACATTAATGTGATTCGTGTTCATTTTTTCTGTGCAAAGGGCCTATACTCAGGTTAATGTCTTCATTTTCTTCTTAGATGTACATAATTGTGGGAGAACAGTTTATAGGTTTTGACTCTTTTTTTCAAAAATTATATCACAATTCTGTACCCAGGAAGGAGGCAAGTGGAATCTTGAAGTTATTTAACCCTCCTCTTTTCCTCAGAAACTGAGAAGCAGTTACAACTGGGTTTGAGTACAACCTGATTTGAGAAAATGATTTATTCTAGTGTCAGTATAGTTTAAGCTTCTTAGTTTCTTTGCCCACCTCCCCAAGCTATCTCTGAGAATGCCAGGAAAATATCAGCTCAGTAATGATAGTAATATTAATACTATTTTGCTAACATATAGTTCCACCATTGAGAGGAGCTGATTGTGTTTGGGTTACTCAAACATATAAGAAAAACATGTGCCATGTTTTGTACATGTACAGGCCAAGCAGTTCATTATCAGCAAGCCACTAAACAGCATTCAGGCCTGGGCTCTGGGCCTAATCCTAATGGGTTAGGATTCCCCATGTGAATAGCTTCATTTAAATCAAGGATTTTATGGAAGTAAAAATCCTCCAAAACCGGATTATAAAAATCAGCACAGTCATGTTGTTGAGACCTTTGCCTGGGTGTGAAAAGAGTTCTTTCCTGAGCTTTGACATCGACTTGTTCAGTGACCTTGGACAAGTGGTTTAGCATTTGTGTTTGCACATTCTTTGCCCATCCTTTAACAATCCTGAAACCTGAAAACTCCCTTACTGTGAGTCAGTGGTCTCCTGCTTACAGCGCGCATCCCTATAACACAAATAGCTCATCTGCAACTGAGAGCTACAGAGCTGCACGTCATTAGCTCCTCCATCTAGCTAAAATTCCCCTTTCACCAGTCTTTGAAGACTTCAAAAAAAAGGGAATGAAGAAATATGAAATTTGTTTCCATATATACTCATTATTACAGCAAAGACAAGAGGAAATAAATTCTGATCCAAGATTTGCAAGTTCTGCTGGGATTTACATTGCCAGTGCAATTCTGCTATTAATGCTTACCAAAATAAAGATGCTGCAAATAAGAAACTTGAAAATCCTTAAATTTCCATATTCAGTAGTCCATTTCCTTTTTTTTTAAGGACTTCTGTGTTCCATAATTCATTTTTTTTTCTTTTCTAGATAAGTCATGTATTCCCTCATACAAAATCCCACTCATCATGTTTTATATTTCCTTTATAATGTGGTAAAACCTTAAAGCTTTTGAAGACAAATATGTATCTTTGGAGACATGCATTTATTCATTCACACATGCAATTAAGCTTATATAACAAACTCTTGAGCAAGCATAAAAGTTTAAAAAAACTTATCACAGTATTGATTATTATATAGTGAAGGGAAACCCAGTCTGAGACACTGACTAGAATATATCTTATGAAAACTCCTTTATGCATATATACTTTGTAATGTGGAGGAAAATGGAGAACAGATTGTTTTGCCTAGGTTAAGCAGATTCATGGCTTAAGCTCGCAGAAAAGATTTCTGTCAGAGAAACAGAACAGTTCCTTCCACAGAAGTCAATTTTTGACATTTTCTGATTTATCTAGGAGTTTGGAAAGAGATTACCAGATCTTCTCAGCTGGTATAAAATAACATTCCTTTGTTGTTCTGTGTAGCTGCAACATCCCCACAGAAGCTCCTGATGCTCTGGGTTGGAGCCTGACCCTGACTGGGCTCCCATCCCTCCCTCTGCTTTCCTGAGGATCCCCTGCAGGTCCTGGCTCCCATGGAGTCACCAACCCTTGAAGCATCCTGGCAAGTAGTAGAGATTCCTACAATTTTTTTTGTTTCGTTGGTTGGTTTTTGCAACATATCGTGATTCACAAATGGCCATTACAGAGTCAATGGAAAATGTTGTTCCAGTGATGTCGGAGGCTTTAAGAATCACCTAGCCTAATAAATTTGTTGGCAAGCAAAGAACTGAGGAAAAGCTGACCTTTCTATTAACATGAGTTTCTTGCCTTGCACCTAACCTAATGACAACATGAAGTGGGCAGAGACAGCTACGAAGATCACAACAAGGTGTGAATGTGACATGAAGTGTGTGACAGACATACAAAACATCCTCATCCCCCGTCCCAACTGGATAAAATAACCTAATTCTGGAGAGTACATAAGAGTTTAAACAGAGTGGTAACACCATTTTGAGATGTGGAGAAACAAACAGTGGAAAGTGAGGTCCAAAATATCATTAAGGAACAACACAGGGACTAAGAAGCAACACAGGAACCTAGCCTTCCCTGCAATGATCAAAGCTCCATCAGTTGCAGTTTTGTTTACTTATAATAAACATATTTTGATATAATGTACTGATGTTGGTAAAAAATTTATTCCCTAGGGGCTGCAGCGTGTCTTTCTCTTCGTGCTTTGAAGTGAGCCAGAGTGCATATTCGTCCTCAGAGCAGGGACTACTTTGCCACCTCATCGAAAAAACAGTTTGCGAGTGGTCCTGTCAACCTCAGCTGGTTGACCTGACCTGTGAAAGGCAGCAACCCTCAGCTGATGTGCAATAATTCAAGTGAACAAGCTGTATTTTAGTGGCTTTGTACAACCACAAACAGGCAATAACACCTTAAGACCACCCTGGGACTTCAGCAAAGATCACCTTCAATCTACTGCAGTGTATGATCTCAAGATTATCTTGCTCTTCTGAAATATATAACAGCCCAACAAGTTAAGAAAAGTGGAAAAGCAAAAGAGACATATAGATATCTGGGCTATACAAAGCCCTTAGAGATCTTGTTTAAACTCAGGAGCAGAGCTGAGCAAGTAATTAACTCTTAATTTTGTGTCAGGTCTGGAAAAAAAAAAACAAACCTAACTGTTTTGAATTGAACAAACTATGTTGCTTTTCTCAAAAGTGAGATTTTTTTTTTTTTTTATAATTGAGGAGAAAGGTCCCCCACAACAGCGATGTAAAGGAAAAAAAACCATGTTTTTGTCTCAAACTACTTTCACTAGTGCATTTGCAAAATAATTCCAGGCAAAATTGTTATTGTTGTTTTAAAAATCTTGAAATAATAACCATTATTTTACGTAACTTTTAGATGGTTCAAATGATTGACATTATTCTGTAGTTGGCAGTGGAAATATTTAGGTCAAAAAACACTTCACCTATCTCTGCTCAAGAGACTATAAATCATACAGCTGAACTCAGCTCAAAATAGTCAGCTTCTCTTTCTTTTTCTTTTTTTTTTTTTTATTTTTTGGTATGTATAGCAACTTGCTCTGTTTCGCTAACATTTTTGAATTTTAACTAATTCCCTGCAGTTATTATACTTCTAGGATAACTAAGTGCATATGAGAACCAAATGTGCTGCATGAGTCAGTTTTACTGAAGGGCAGAAAAGGAAAAGAAACAGAGCAATGTCAAAAATGCAGAAGGAGAAGCACTTTTATTAGGGGCATGATCTTCCATAAAGCAATCAAGAATTTAGATAGAACATTGCATATAAGAACAGAACTGTCTATCCAAAGCTGAGAAGCAATTTATTTTTTTTCTCATGTTTGACATTTAGAGTCACATAACATCAGTCTGTGACCTCAAAATAACATATTGACATATCTTGGAGAAACTCAATGTAGCACTTTTGGATTTTTATATGATTTATTTATTTATTTATTTATTTATTTATTTATTTATTTATTTATTTATTTAGGTAAGAGCTTTTGTTTCAGATACCTGCTCTACATTTGAATGACAAGGAACTGTTTCAAATATAATTGCAAGTGGGTAGAAGGAAAGCTAATATCATTACATGCAGATTCTCTTCAAAACAGCAGAAACAGAGGTTCTCAGGCCACCTGAATGATTTATGGTTAATTCGGCACATCTCTAGTAATGTCTGAGGCTTTTGTAGGTCTCTGAAGCATATCCAAGAAAAATGCACCCATATTCATGCACCTGCATACTTTTAATTATAAACTCTATGGACTGTGTGACCGAGTCATTTAGAAATTTTGGCTGAATCATTCAGAGAGTAATTTGACACACTTTGTGCTGCAGTTCGCAAAAGCCTCACAGATATTTTCAGGCATATTGTTTTTAATTCAATGACTTTGAAACGTGGTGTGATTCAACAGTGCAGAAACACAGGAATCACCATACCATCATGGATCAATGTTCCCTCTGTTCTGACTTTGGCTCCAATTCTTCACCTGGATCCAGTATCGCAAAATCCTGCTAAAATCAATGAGACTCTGCACTGACGTGGGATGCTCAATAGCTGAGATGTATGTTGAGCATGGTCATTCAATAATATTTGGAAAAAAAGACATCTCAAAAGGAAAGGAGGCATTTCAGAAGCTTTCATGCACCATAATAGCTAATGTTACTTTTTAAATATTTTTTTTTTTCTTTAAGAATGCGTTTTCCTCCTTGTCTATATGAATGTGCATCACTGTGAGTTTTGTAGGTGTGAATATTAGCTAAAATCTTAAGTATGCATGTAAAAACATTCAAATATGTGCAATCAAACCCAATTATTGTGTATGTCAAAAATAAACAACAAAAACTTTGCAATAAATGGATATTCAAACAAGCAACAAGGCTATTAAACATTTTAAGCTAGAATGCAAAATATGTGTGAGAAGGAACAGATTTAAAATGCAAGGATTTAGACTTGGGAGTCTGGATGAAACCTTCAGGATTAAAACAAGAAAAGAGATCAGATTAACCTTCTGATTTCTCAGTGTTTAATTACGATTTCTCTTTCACAGAAACATTTCCTGGACAGGATGGACTAGCGATTTAGTCAGCCCACAAATTTCCTGTGTTTGTGTGCATTTCTTCTTCAATAACAAATATTCCTCTCTTATTTTTACAGTTGTTCCATTGCTCAGGAGGTCTTTTCATTATTTAAGATTTAGGGTCAGGAAAGCTGAGTCACTAACCATAAGATTTTGTTAAGTTTGGTCTGTATGAGTGCAGAATAAAGAGCTCCTTCCTCAAAGACATAGAATAGGGCTAGTATTTGTAGTGATGCAACTCAGGTACAGAATCAGACATCAGCTATCTAGAGCCAAGGAGAGCTAGAACTCTTTTCTAATTCAGAAAGACCATGACTGTAACTTATTCGGATAATTTTTGCTCTCCAAAATACACATATTACGCATAGGATATGAAAATCAGAACAGCAATTCAGAAAGATCAGTGCCTGACATCTATTTTTGTTGAGTTTGTTGTTTGTATTCTTTTGTGGGTTTTTGGGTTAGTTGGTTTGGTTTTAATGTTGATCATTTGCTTTTCTGTGCTTTAGGTCTTCGTGCTTAAAATTTAATACTATTTCCCCACTTCACAATGAAGTCGTCAAGGTAAAATCCATTAAATATTTTGAAGTGTTCAGTCAATACAATTTATGTTGTCTGCAAAGACATTTTAGTTTGATTTTTTTTTTTTTTAACACACATTTCTCTGTTGTACTGAGCAATTGTTTCATACTTACAAGGATTAGAAACAGCATAATCTGAGACTGAAGATATGTAGCCCTAATTTTTTCAGTAACTGTGATGCAGGAAGGGATCTGTTATTTAACGGTACTGTAAATCTGCAAATCTCACTAAAAAAAAGGTGAATGTGCCTTGGATGTTGTACATAAAAAATCCTCTGCTTCTTTACTTGAAACATCTAAAATCAGTGTCCCTAGACTGAACATAATACAATTTACCTTCATCTGTAGTCTGGCCTTCATGAGGTTCTTGTTAAACTCTTCTCCCTCAACTACCAAGATATAACATGAACACTGAAAATATTCCTAAAACGATGCCATGACAGGTGATGTGAGGATTCCTTCTTGTTACCAGTACTTTAAAGTAGCCCATTTATCTCAAGCCTATGGAGTCAGATATACTGCTACACTGTCCTACAGTGTGCAATATAAAATGGATCAGCAATTTTGTCACCAGAATTTTGGAACAAGAAACCTCCACGTATCAGGACACACCTTTAAGGCTGAGGTGTCTTCAAGTGTCTGTGTAATAGCTGCCTTTAATTATCTCTCCTCTCCTTTGAAAACATAGGCTTAATATAATCACAGAAAGAACACTAAGACTGTTGGTAGGTTGCAAGTCTTTACAGATTAATTCCTTTACTGCTCCCTTCTCTTTCTCCTGAACTCTCTGCGATGCATCTGCTGCCTCTTCCTCATACCGTTCTGGCACTGCTGCTGTTGCTGTTTCCTTGATTTCTCCTGGCCCTGAACTACCCTGTTAATCTCAGGAGTGTGATGGAGAAACACATGAGCTTTGTGGAACCAACACAAACCTGATACAGTTTATTACCTGAGGCTCTGTTCACTGTTACAGCTTCCTATATATCTCTTGCTGTATTCTTGGTATTCTTGACTAGTCTGAGAAGAATGTCACTACCAGTAAAAAACAGATGCACAATTATAACCATATTATTCTAAGAAATCTACCGATTTGTAAAAGTAACAATCCAAAAAAAAAAAAAGAACAAAATGTAATAACATAATCTCCCTTGGATCTGAGTTGCTTTGCAGTACACGCATTTCTGATCTCCCTTAATAGGCAATTAGAAATTCTGAATTGTTTCCAGTTATTGAAGAGTAACTAAGAGGCTTTTAAAAACTCATGAAAAAAATCGTAAGAAGGAGAACAAAAAAATGTGAATCTCCAGGGTTGTAATGGATTAAAATAAAGGCAAGATGTGCATAAAACAGGACACTGGCTGTCTCTTAGGAGACATCCTCTTAAAAGGAACTGGAAACATATATTTACCAAAATGCACAAAGAACTACATCCACGTATTCAAAACACAGAAACCCCGTGCACTTTAGACTTGGTATTTAAATGCCTACAATATACGTCTATGTTGTCTATGAGCTAGGGTTTCCTATGAGCTAGGTGCTTTTGAGCACTGACTCTGATCACCATAGAAGGTCAGTTCTTTTTATTTTCTGTACATAGGACCCCAGCAGCATCAGTTAAACAGGGAAAGAGTTAAGAAACAGCCAGAAGGAAACCCCACAGGCCTGTTCCCATCCATGATTCAGCTCTCCAGAGCTCCTTATGAGGGTAATTTATTTCTGCAGCAGACCATACCTTTTAATAAGAGGTCTTCTAGGAGACAAAGAAAAAGTAATGGAGGTGATGACTAGTTAAGACAGAAACACAGACACAGAAAACCAAAATGAGTATGCACGAAACTGTAAGTTATTTCAGCTCTAACGTAGAGATAGTAAGGGAATAATGTAGTGACTGGTATCTGTGGTCATTTGAGACAACCCAAGGGTGTTTTCCAGAAAGGAAATGTGCAAAGTTCTTTAAAAACATAAAAAACCACCCAAAAAACAAACAAACAAACAAACAAACAAACAAACAAACAAACAAACAAAAAAACAGCGAGAATAAAAATATTTCTGTGGAAATTTCAGTTTTGCAGGTGGTATAATAAAATATTGTATTGTACTGTATTGTATGGTATTATAATATAGTGTGTTGAAGGTATGCTGCTTGATCTCCAATTACCAGTCCAAAAAAGGTGCAGGTATCTACCATTTCTTGTATTATACTCAACTGCTCGGTGAATATTTTGGATATTCTTGACATTCTTAATCAGCACTGGATGCCTTTTTTTCAGGCAACTGAACTGATCCCCCAAGTTTTTATATGACAGGCAGTTGTGGAGGCTGTTTGTTGTTTTAATAGTTCTGATACATGAATGCTTTATTCCTGCTAACAAAATAAATCAAGGTTTGGGTTTAAGAAACTTGGCTGGTCACTATGGACTTCTGAGCTGTTCAGATGATTTGGGGTTTTTTTTGTCTTTAGGTTCTCTTGACAACAAGAATGTGTCATAACTGAAAAATCTGAGGTATTAATAAACAATGTTTAGCAAGAATCAAGGTCTGAAAATTCCATTTTTGTAGGTGATTGTTATTTAATTTATTTTATTATAGTTTAGTTTGGTTTAGCTTTTGTTTGTTTTGTTTTGGGTTTATTATTTATTTGACTTTGCTTACTTTCCACTGGGAAGTCAATATAGCTGTTTTTCTTATGCAAGATGTCCAAACAGGAATATTTTATTTTACGGAATTGAATCACATAAAAACAAAACTGTTTGTTTGTTTTTTTTTTCCTGCCCATTTTCTGTAGAGGAAAACTAAGTATATGTCAGAGTTGTATCTTATAGTCTGAACAGCTGAAGACGTGGTTTGCTTGCTGTGTGGCTGATTTCCTTTCCATTTTAGATACATAAAATTTCTTGATTTTTTGCTGTGAGCAGTCTCCAGATTCTTCTACGATTGGATGTCTTACCCAGCACTGCAGTGCTTTGCCGAAGAACTGTTTCTGTTTCCTCTGCCTTGCGTACTCATACAGCGGCTAGACAAAACCTTGAATTTCTACAGTTTGCTAAGAATCTTTTCTGTTTATCATGAGGAAGAACATTAAAGTAAAAAAACAACCAAACAAAAATTCATACTGGCCATAGCCCTGACACAGGTGCAGGACCTTGCACTTGACCTTGTTGAACCTCATGAACTTCACATGGGCCTGCTTCTTGAGCTTCTCCAGGTCCTCTGTTTGTCATCCCATCCCTCAGGTGTGTCAACCGCACCACTCAGCTTGGTGTCATCCACAAACTTGCTGAGGGTGCACTTGATCCCAATGTTTATGTCATTGGTGAAGATATTACACAGTACTGACAGGTCCCTGGCATTTTCTTGTCCCAGAAAAGCCCCTGTGCACCAATATCTGCTGCTCTGGTGAGGGTCAGACTGGCTCCAGAGTAGTTCTCCATGGAAAATGACCTCTCCTCCTATGCTCCTGGATTTTGGAAAACAAAGCAAAACAAAACAAATATTTCAGGCTTTTTCCATCTGCCATTTTACTTGGAGACTAAAGAAAATATATTTTTCAAGCGTTCAGTCTTTTCAACACATAACGTATCTTCTTGCTGCACTGCATTCAGAACTGGGAAGAACTAGATACACACTGAATCAAAACAGCTTGGGAAAAGACTTGTTTAAGCCTTCATCTAGTAAAATAAGATGATCTTAATTCCCAAAAATGAGTTATTGAATTTGACTTGATTAACTTTTATTTAATATTATGAAATCTGATGAGTCTATTGATTTTTGAATCTATAACTTTATTCCTTTAATTCCTCCTATTATCAGCATTAGGTACTGATTGCTATTATTAAAAGGTTTCATAGCTGTAGAATCTGATTGTTATTATTAATTTGACATATTTGATGGCAATCATAACATTTGATGATATCAGTATCTCATTAATTGACTGACTACTAGTTTGATTTACTTGTGCTAAGATAAATAACCTGACAAATGCAATACATGAAATGGGCTTTAACTTGCCTGTCTACTATTCAGTTATTAAAAAAGCGAATGCTTATCAGTCTGCTTGGGGCAAGTGGCCCTTTTGATTTTTCCAAAGGTAATTCAAAAAGCAAGGTAATTCCAAGCACTAAGGCTGTAGTTTAAACACATTCAGGAGACATAGGACCTGATGAGATGCATGCCAAGGTCCTGAGAGAGCTAGCAGATGCAGTTGCTAAGCCACGCTCCATCATATTTCAAAAGTCATGGCAGTCAGGTGAAGTCCCCAGTCACTAGAAAAAGGGAAACATCATGCCTGTTTTTTAAAAACATTAAAAGGATGATCCTGGGAACCACTGACCAGCCAGCCTCACCTCTGTGTCTGGTAAGATCATGAAAGAGATCCTCCTGGAAGATATGTTGAAACATATGGAAGACAGGGAAGTGATTACAGACAGACAACATGGCTTCACCAAGGACTACTTGTGCTTGACTAATCTGATGGCCTTCTACAATGGAGAGACTGCATCAGTGGACAAGGGAAGAGTTATGGATGTCATACGTCTGGATTCTGTAAGGCCTTTAATACAGTCTTCCACAACATTCTTGCTGCTAAATTGGAGAGATACAAATTTCATGGATGGACTGTTAGATGGATAAGAAATTGGGTGGATGACCACATCCAAAGACCTGCAGTCAGCAGCTCTATGTCCATGGAGATCAGTGACAAGTGGTGTCCCTCAGGGGCTGATATTTGGATCAGGGGCATTTAGTTAATTCATCAATGACACAGTAGGATTAGAGTGCACCCTCAGCACATTTGCAGATGACATCAAGCTGAATGGTGCCTTTGATTCTCTTGGAAAGGGATGTCATCCAGAGTGACAATGACAGACTCGAGGGTTGGGCTGATGAGAAACCTCATGAAGTTCAAAAAGGTCAAGTGCAGGGTCCTGGACCTGGTTCAAGGCAAACACCAATATCAGTTCAGGCTTACTGTAGAGAAGGACTTGGAGATATTGCTAGATAAAAAAATTGGACATGACCCAGCAATGTGCACTTGCAGCCCAGAAGGCAAATCATATCCTGGGCTGCATAAAAAGAAGCATGGCCAGCAGTTTGAGGGAGGTTATTCTACTCCACTCTCATGCGACCTCTATGTTAAGTGCTGTGCCCAGATCAAGAAAGATGTGAATCTGAGAGAGCAGGTCCTGAGAGGGTCACAAAAATTATTAGCGAGCTGGAACATCTTCTCTATGAATAAAGCCTGAGAGAGCTGGTCTTTTTTAGCCTAGAGTAGGTTCCATGGACACCCTATTGTGGCCTCTCAATATATAAAGACAGAGAGAGACTTCTTACCAGAACCTATAGTGAGAAGACAAGGGGTAATGGTTTTAAACTGAAAG